>NC_139221.1:60039473-60396973 GCF_055691185.1 Crinia signifera | reverse complement strand
CATCGGGTGTATGGCATGCGATATCGGGGGGCGCCGTGATAATACACAAGTACCGAATACTGATAAGTTGTGGGACAGAAGGCAAATGAAAATATTAAATGTTATCAAAACTCAGATTTCTTATTTCCAATCTAATCTTAAACTGGGTATACACTATACAATTCACTTCCATTGGCCCAAAGTTTAAAATAATGCTTTAATGGCACTGTTATCCTCATTTTATGGGAGTAGGGGCCTGTGTCAGTGTTTCCGATGCATTTTTATTAGCCTAGGAAGCCTGAACAGGCCAATATCCTGCATAACTTGAAGATTACGCAGAGGACCAATGTTTAAGCAGAGTGATTCAGTGTTATGTCTTTGGACGCATCTGCAGATCAGGGAAGCTTGCAGGAGGTGTTTGCTGATGATGATGATGATGACACCTCCTTCTGGTATTTGCATAATTTAGCGGTAATGGCTGTGACAACCGTTCCAGCTTCTACTGCTTTGCAAACAACTCTGATTCATGTGCAACTATGCACAGATGGAACTTTTTGCAATAAACTGATAAAGTATCTCATTTTGATATTCTTTTTAACATGACCTCAGTGGCTGCGGATTTGCATTTGGTCACATTCCCTGACACGCCTGTGACACCTCCCATAACACGCCCATGAGATGCCCCCTTTTTGCAAACACTAAAGCCTACCTACCAGTCATTGGCCAGGGATGCCTATGATTTTGCTCAGCCAGTTCTAATGCCAGTGGCTCCATATACAGCTGTGATCTTTGCATACATTCGTGCATCGCAGGATTGTTCAGCATTGTGTCTACCACTTATTCAGGCTCAGTGGCTTTAAACTACTGGATTTTGGGGTATAATCAATGAAAAAAGCCCAACTTTCTGTTGATTTCTGCATACCAAATCAGGAGGGTGAGTGCAGAAATAATGGCCGCCTGCGGCACTCAGGTGCAATAAAGAGCTGTAAATAGAAAAAAAAAATTGAACACACATGGTATCGGCTCCTGACTCTGCTATGCCTTTCAGATCAGAAAATGGAGCAGTTATCGGAGGCGTCGCCTGCTTAACACTATCAATGGCGTTACTATCACAGGGCTGTCTCCAATGTTTCTTCACTATTTATATTTAGTAAATTCATCCAGATCACATTTCCCATTAAACGTAAGGGAAATGTGATCTTTTTTTTTTTGTAAACTTAAGTAGATAGAAAGGGCTGCATAAAAAGCAAAATAGCTGAATTCCTACACAACTTCCTTTTTGTGATTCTGTATGCCTCCATGTTCACATAGAGAACTAAGTCCCTGCTAGGAAAGATGTGTGTTTGCAAAGGAATCAAAGTGTACACCCCTTGGCTGGAGCAGTTGGGTGGTGTGAGGGTGTCCTTATGTAAGAAAGGCTGGTTATGTTTCTAGGCTGCTCTATATATTTTCAGGACTTGCAGGGCACATACTGTACAGTATACTGTAATTACTGTACATTCCCTCCTTACAGATGCACTCAACCTCTACATACCTTTGGTGACTTTAATGTTTGAACAGCCTCTATGAAAATTATAATGGATTTCAAGAACTGAAACTTTTATATTGAGGGGAAAACACACTTTAACGATTACCTCCATCCATCTTCATACTGCACCAAATAGCCATGCCAAAGCACTAATTCTAAGTAAGAAGTTCACTATTTAAATTAACTAAGATGCAAAATTGTGGAAAAGTAGAACAATGGAAGAAAAATTGCACAGGACACTAATTGCACAAGACAGTGGCATAATAGGGGAAGGGGGGGGGGGTGTTGGATGAGGGGGGGGGGGAGGGGCAAGAGGCAGTCACTTGAAGCAGCTCAATTCTCCCGGATTATGTGAAATGATGGAAGTTATTTTAAGAGAAATATATATAAAAGTGGAAATTAATTAAGTTGTTCAAAAGTGGCAATACACAGGTTTCGGTATATTGACTGCGCATAATGCATGCATAGCAACACTTCTCAAAACTAAAGATGGGAGTGAGCTTCATAGACAAACACTACCCGACAACATTCACTGAAATGAATTCCATGTGTGTAGTTTAATATTCTGCGAGTTGTATGCTCTGCTGGACTTTGGGGCTAATTCAGCATGGATCGCTGATCAGAGATTTTGCCAGTCGAGCGATTATCGAACGACTGCGCATGCATACCATATGTAATCAAACATGCCTGAGGGGAATTAGCGACTTAAAATGTGCATAGAACGTAACCGCAATATGACTGGAGCTTAACTGACATGAGTCCGACATTTGGGGGTGGTAACCTGCTGATTTCTAGGTGTGTCTGAAATAAAGGCAGTCATGTCCAGGCGTTTTTGAGGAGGGTCTGTAACATCAGCGAAGACCATTTCCAGCCAGTCTCCATCACAGATTAGTGGGAATCTCAGACCTTACAGTTATGGTGAATTAAACTGACTTCTGGTGGGGGCAGGGGATGGTCACAAGTGCATGGAGTTCCCATCTCTCATCCTCAGGGCTCCCACCCTTGGCCCTCGGAGAGGGGGAGCACTGATGCGCTGTGGTAGAAGACCCCTAGCCAAGTGGAGGACAGAGTGTGGGTACCTACTGCCCCTGACGCAGGATGTGGTGTCCCCCGGCCTGGAAAAGACTGGCAGCAACAGCGGACTTCACCTTCAGCTGCAGCCTCCGGCAGTAAAATGCAAAGGATCTCCGACCACTGCCCATCCTGTGACACCCAGAGGAGAGATGCTGTGGAGGGCCCCTGACTGAAGGATCCCCTGCATAGTTGGCAAAGGAGAGTCCCAGCTTATAGGCCCTGGCCGAGTTCATCGGTAGGCTGAAGTCTCTGTCACCCACTATCTCCTTCACCCACTATCTCCATCATCCACTATCACCAACACCCAGTATTTCCATCACTCACTGTCTCCGTCACCTATTTTCTCCATCACCCACTATCTCAGTCACCCACTATTTCCATCATCCACTTTCTCCATCACCCACTTTCTCCGTCACTCACTGTCTCCATCACTCACTATCTCTGTCACCTACTATCTTCATTATTTACTATCTCCATAACCCACTATCTGTATCTCTGTCCAATCTATCTCTCTCCAAGTTTTGAGATATAGTACAGCATAGGGCCTGAATTCCCACCATGGCCCTAACTGTGCAGAGTTTGTATATTCTCCTCTTGCTTGCGTGGGTTTCCTTCGGGTACTCGAGTTTCCTCCCACTCTCCAAAAATATACTGGTAGGTTAATTGGCTCTCAACAAATGAACCCTAGAATGACTGTATGTGCATGTACATGTGGTAGGGAATATAGATTGTAATTTCCACTGGGGCAGGGACAGATGTGAATGACCAAATATTCTCTCTGTCGAGCGCTGCGGAATATGTTTGTGCCATATAAATAACTTAATAAATAAACAATAAATAATTGATTTGCTAGGGACAGGAGAGGTTAGTTTAGAAATAATATACAGCTCATTCCTTTCTCTACCCTCCACCTCCTTCCTTCTAATGCAGTCACCTGGCTGACATTCTAAGTGAAACGCATACAATGGACACAACACAATAGATATATCATTGATCTCTGGGATGGGCTGTAAGAGAATCAATTGTAAAGTAACAGTTGCTTCCCTCAATAAATATATAATTGCAGAAACAGTAATGTGTACAATATACATGTAATATATCTACAGTATCTATAGTTAATATGTGAGCATCTTGCCATGTCCTCAGCTCCTCTCTTACAGCTCTAATCTCACCTGCTCTGGTAAAAGAACAGCAAGTGACAGGGGGCCTCTCAACTTTCCCCAAACCATGGGACATCGGGACAGTCAGAGAAAAATTTTACTGTCCCACAAAAAGCAGGACTGTTGAGAGGTATGTAGATGTACTAAGTCTGGGAGAGTGATAAAGTAGAGCGATAAAGTACCAGTTAACCAGTTTCTAACTGTCATGTTACATGCTGTGTAGCAGCAGCTTTGTGATAGCAGATCTGGCGGGAGTGAGAGAAGCAGCTTGCAGCAGTTCTGTAGGCAGAGATGGAACTTGCAAGTGGTGGTTCCAGGTACAAAAAATTGCTCTGGGTCCCCCCTCGTCTGCCATACGTGTAGATGCAGTGGTACACTGGGGAGTAGCAGTGGGTGACAGTGGGAGATGCAGGCGGTGCCTGGTAGAGGGTGACAGAGATAACAGATATAGTAGGTAACAAGGAGGGATAGGGTGACAGGGAGATACTGTAGTGCAGTGGTTCCCAACCTTTTCTCTCTCCCGTACCCCTTGATTATGCTTTTCAATGATGAGTACCCTCTCAATTTGAAATATAGACAGTATTTATGAGTGGAGTGGAAGTGAGTGGTATGCGTATCCTTATGCAAGTCCTTATATTAATGAGTAGCGGAGGAGTAGTATGCGGCCAGGAATTGTGCCCTTCCGTGTCTGGCTGCTGGTTGTGTATTGTCTCCGGGGTTCCCGCTTACACCTGTAGGATTAATGCAGCTGCTTCCTCCACCTGTGTCAGCGCAAGGTGGATGATTGCTGATGTCTGAGGGCAGCATGGGAAGCTACCAGTGGATTGCTGGGCAGGCAAAAGCAGAAGGAGATGCTAATGACGCTGAAGACAGAACCGTAAGTGACGCAACATGGTTCTTCTCCATGGCAATGGGTCTTCTGCCATCGAAATACTTTTTCATTTTCCGCCATTACCAATATTATTTTCAAGTACCCCCAACTGGTCTGCAGAGTACCCCAGGTTGGGAACCACTGCTGTAGTGGATGATGAACATAGTGAGTGATGAAGATAGTACAGATGGGGCAGGTCCCATCTTGGCAGGGGATGGCGATGGCGACGCCAGCCGCTATCCCCCGCCAGCGCCATCTGCATAGCGAGAATGCTATGCAGCTTGTCGGCGGTAACCCGGGGTCCTCGCTGCCTGCCCGCACCCCCCCACAACCCTGTCCGTCTCCCTGAGGCGGAGATGGACAGGGTTCCCGTCGCCCCGCCGACTGAGATTGAGACACGCGTGCGCATGAGACGCACGCACGTCTCAGTCAGATGGTTAGGCAGGCCGCTAGTGGATTGCCAGCGCTGACGTTCTGGCGATTCGCCAGCAAGGAAGAGGCCTGCCCCATCTGTAGGTGATAGATAGATAGTGAATGACAGAGATAGTGGGTGACGGAGATAATGGGTGATAAAGATAGTAGGTGACAGATCGAAAGTGAATGACAGGAATAGTGGACAACGAAAGTAGTGGGTGATAGTAGGTGACAGGGAGGTAGTGGTTGATAAAGATAGTAGGTGACAGGGAGATAGAGGGTGACTAGTAGATAGTGGGTTATGTAGCTAGTGAATAATGTAGCAAGTTAGGTGACAGACATACTGTAGTGGGTGATGGAGATAGTAAGTGATGAAGATAGTAGGTGACGGAGAAAGTGGATGACAGAAATAGTGGGTGACTGAGATAGCGGGTGATGGAGAAAGTGGGTGACGGAGACAGTGAGTGATGGAGATACTGGGTGTTGGTGATAGTGGGTAAAGAAGATAGTGGGTGACAGACAGTGGGTGACAGAGACAGTGGGTGATGGAGAAAGTGGGTGATGGAGAAAGTGTGTGATGGAGACAGTGGGCGGTATTCAATGTGAATACCGGCGAGGTGCAGCGAATCCTGTTTAGGATTCGCTGCACATTTGCCACGTTCCGGAGCCTCGCCAGCTCCGGTATTCAACGAGTCAGGGGCTCGCTGCCCCTGCCCGGGGAATATGAGCTCCTGCGGCGAACGCCGCAGGGAGCCTGAGGACGGTGGCAGGCAGGGAGATGGAAGTCTCTCTGCCTGCCCCAGAGCGTATGTGGGGGGGAGGTGGGCTCCCCAGGTGCCAGGCAGCACAGGCTGCCCCCCGGGGGTGCCAGCAGGGGACCGGGTATATTCACTACACCCGATCGTGCATATGTAACGATCGGGTGCAGTGAATATATGAATATCTAATGAGCGGCTCGGCTCCGGCGCCCCCTGCTGGCTGCTGTGTAAAAAAAATATATATATATTTTTTTTTAATTAAATATATATTCATGTGCTTACAGCACATTAATAAAAATAGCATGCCCCTCCTCAGAATAAAATTCCTGATTTTTTTACACCAAATGTAAAAAACAAAACACTTTATTTTAAAAGTTCACATTCCACTTCTCCATAAAAAGATAGTGATTGCTACTCGGTGAATCATGGCGAAAAAACCCTTCAAATGTATTCGCCATCTGGTCATTGAATAGGGTGATTCATCGTTTTAGTCAAAAATTCACCAAACAGCACAAATTCGCCATAAAAACATGGCGAATCAGGCTCATTGAATACCACCCAGTGAGTGACGGAGACAGTGGGTGATGGAGACAGTTAGTGACAAAGATAGTGTGTGAAGAAGATAGTGGGTGATGAAGATAGTGGGTGACAGGGATAGTGGGTGGCAGAGATAGTGGATGATGGAAATAGTGAGTGACAAATATACTGGTGACAGAGATAGTGGGTGACTGGGTGACAGAGATAGTGGGTGACTGAGATAGTGGAGGAAGGAGATAGTGGGTGAAGGAGATAGTGGGTGAAGGAGATAGTGGGTGACAGAGACAATGGGGGACAGAGATAGTGGGTCATGGAACAATGGGTGACTGAGAGATAGTAGGTGATCGAGATAGTAGGTTAGTGAGTGGTGGAGATAGTAGGTGACAGGGAGATAGATAGTGGGTGATGTAGCAAGTGGGTGATGTAAATAGAGACAGTGAGATAGTGGGTGACAGGGAGATAGACAGTGGGTGATGTAGCTAGTGGGTGATGGAGATAGAGACAGGGAGATATTAGGTGACTGGGGAGGCATTGGAAGAAAGCAGTGAGATGGCTGCAGGCTGTGACTATCATATGTTTACTTACTTCTAAGGCAAGGAGTGATGGGCTGGCTCTCTCTGATCAGCAGCAGTTCCTGTATCACACGGACATAATGATCATCCCCGTCGGCTCTGCCTTCCATCATATATCCTAAGTTTTGCAGGATACACAAGGCCAATTTTTAGACCTTTCGGTGGCAAGTTGAGAGCAGAGGGGTGAGAAGGCTTTTCTTGCTTTGGACAACTCGGCGGAGTAGTCCTGAAAAATGTGCAGCCTATGACCTTCCCAGGAAAGGTGTTTGATCTGGAGGCTGTCCATATTTCTACCTTGTGGAGTTAATTAAAGCATTTGAAGATGGTGACATGGGGAGCATGGTCTGGAGGGGGTAGGTGGTGGGCCCACTCTGTGTACCCTCTCTACCACCACATTGTCATTCGATATGAAGTAATGAGGAAAAAGTGTTGAGCATGAAGTGGGCCAGCACCAAGCCCTTAATGAACTTAAGAAATAACACCTCACAGGCTATACCTACTTGTTATTTTCAGAAATGCTTACACCCCGCCTGGGATCAACCCACTGGCAAATCTTGAATGGTTAACAGGCCAACCAATTTTATGTTATTCATGCGCGACCTCTTCTCCAGGTCCTCCACTTTGTTCCATAGCTGGTACAGTAGTTTTCAGTATGAAGCCTCTTTATAGTGTGTTGCAGGTCTGAAGCCTCATGAGAAACTGCACCAATTTGCTGTTCAGTGCTAGAAACCCTGTGTGCAAGCTGCTGCAGCTGAGAAGTGATGTCATCCACTGCCTTTGGAAGCATGGGGGCCATGGCAGAATTAATGGCTACCACGACATCCATAAAAGTGACTGGGCCCTCAGACCATATTCCTTTTGTTCTGTCCCCTCCGCAGCAGCATTCTTTATAGCAGGGAGCGCATGGTCACCATTATCATCAGTCACCATATTCTCCACTGCTCTCCTCCTCTCATGGCATGGCGGCGGTGGCGGGAGCGCTGCTGGCTGCGGGAACGCACTCGGCGTGCTCAGGTATCAGTCCATCTGACTGGCGGCAGCGTGAGGGTGAGTGGGGATCGTGTGGAGGCACTAAGAGGCTTGTAACCTAGTAACTGTGGCTGGAAGGGAGGTGCGAGTCAAAGGAATGGAGATCCTCACTCCATTAAGCCGGAAGCGGAGTTCGGAAATTATTTCTTAAGGAAAAGACCTGTTATTACCATCAAACAATTAAAGATGGCTGGAAAAGGGTATTGGAAGTATACCTAGGACAGAGCTTTCCAAGTTCGGCACTCAAGGCACCCTTAATGGCCCAGGTTATAAAGATATAAACGGCTCAGTACAGATGGTAAAATCAAAATGATTGAGGTAAGAATTAAGTCACCTGTGGCCATGCATTGATATACTTAAAACTTGGTTTGTTAGGGTGCCTTGAGCACCTCCTTAGGGAACCTGTGACATTGAGATTTAGTATACAATAACTGATATTAGAATATGGGGCAAGTGCTGTTGGGCTCACAGCTGCTAGAATACTGAAAACAGGTGGCATCACTCGTCTAGCTTTAGGGCCAATTGTTATGGAACAGCATTCAGTGTCCTCTTCTCCCCTGGACTACCTTTCTTCACATGAACTACTGCTCTCTTGTTAGGAAAGGACTGGTTTTCCAGATCTCAGCTTATTAGTTCCTCTTGATCTTCGCATGTGCTCGGTGGCCCTCTGGAGCCTACCATCGGGAGTTGTAATTTTGCAAAATTACAACTCATTCTGAATTAGGCCCCTAATGTTCATTACCAGATTTTGTGAGTGTGCCTCTTGCTGTGACCTTGGCTTTCTATGGATTCTGCTTTGATTTCCTGCCCTGACCTCAGCTTGGTTAATGAATTCTGTTTTTGCAGACTATTGGTGATGACCTCAGATGTAATGATGACCATATCTTGCCAACTGCCAGGCCCTTGAAATTGGATTGTTTACTGACCTTACCTTGACCCATTGCTAGCTAGTGAGCTCTTATTGTTGACTGACCTTGCTTGCTAGCTACCAGCCTTTGACATTTCATTATTTACAGAACTGTGCCCTAACCTTGTCCTGCTTCCTGGACTTTGTGCTATATCTGTCTGGAATACATCGGAGTTGACTATCGGACAGGATGTGATGCCCAGAATATTGACCTCAGCATCCTAATAGAGGAAATCCCTATAGGGGTCTGGTAAGTATACTTACAATTCCTTAGCCCCCTAACCCTCTCCCATGCAGCTTAACCCTAAACATCACCACTAGTGCCTAACCCAACATTTGTACCCTGCAGCCTAAGCCTCCCACCACACTGTCTAATCCTAAACTTAAATCTAACCTCCCCTTCCTGGCTCACAGCCTAACCCTAAGTCCCCCCCAGAATAAAATTGTGTTTGCAATTTTTGGCATTACAAGGTTAGTATTAATAAACTGCGGCAACACAACATTATCTTCATTAATCCCATAATGAACCAATCTCTTGGCAGCTCTACTAATGAGTCATAACCACTATTAACTGAACACAACCCATTTTTTCTGCAGCGCTAGCTTGCATGCAACCCCGGAGAGGTAAGTATAATTATATGGGTGTATGGTTCACAATGTTTCCTTGTGCTCCGTTCACCCTCCACCCATTGTAGATATGTCACAGAGTCATAATAAAGGGGGATGACCCAATCATTAGCAAATATGCCACAAGGACACATCAGAAAGCACTTTAAGGGTCACATGGGCCTGGGGCATCGGTGTGACCTATACCGTATGGGTGTACAATGTGTACAATGATTTACATGGCCAACTCATGGCCGGTCATCATCATCCTCAAGTCAAGTCAAGTTTATTATCATCAGCAGAAGGAGAAACTCTCTGCAGACGGAATTGTAATGTACATAAAATACCAGCACAATAAAAGCAATATACACATATGAAATACATGAAAAATTAGAAATATACAACAAAAACTACATTTAAGCATACTACATACGTACAGTTGATGGAAGAAAACTATTATGCAAACGACTTGTGCGTGCCCTTAAAGTTCTAAACCTTTTATGCGAGGGTAATTTCTAAAAAATACTATAAAAAGGATGACTCGAATCTGATAAAATATTTTTAGTTCTCTTTAAGATTCTGGAACTGTAAAGACTGAATCTGTTTTGTTAGCAATCACTCGATACATTTCATCACCAGCGATGTTAACGTAATTAGGCAATAATCATTCAGGCATTAGGAAGGCCCTTCTTAGGGACTGGGATGATAATTGAGGTTTTTAAACATTTTGGCACTGTGCAATTCATGAGGGATTGATTAAATAAGAAAGATAAAATCCCACCCAGTTGATCTGCACAACTTTTTAGGACACTGCCACAAGATCCCATCAGGACCCACAGACTTCTTAGGATCTGTCTGACGTAATGCACCACTGCACTATATTCAAACCTAATGGGGATTAACCCTCCCAAACAGTTCTAGGCAAAATGGGCATGTTATTTTCTTTAGCAAATCTAGAGTAAAAGGAATTTAAGTTGCTGACTAACTGACTATTATCACCACCCACCTCCACTTTGCTTTCTTTGTAACCAGTGATTTCCTGAATCAGCTGCCTCATACATCTTGGATTTTTATTTTGGTTACTCTGTGCCTCAAGTTTTGCAGAATAATTCATTTTTGCCTGATTTCCTGTTATAATTATGGTCCTATTTTTAATGTGTAGGCCTAGAGCTGTAGTCCTATCTGCCCCATTATTATCTGGGTACAATAGACAACAGGTGAATGTTTTAGCAAATAATAAGTCCTGCGCAATATATTAAGAGCAGCTTATGGAAAGTTCAATTGGCATCCCCACAATGATCAAATAGTAGATGAGCAGGTAAGTATTGAACTACAACTCAGATTGATCCCACCAGAAGCGTCTCAGGGTAAAAGAAAATAAGTGTACCGTATGCCCCTCGTAGATAATGAGCGACTCCTCTTCTCCTATATAGAATGCTCAATTTGGACCCTCACGTTCACAGCTTCACACCATCATTCGCATAAGGTGCTCCATACATTGTGGAGTATTGAGAACCCAAAAGGAATGGAGAGAATGGAATATAGCGTAGTATTGTTTTAAAATACCAATATTTTAATTAGGGATGTGCACCGCCCACTTTTTGGGTTTTGGGTTCTGATTACCTTCAGGTTTTGGGTTCTAATGGGTTTTACCAAAACACCCCCTAAACGTTTTGGGTTCTGATTTTTTTTTTAAAAAGCATAAAACAGGCTAAAATTGCTCCTACGCCATTATTAACCTCAATAACATTCATTTTCACTCATTTCCAGTCTATTCTGAACACCTCACACCTCACAATATTGTTTTTAGGGCAAAAGGTTGCACCGAGGTAGCTGGATAACTATGCTAAGCCACACAAGTGTGTAGCACAAACACATGGCTCATCTAGGAGTGGCACTGCAGTGGCAGACAGGATGTCAGTTTGAAAAACTAGGCCCCAAAAAGACCCCTATCTGGCTTGATCCTGTATTGGTGCAGCAATGCAATAGCTGCAAAGGAGTGGAACCTTCTGACCACAGGCGACGACCAGCTGAGGAGCAGTGGGCGATTGATGCAGCAATGCAATAGCGACAAAGGGATGGAACCTTCTGACCACAGGCGACGACCAGCCGAGAAGCAGTGGGTGATTGGTGCAGCACTGATTTGGTCTGCTAGTGTGCTGTGCTGTGTATCTGTTTTTATCAGTTTAATATCCGATACGACCACTATCTGGCTTGATCGTGTTTACCACCAGCCGAGGAGCAGTGGGCGATTCGGCAGCCTTCTGCACGCAGTGGCAGAAATGCTCCTGTCACTTAGGCTGTTGTGCTGTGTATCTGTTTTTATCAGTTTAATATTCAATAAGACCACTATTTGGCTTGATCGTGTTTACCACCAGCCGAGGAGCAGTGGGTGATTTGGCAGCCTTCTGCAGGCAGTGGCAGAAATGCTGCTGTCACTTCGGCCGTCTTCTTATGGCATCTGGTTGTGTGATACAGGGTAAGAGCAACAGCAGCGGACTCCCGGAATAATATAGGCAATATACCCATCTGCATTACAGTGTCTATGAATGTGAAAGTCATGTACATGTTATCTGTGCATAAGGTACAGTGCCTACATTAACGACACTGCAGAATGGCTTCCCGTAGACACCTGTAACACCCTATCTAAGGCAGCAGATGAACCAGCAGAGAGGTACAGTATTATACTGTATGTACGGCAGTAGAATGGTATGGAACCTACTGACCACACATATCCAGGCGATGACCAGCTGAGGAGCAGTGGGCGATTCGTGCAGCAATCAATGACTCTCAGCTGTGGGATTGGTCAGCTCTGTGATTATTACCACTTGAGCGCTAACAGTTGTATGTGATTAAAGACGAGTCCACTTATTTCACATATCAATGACTCTCAGCAGTGGGATTAATGAATGGTGATGCAAGATGGAATTGTCATTGGAGACCTCACACCCACCATTATGTTGCAGAAATAGGACATGCACACTTTAACAAACCAAACATTTCAGCAACAGGGCCTACAAAACTGTGGCTGAAATGATTGGTTTGTTTGGGCCGCCACACCAAAAAAAACAATTCATATCTCCCTGTATAAACTGGCTCTACAGAGACAAGATGTCATCATCACTTGTCATCCTCCTCTGATTCCTCACCCCCTTCAGTGTGTACTTCCTCATCCTCAAATATTATCAATTCATCCCCACTGGACTCCAATCACAGGTCCCTTTATAATCTCTGGAGGCAATTCCTGGTCTTCATTGAATAATTGATCATTTATTTTTATAAACATCATCTTCTCCACATTTTTCAGGAGCAACCTCCTTCACCACTCACTGACCAGGTTCCCCGCTGCACTAAAAACTCTTTCAGAGTACACACTGGAGGGGGGACAACTCAGGTAAGCCAGTTTGTACAGGGGCTTCCAAACTGCCTTTTTTTCCTGCCAGTACAGGTAAGGACTGTCTGACATGTTTACTTTGATGCTGTCACCAAAGTAATCCTCCACCATTATTTCAATGGTGACAGCATCCAATGCAGCAACAGTAGACATGTCAGCAATCGTTGCCAGGTCCTTTAGTCCAGACCAGATGTCCAAACTCCCTCCTGCCTGCCCTGCATTCCCGCCAGTGGGTTGTGTGGGAAATCGCAGCTGTTTCCTCGCAGACACAGCTGTAGGAGAAAATGAAGGAGGAGTTGGGCCTATGTCATGGTACCCTTCAGATAACAATCTCCTAACCAGCAGGTCTTTGCACTTTGTAGACTTGTGTCCGCCAGAAACAGAGACACAACATACGCTTTAAACCAAGGATCGAGCACGGTGGCCAGAATATATTTCTCTGACTTCAGCAGACAGCATATAGAGGGTGGAGTTCCAACGCATCACCACCTCTTGTTTAAGCTGATGGCAGGGCAAGTTGAGAAGTTTTTACTGCCGCTCCAGCCTTCGGCAGGCAGTGGCAGAATGCTGAAAGTGTCCGCAAATTAAAATTTCTAAAGGGCTTGCATGGTCATTTATAGTTGAACCACCAGTCATGAATACAGGACAGGGCCTTAACCGTTCCTTGCCGATCCATGTCGTAAATGGCACATTGACAATTTTAAGTTTCTCCTCCAATGATTTGAATTTATTTTTTTTGGTCCTCCTTTTACTCAACTTTGGTTTTTTAAATTTTTACATGCCCCATACTTTGACACTGTACATCGGCCTTGGCAGATGTTGATGGCATATCATCGTCTATGTCATCATTACTACTTGTATTTGCAGCAGATTCCGAAGTAAGAGGAAGTGGCCCTTCATCTTTCCCTAATTGATTCTCCATATTTTGGATCTCCATTATTTTTGTGGAGTTATGCAATATATTACACCACAGGACAGCACCACTGGAGTACAAGTATATACGGCAGTAGATGCACCAATAGAGAGGTATTATATATATGGCAGTAAATTAATTATGCCCCGCCAGAAAGATATTATATATACAGTATGGTAGTAAATTAACTATGCACCACCAGAAAGATATATGGTAGTAAACTGAATTAGGCCCCACCAGAAAGATATACGATAGTAAATTAATTATGCACCACTAGAAAGATATACAGTAGTAAATTAATTAGGCACCACCAGAAAGATATACGATTGTAAATTAATTATGCACCACCAGAAAGATATACGGTAGTAAATTAATTAGGCCCCACCAGAAAGATGTACGGTAGTAAATTAATTATGCACCACCAGAAAGATATACAGTAGTAAATAAATTAGGCCCCACCAGAAAGATGTACGGTAGTAAATTAATTATGCACCACCAGAAAGATATACAGTAGTAAATTAATTAGGCACCACCAGAAAGATATATATGGTAGTAAATTAATTATGCACCACCAGAAAGATATACGGTAGTAAATTAATTATGCACCACCAAAAAGATATACGGTAGTAAATTAATTATGCACCATCAGAAAGATATTATATATACGGTAGTATATTAATTATGCACCACTAGAAAGATATTATATATACAGCAGTAAATTAATTAGGCACCCCAGAAAGATATTATATATACGGTAGTAAATTAGATATTATATATATATATATATATATATATATATATATATATATATATATATATATATATATATATATATATATATATATATATATATATATATATGGCAGTAAATTAATTATGCCACACCAGATAGATATTATATATACATATAATTATATGCACCAGCAGAGATATTATTTTATTTAGTAGATGCCCCAGTACACTGTTAATTTATTAGTATTTATTTATGTCAGACTCAGTAGCACAGTAGATGCACCAGCAGAGAATATGTTTACTAGTTATGTAAGGCTGTAAAAAATAAACTAGCAGTGGGGTATTATTAATTATGCACAAGTAGACTGGTATACAAGTGGTTAATAGGTTTTACAACAGTGCGCACTGCAGTCATATACACATGTCTGATTGAAGTGGCCAGGTAGAGGTACTACTGCTGACTGGGCTGGCGGCCAGCCACTGGCAGTGCAGAGCACACACCACCAGAGAGCAGAGCAGACAGTGGCACTAGTAGGCACTGGCAGTCACCCCAGCAACAAAATAACACAGCTCCTTAACCTAACCTAACAAAGCTCCGCACACATACTATCCTACTCTCTCTAACCAGCTCAAATCACGAGTGAAACATGTCGCCGGATGCTCTCTCTTTATATAGTGGTCCAGATCTCGCGAGAATCTGGTGCCGGGCAATGACGTTTTGCCTGCGCGCCCGGATCCGAGTCAGGCGGGAAGCTCCAAGCGCTGCTCGGATTGATGACATTCGTGCGGGCTCGGATCTGGGAAATCCGAGCCCGCACATCTCTAATTTTAATAAACACAACAAAGTTTAAAACATAATGACTCAATCAACAATAAAAGGTGGATTCCAGAGGAGAAGTGGTAAAGTTTACCGGAAAAGTGGGAGAACCAGGTAAAATAGGCTCTCAGAATGGCATAAGTGGAGATGAGATGGTGACAAGTCCCGGGATGACTCCACTTGGTGTTTTTTTTTAGAACAGTCTACCAGATCACATTTCTCATTGTAAAGCCCTGTACAGACAGGGCAATAGGGGAGCTTGTGCTGAGCGACGGGCTAAAGCACGATCGCTAAGTACATAACGCGCTACACCCGCAATGCACACCGCTATGTGTGCTGAGCGATCTGTGCAGAGCTGCAATATCCCCTCTTCATTATAAATTCTATTTTAGTAAATTTACCCCACTGAATTTAGAAGTATGTTCCCCCCTCCACTTTGTACCTGGTATCTTGCTATTACCTTGCTCAGACAGCATTATAGAAGGCTGATAAATCTGTGTTTCACATATATATTACTTAACTTGCACTGGGCATTGGGATAATATGGGGGAAATTTACTGATGGGAGTTTTGTTTCACATGGGATATTGCTGGAGGCAACCAATCAGATGGTATCTATTATCTTCTTCTAGAAGGTGCTATATAAATAAAAAGTAGATTCTGATTGGTTGCCCATAGCATGTGAAATAGAACTCTCTTCTTAGTAAATTTCCCCTTTTCAAAGTGAATTTTGCATTGTCTGCATTAATCAGTTTTGGTTTAAAATAATAATAATAATAATAATAATAATAATAATAATAATAATAATAATAATATATAATAAGAATCTCATTAATGTTCTTCTTGACCTTGTGCAAAAAAAACGTTTACCTGGGTCATAATATACTCATTACAGTAAATGTATTTTAAATCCTTTTCTTCAGTTCAGTGTTTTCCTCCTCCACCCTATACTTTAGTGATCTATAAAGCCGTCTGCTGTAAAAGATAGTGTGCAGAACTAGTAGCTTTCATTTTTCCCTGTGGTTTACTACAGTAGTTACTGTTTAACATCCCCACCCACGTTTTTAGTTTGTTTAGTAAATCGATCTGATGTTAGGCAGCCCTGTCGCCATTGAGTAAAGGTAATATTCTATAGCATATGGTAACGTCTACTCATCTGAATTTAGAAACACATAGGCAGAAAGGAAGTTCGGAATCTGTTTAGAGAATATCACCTAAGAAAGCCGACTGTTGTTCTGAATCTGGTCAAGTAATTGAATCATGAAAATGAAGCTTTGGTGTTGAGCTCGGATTTCAAAAGAAAACCTGACAAGGTTAGTGCAAGATAAATAGGGCTTAGAAGGTATGGAAAGGCAAAATATAGGCATACGTTAGGTACCTGCAAAGATAGCGTAATGGTGTTTTTTTGGTATCATTTGTGTTGTCTACAGGCATAAAGCTGTGTTTGTGTGTCACGTGACTTCTCTGACACTGATCAGTGCGACATTTGATCTGTATGCTGTCATTTAATACGTTCATTTGTGTATCCTCAGCTATTTGCTATATATAGTATTTGCTGTTTCATTTTTAATGTTTCAAACATACTTTTGCCATGCAAGTCACTGTTTTTTTATATAACTTTTTGGTATTTTGCTACATAGATATAAACATAATAATAATAATAATAATAATAATAATAATAATAATAATAATAATAATAAAATTATGCTATAAAAACCAAAGTTAAAACAAGTGATTATTAACTGTACATATGTGATCTAAGCCAACTGATGTTTTTTTTACATTTTTGTATAAAGATTCTAATTTAGAACTAGATCCATCAAACAATTGTGATATATTCCAGTATACTGTATGGGCAATTTTTAATGTGCAATTGTGTGCAAAATGTTTTTAAATGGGTAGAATTTATCTATGACCATTTTCTCATGTCTAATGGAGAAGTTTGAATAACTAATCTAATAATTTTTCTAAACATGTTTTCCATTTCTTATATTAAGGAGACCTTTATGTATATGGTAAACATTGGTCACTTTCGCTGTGAGGCTAAGGCACCTCCTTCCACACATAGAACTTGTACAACACCCTTCTTTAGAATGTTGAACACCTTTTGTAATACTGAAGCCAGAAGCTTTATACAGTATAACGACATGTTAAATGTTCTAATTTATTATTTTCAAAGTCACTGAGAGTTCAGTATAGTTTTTCATCGTGGACATGGCCGCAGTATTTTCACAGTAGTCAATATGTATCTTTGATAGGATGGTGGGTTAAATGTCATTGAGATACAGTGATGTTTGCATGTAAATGTTCTAGGCGTTCCGGCAGGAGTGCGTTGACTCACATTGCAATGGTATGACACAATAAGCGGAAGTTGGAATATAGAGTTTAGAAGGACTAGAGAAATATATACTGTTGCTACAGTATATATACAGAAAGTATGCAGAAATGATCGGAAACTTACTGTACTTACTGTACTATGTGGTGCTTGCATAGCCTTCAGGTCTTTGGCTGTTTCAGTTGCTACATTTAAAAGGACAATTATATTCATGCAAAACACACCTAGGACCTGTTTCAGGTCCGATCGCATCAGCAATGCAACTCGCAGCTTCTAAAATATCGGAAAAATGCACACGTGCAAGACCTGTTTTGTGCCTGTGCAGAATGGGTCCAGCAATCGCATCTCAAAAATACAAATGCCTCGGCCTGATGAACACGCAGAGGTGTTCATGGGAAGGACATGGGTGGAGGCGGCCATTACATCGCATATGCAGTTTGTTTGGCCCCGCAATGCCCCCTGCAAGTATGAGTGAGGTCAGACTTACTCTGGCATGTAGTCGCAGATGAACATCGCAATTGATGGTCCAACCTGAATCAGACTCTTATTGTAATGTATTAAGATGTTATTGCCTGTTTATATTCAGCATCCAAAATTATTTGTAAAACCCCTATTAGTAAATGTACCCATACGAATTTTAGAGCAGAAAAGGAGATGACTCAATCTATGTCATCGTTCTGACTCCTTATTTATTTATTTCATTTTTAAAAGCACGTTTTTTTTAATTATTAATTCAATTTGTTTTATTTATAATAATCATTATTATTAGTTATTGCAATAATTATATAAAAAATTATAGTAAAAGATCATGTGCGGAATCTTGGTGTGGTCCTGGATAGTGGCCTGACACTTAAACATCAGGTGTCAGCCACTATCAAATCCTCATTCTATCATCTAAGGAATATAGCCAGAATCAAGCACTTAATTCCCACAGAAGACCTGCCTAAAGTCATACATGCATTTATATCATCACGTCTAGACTACTGCAATGCTCTCTACCTGGGTCTCCCAGCAAAAAGATTGCACCGATTGCAGCTGGTACAAAATGCAGCCGCCAGACTATTAACTAACCAGCCCCGCTCCTGCCACATAACTCCCATTCTCTACTTCCTTCACTAGCTACCTGTAAAATGGAGAATTGTTTTCAAGATTGGCTTACTCACTTTCAAGGCCCTACATGACCAGGGCCCAAGATACCTGCAGCAGCTTCTGATTCCTTACTGTCCTACTCGATTACTACGATCCGTTGAAGAAGGACTACTAACAGTCCCCAGAATCTCCCTGAATTCATCTGGGGGTCGAGATTTCAACTTTGTTGCTCCAACTCTATGGAACTCTTTTCCTCGCACAGTGTGAGATGCCCCCACTGTATAATCTACTGTTAAGCTTGTTTTGTATTTGGAGCTGTAAAGACAATGGTGAAGCACTTTGAGTCCTATTGGGAGAAAAGTGCTATATAAATATTTTTATTATTATTATTATTATAAAGGACCATAGAAATGGGGCAATTATTTCTAAGTGATCTGACTAGATGGCTTACAAAATTAAGCACACATCGCCCTATGTGTATACCCCCCTCCAGCGACGGCCATGCATGGTCCCACGTGTTGCTCTAACCTGACAAGATCTTGACTGCATGCAGTCAAAATCTAGTCGTCACCAGTGTTCTCACCAGATGGCTTGCACACATCACTGGTGCACCGCATGTGTGCCAGCAATGTCTGCTGAGAGATCCCTGCTTCTTTTTTTGCATTAATAGTTTTTGTTCCGTTAACCACGGAAGGTGGAAGGGTACAGAAAATAAAATGGGAGGTGTTGAGGGGGGAGGGGGGGGGGGGGTAGGGTGGGGGGGGAGTCCAAACATAATCTACAAAATAATAGTATGTAATTTATACAATTTTGCCAAACATACGCATATACAACACAAGTAGCTGATCCTGTCGTACCACAATAATATTTATATTTATATACGATCAAGAAGAGATCCCTGCTTCAGCGCATCACTCAGCATGGCTCCCCGTCACCCCATGTGCTTAACCTATAAGCCTAACATTTTTCTGCAAAAAGTACCTTCTGTTTCATTTCAGACTTTCTCCCATGAGTTAAGTAAGACCTGTATAGGAACAGGTTATTTCGTCCACTCATTACCTCCAAACCTTGTAGCTATACTGAAAGCTCAGCCAAGCTCATCAAATAAAAAAAACTACCCATATAACCCCCATAAGCTATTCTACAAATTAACATCCTTATAAAAAAAAATACTCTATGTTCTCTTTTTACCATCACACTTTCCACTGGCCCAAGGCTAACATTCTTGTGAGGCCAAATCATATATCCCACCAAGAAGCTTTGCAAAGAAGCTTTGTGAGATTTATCAAGCCTTCAAGAGAAATAAAGTAGTATTCTATAGCAGTCAATCGGCAACTAGACAGTACTAGATAAATGAGATAGAAGATAATTGGATGCTATAGGAAACTCCAATTATCTCTCTCAAAGATTTAATGCATCTCCCTTTTTGTACTTTCATTAACTAGGTGTGCAATACATCAAACTATTTTTGCAGTAGGTATTCTGTTAGTCATTTTTATTAAACCTTGGTATCTCTTATTTCCATGTATTGCTTATGTCACACATTTTAACTTGCATAGTGTACCCGTGATGGCTGCCTGACCTGGTACTATTCATAGGCAAATGCAGGGGGGATTCTGGTTGCCCAGAAACCCACCTCCACTTGGCAAGTGCCTTAAGTTGTGACAACAATGGCTAGTATACTATATAATATGATAAACAGAGCTGCCACCACCTCATGCAGTGTAAGGGATGGAGCGGAGCTGCTGCACATGCCCAGTGTACCAGCTTCTTCTACCACATTTACTGTATGTGTGGATCTGAGCCCTCAAACATCTAAATGGACCAGAGAGTAGATGCCAGGAGGAAGAGACAGGAGCCTTAACATGAAGTTGGAGAATGTGAGCTCAGAAAGTGCAGTACTGGATCTATAATGTTTATGTGTTTATTTATTATATGCTTAACCTTTTCCTGACCACTTATTTAAATGTTTGAAAGAGCCTATACTATAGACCATCTGTACTGTTAAATATTAATGCTGTATTTTATACAGAATCCAGTGTAGAAAAAGACCATTGTTCGGGGCTATTACCGCTCCCCCAGACTCCCGAACTTACTCGGGAGATTTTGGATTACATTTGGAGGGTGTGGTATGGGGCTCAGACAGTGGGGTTCCCGACAGTCAGTATCCCGACATCGGGATCCTGACTGACGGGGCTCTGACAGGGGGGTGAGCGCAAAGAAGCCCCTTGCGGGCTCGCTGTGCTCGACATGCTGCGGGCCTGGTGGCTTTCTACACTCGCCACAGGTTCTATTCTTCCTCTATGTGGGTCGTGGACCCCCACAAGGGAGAATAGCCCCTGTGAGTTGAGATCCTCATTTGGAATCCTGTGTTTGCCACTGATGTTGTATGTAGGATAAACAATACATGGTTCTGCTGATTTTGGAAAGGGATCATGGTTCTTGTATTTTCCCCATTGTGTGCCATTTCATCCATGCATTGCCTGTACTGCATAGTTTAAGCTTTGTAGTGTTCCCATGATGGCTGCCTTTAAATGGTACCTTCTTGGTAGGAAGGGTAATCCTTGAAACTGATGCCCAAAATGGCTGCCTCACCTCCATATTACAGTATGTTTATGGTTTTCTGGAAATTTGAGCCTGTTCATATTTTCTGTAATGTGCCTTTATTATTCATGAACCCTATTTGACTATAGATTGTAAGCTTGCAAGCAGGGCATTCTTGGCCTGCTTGTTATAACAGCTTAGTTTTATTACAGTTTTGTTCCTTATAGCACAGCCCAACTGAATATACTTGTGCTCTTCCTCTTTCTCTCTCTCTCTCTCTCTCTCTCTCTCTCTCTCTCTCTCTCTCTCTCTCTCTCTCTCTCTCTCTCTCTCTCTCTCTCTCTCTCTCTCTCTATATATATATATATATATATATATATATATATATATATACACATATAAATGTTAGCAAAATAATTAAATATTCTGTTTCAAAAACAGAGATGCATAAAATTGTTTTCAACTGTTCTCATATCAGTTCCACACTTTGATTACAAAATTTGAACTAACTTCTCAAATTAAGGCTTATACTGAAAGTCAAATTCAAGTAAAGACACATGTTCTACAATATATGGAACATTTAAAAGCTTGTTTTATAACACACAAACACACACACACACACACACACACACATACACATACTGTATATCGTTTTTTATTGGCTACATTTGTATAGTATTTTTTTAAAGTTTTCCATGTAAACCACAAATTTTTAACCTGAATACAATACTGCTTTTTTTTTTCTTTATAGAAAAATAACTAATAAAACTACTACGAAAAATTGTAATTTGTTTGAAGGAAGCAAATGTTTATTTTTATTGCTTTTAAAAATTTTAGCAACATAAATGAGATTTAAATCCATTGTTCAAGAGCAATCTTTTGACCACATGAGGAAGGTTTTTCACAGTTGGCTAGCATCAGTGGCGTAGCTACAGGGGTCGCAGCGGTCGCACCTGCAACGGGGCCCCTGAGCCAGGGGGGCCGATGGCAGCAGGTCCCCCCGGCCCGCTTAGCCAGTCACAGGCTGCCCTCCTGCGCTGGCCGCGGCTTCCAGAACACGGCCGCGGCTACAGGAAAATGGCCGCGGCCATTTTCCTGTAGCTGCGGCCGTGTTCTGGAAGCCGTGGCCAGCGCAGGAGGCTGCCTGGCCGCAGCCAGTGACTGGCTAAGCGGCCAGGGAGAGCAGGAGGCTGTCTGACCCCTCCGGATCCCCCCCCCCTCGCCCAGCAGCAGCAGCAGCAGATGGAGAGGCAGCATTGCAGCAACAATCGTGAGTTGCTGGCGGGAAATTCTGGCACTGTGGGGGCATATGTTTATTTGGCACTGTGGGGGCATTTCTGGCACTGTGGGGGCATATGTTTATTTGGCACTGTGGGGGCATTTCTGGCACTGTGGGGGCATATGTTTATTTGGCACTGTGGGGGCATTTCTGGCACTGTGGAAGCATATGTGTATTTGGCACTGTGGGGGAATATCTGGCACTGTGGGGGCATATGTTTATTTGGCACTGTGGGGGCATTTCTGGCACTGTGGGGGCATATGTTTATTTGGCACTGTGGGGGCATTTCTGGCACTGTGGGGGCATATGTTTATTTGGCACTGTGGGGGCATTTCTGGCACTGTGGAAGCATATGTGTATTTGGCACTGTGGGGGAATATCTGGCACTGTGGGGGCATATGTTTATTTGGCACTGTGGGGGCATTTCTGGCACTGTGGGGGCATATGTGTATTTGGCACTGTGGGGGCATATTATGTGTCTACATTAAAATATAAACAGACCAAGATTTTAATTTTGTTTTATGTAGGGGGGCCCCAAGCTGACCTTTCGCACCAGGGCCCATGAACCTTTAGCTACGCCCCTGGCTAGCATGCTTGTGCTTACAACAAAACTTATATATTCTAAATGTTGACAACTTTATCTTAACTGGACAATGCCTACGCAGTTGCAATGTTATTTAAAGATCTTTAACTGCGTCTGCATTAAAGCTGTATACTGTGCAGTACATGAAAGTAAAGCATAATGTTTACAGTTATAGTGCCAGAACTGTTAAATGCTTTAAATAGCATTACACAGTATCAGCATTAACTTGCCAACCTAACACTGTCAACATTTTGCTTGATGACAGCATTAGTGTTGACAAACTGGCTGCTTCCTATTTCATGAAGCCAATTAGAAAGTAGGTTCAGAGTTTATTCCAGCCAGCCTTCTCTTCTAACCCTTGATATGGTATACAGTGAGTAGCACCAATGCAGCATGAGTATTAGACTTTCTCCTGAATCAAGACTTGAATGTGTTATATTGAAGATTATGTTTTATGATAGACTTAGTGTTACATGTAGAAGAAGCTCTGGTGTGGCGTAACATGTATAAGTGGCTCCATTGTGGCTAACATGTATAGGCAGCTCTCCTGTATGTGTATAATGTGTATAAGGGGCTCTACTATGAGACAGGACATGACAATACTGTGCTGCATAATATGAATAACGGACACTATTGTGTTGTGTAATGTGAATTGTTACTATTCTGTGGACACTCCTGTTCCCCATGAAGTCTTGTCTCTTTATTTTTTCCGTATGCCTTTGGTGCGCACTGTTGAAATTTCAAACATGTGGGACACCAAAGGAAACTTTCACCCTGTGCCCCACAAGGTCTAGAACCGGCCCTGTCACCAATATTTTTTTCTTTTCAAATGTAACATGCCCCTACAATAACAAAGTGGCAAGGAAATTTCTGTCCTCAGAGATCCTGGCAGTATCTCTTCCCGGTAACAGGAACAACACACCCCCATTTGAGAATCGGAGGCCATTGTGGCTCCCAAATGGTTCAGTAGAGGTCTGATGAAAGTGCCAAATAGTAGTATTTTGCTGCATGTGGCACTTGCACTATGTCTGAGTTCTGGCATTGCATAATACAATTTTAAACATAATATTAGGATACTGAGTGTCTGTTATTTTCATTCAGTGTATGATTCCACATATTGGCTATATTTTAGCACGTTCTTGAATTGTGCATGAAGTACAATAGCACGATAGAGATGAGAGAGTGATGCGAGAAGGCAGGCAATGGTTTCCATCATCCAGGTCAGCAGTAATATACAATCATTACAATGTTTGCTTAATGATTTTGAGATTCGAGAGTGCAATAAAATCTCTCTTCCTCTGCCCTACACAGCCCCTGCTAAAAGGCAGTGGTGATATTAAATAGATTCACATTATAAATAGAGGAACCAATAAAAATGGCAAACAGCTTCCATTCAGACGATTACTTTTTACACAATGACAAAAACTTTGTTTAATCGAGAAAACAGGGGCATGTTAAAGAGAAGATTAAAATGGGAAATGCGGAAATTATTGTTTTAGTTCTCACAAACACTGAAGAAAAGAAAGATAAAGCAACAGAAAATTAGTGCACTGTAAATTCAAATTCTGAATGCTTTATGTGTGACACAATTTTGCACAGCTTAGTAAAACAGAATTTAAAGGGCAGTACAGATGATGTAAGGGTTAGCATTACTGCCTCACAGTGCTGAGGTCATGGGTTCGATCCCCACCATGGCTGTAACTGTGTGGAGTTTGTATATTCTCCCCGTGTTTGCGTGGGTTAACTCTGGGTGCTCCGGTTTCCTCCCACAATCCAAAAATATACTGGTAGGTTAATTGGCTCCCAACAAAATTAACCCTAGAATGTCTGTGTATGCGTGTACATGTGGTAGGGAATATAGATTGTAAGCTCCACTGGGGCAGGGACTGATGTGAATGTTCAAATATTCTCTGTAAAGCGCTGCGGAATATGTATGTGCTATATAAGAAACTGTTAATAAATAAATAATAAATAAGGGGAGACTGGTGGTTTCTTTAGCTATTTCTGGAGTAGTGCACCAGACATATGAAAATAGTTTCTATGTTTTTTGTGGAATGAGTGAGGCTTGCTTCAATTTCTAAGATCGGAATTAATGGAGACCTAATTTTAAAATAATAAGATTCCCCATAATGCACATTAGTTGTTTCTGTTTTCCACCACTATGGCAATATGAAGATGTGGAGGTGCCATCGTTGCATATTTTATTCTAGATTTTTATGTTTAACTATGTTTAACTCACTATGTACCCCTACCTAACCTTAACCCTACCTCCCAACTAGTGTGGCCAATCCCGGGATCGGGAACGGCGGGATCCCGGGATTTGGCCTAAAAAAGTCTGGGATTTCAATCCCGGGATTGGAGAATCCAATCCCGGGATTTCGGGATTAGGCTGCATGCGCAGTCTAATGCCAGGCAGCATCTGAGCACTCGCTCAGACGCTGCCAGGCTGTTCCCGTAAACTGACCCGGCGTGCGGCCTGCGTAGCGTGACAGTAGAGGTCACGCTGCGCAGGCCACACGTCACCAGTGACCGCCCGCCTACCCGCCGGCCTGCCTCCGCCTGCCCGCCTCATCTCCGCTGCCCGCCTGCACGCCAGCCTGCCTCCGCCCACCTGCCTGCTGTCTGCGATAGAGGTGCACTTCTCGGGAGGCACCGTGCACTTTCAAACCCACTCCCCGCTCCCTAGTGTAAGTAGATGTGCGGGTCGGCCGGGGTGGGTCCAATGCTAATAATTGGCTTTTTGGTTTGGATGCCAATCCCGGGATCCCGGGAATCCCGGGATTGAGCATTTTTCAATCCCGGATCCCGGGATTGAAAAAATGCCCCGGGATTGGCATCCCTACTCCCAACATTCTACAATGGAGAATCAGGACAACCATGTGGCGCACGTTCTCAAAAAGGGGATGGCCTCAGGAAATGGGGGCATGACTTTGTCAAAATGATCGCATTTGCAAGGCCAAGTCCCAGTTTCACCACTGTGGGGTGCATAGCCAGTGCTCTGAGAGCTGATGGCCATGTCCCCCCCTTGTCTTCCTTAATAGATAATGTGTGCATGCATCTATTCAAAGCAGCGACTGACAGGGGGACTCCTAAATACCCCCATCCCTACCATGGGACACTGCTGGCCGTAGGTGGGACGCGGGATGTCACAAAATAAAAATAATGACAGTTGAAAGGTATGCTTTAACTTTACATAAAAATATATCAGATCAGCTAGGCAAGCCCTTCTTCTGACATCAGAAAACTCACCACTGTATGTTGTTCATCAATTTGGCAAAGTAGGAATAAAGAAATGTCCAAAACTGTTCCACTGAAGTTTTGCATTATTGCGTTATTTGGCCGTGAAATTTCTCAATGGAAAATTTTGAACATATTTTCATGCAATTTTTTTCACCCAAATTTCCCCTATCATTTACAGTATATTCCACCAAGAATGACACAAACATTTGTGTTCCACTTTAAAAGCAAATGTATTGACACTGCTTTCATCCCAGCTCACTTTATAGACTTTAGAAATACATCGCAGAATGATGAAGCCAAGTAGCCAACATAAAACCATTTCTGCTCTGGTCAGTGGTCTGTTTTATAGTGAAATTTAATCTTGAAAAAATGCTGCTGCAATTTGGCTGATATACAGTATATTCACAGTTGCAAATGGGAAGACCTTGTCACAATTAGAAGACTAGACACACAAACTCTCATTAACTAAATATAGAAGTCAACAAAATATATTTCTTCTTTCCTCAATTCTCTTTATCCTCCCATACAATTATTTCTTTTCTCACACAATTTTTACTTACAAGTGATGGGAATGGCGATGGGGACCAGATTTGCCAAGTTACACCCACTTCTACAGAGGAATTTTTCACCAACTAGTGATGGCCGATGATACACTTATACAGCGTCCATGTCGACTTTCATGTCAACCTGTTGCTTGTGTAGACCTTTTACCTAGCGGTCAAACTTTTGACTGTTGACCTAATTACCGTCGACCCTATGACCCATACCCGTTAGAACAGCAGTACTATAAGTCTTCCCCTACAATGGTGTATATATTTACGGTATCATGCTGACACATGGCCACATTTCCCTGTATTCACTCCATGTGGAATGATTGGGCTAATACTTGAAAGTTGTAGATTACTCTTCATTTCCGGACATACTGGCTTTTACCTTGTTCCACAAGCCACTAATGCTATTTCATATAATGCAAGACATATGTCCTTTTAGGATAAATAGCATTATTAAATCTTTGGTTATCTTAATAAATTACTGTACATTGGGTATTTTTATTAGTTTTGGTCTGTTGGCTTTGACTATCTACAGTAGTATCTATAGCCATGTTTTTATTTATTTTTTATATCTATAGCCATGTTTTTATTTTTGATATTTTATATATTTGTAACCAAAAGATCTTCTAAAAGGTCAATAGGAGGAATTGACACTCAGAGCTGCTGTGTATTAGTCTAAGAGGTACCACATTGAGGATTTGCTTAAATCTAACAGAATGGACCTGACTCTGAACTAGTGATGACCATCGCCCAGCTATGATTCAAAATAATTCATGCTCTATGACCAATGTGGCCAATGACCAATGTTGAATACTTTTGTCATTAATGGTGAGAACTAGATGGTTTACCAACATCGATGATGCTCCTCCCCTGACACTCCACCCCAATGCTCTTATTGGACCAGAGCCTATTGTATTAAAAAACAAGAATGATCAATGGTTATCTTACACATGGCTTAACACCATTGAGGTTACACCTCAATGGTATCATCATTCAAAACATTGAAATGAGGAAAAATATTTTTCCAAATACAGTAAAAAATCAGATAAAAAGACCACGTCGGTGGGTCTCAATTTAGGATGGAGGTTTACCAGATTTTGGAGTTAAAAGAGCCTGTGGAGAGATCTACCTGAGGAAGGAACAAGGAAGTTCCGACACGCGTAGCAGAAAACTGGAATTTTAGGTGTGAGGAATCCAGTGTTGCGGACTGCAGAGACGCCTGAAGGCCTGGTTTATCCGGAAGACCAGTGTCCCTTATATGAGGAAAAGATCTCTCCACAGGCTCTTTTATCTCCAAAATCTGGTAAACCTTCATCCTAAATTGAGACCCACCGACGTGGTCTTTTTATCTGATTTTTTACTGTATTTGGAAAAATATTTTTCCTCAATTCAATGTTTTGAATAAATTTGTTATCTTTGCAATATTACACTATTTTTCGAAATTCTCATTGTTTTACATGTCTCCATCTTAGAAAAAGGAATGGGCAGACACCTGAGTGTCTGTTTGGGGCGCCTGTATGTGCGGTTAGGCCTGCAGCAATCAAATAAAGGGATTGTCAGTCCCTACAAATAGCGAGGAAACAAGGGGGGGAGATTGCGCAGAATTGATGACAGAACAAGAATTGATAAAAAAGTAACAATACTAGTTTAATAAAACATACATTAATAGTAAATAGTTGTGCAATTGCATGGGGAAGGGGTTAAAAATGTAAAAAATGGGATAATGAAAAAGCTGCGTCCGGGACTGAATTATGTCACCTTATTCTCTGGCAAGTGAAGAGGAAGAATGTGGACATTTGATTGGTCCTCCTTGACACTGGGACATGGAATCCTTTTTACAGAGTGTCCTCCAAGTAGGAACTATGATGGTAAAGTCCTTATTTTGGATTCTCTGTAGTGTGAGGTTCTGCTTTGAACCATGAATGAGTACCTCAGAAAGGTGGCGTTCCTTCAAACGTGGGTACTCCAATGTGAAAGTGGATAGATGGGTGTCCCGGTCTTGTTCTCCTCTGGAAAAAAAATGGTGCAATTTTCTTTTTTCTTTTGCCAAGGTGGTGTCTGGATATGCAGCAGGATGGAGGGGGTAGGTGGCTGGGTAGCCTGGCCAACGCGTTTCACTGCTTGGGAGCAGCTTTTTCAAAGCTGCATATCCAGACACCACCTTGGCAAAAGAAAAAAGAAAATTGCACCATTTCTTTTCCAGAGGAGAACAAGACCGGGACACCCATCTATCCACTTTCACATTGGAGTACCCACGTTTGAAGGAACGCCACCTTTCTAAGGTACTCATTCATGGTTCAAAGCAGAACCTCACACTACAGAGAATCCAAAATAAGGACTTTACCATCATAGTTCCTACTTGCAGGACACTCTGTAAAAAGGATTCCATGTCCCAGTGTCAAGGAGGACCAATCAAATGTCCACATTCTTCCTCTTCACTTGCCAGAGAATAAGGTGACATAATTCAGTCCCGGACGCAGCTTTTTCATTATCCCATTTTTTACATTTTTAACCCCTTCCCCATGCAATTGCACAACTATTTACTATTAATGTATGTTTTATTAAACTAGTATTGTTACTTTTTTATCAATTCTTGTTCTGTCATCAATTCTGCGCAATCTCCCCCCCTTGTTTCCTCGATGCCTCCATCTTACCTATATTAATGGAGAGCCTCTGATGAGGTGAAGAAACGTGAGAGAAGGAGAGTAAACATTTTATACCTAAATTCACTTCTAGTGGGTGTAATTAGATGAGGTGATTGTCTACCCATTAGTCACGGTGTATGCTGGGAGGGTGTCAGCGCACAAAGTCACTTATCACTATTATCCCAAACCGTTAATCAAGTTACCAGGGGAGTAACTATAGTGACCAGTGCTGCAGACATTTGCAATTCAGCGCCATAAAACATAGACTCAACCCATCTTAACAAATGAAAAATTTAAGATGGTCGCAAGGGGGTGATTCTGGTTGACACACAAAGATGCGAAATTCACAGCTTTGCATTTCATATATGTGCCACCCGCATGTACGCCTGCCCCCGCTCACACACTGAATTTCCCTGCATGCATGCGAATGGATGTTTAGCATAAACAACCATTCACAGCTTTGCGTTCGGGGACAAAATCATTTGATGGTCACCGACCATCGAATGATTTTGCAAGCGTTCGCAGATCTAAGACACCTCTCTGGTGTCAGATCTGCAGGTTCCTTGTATGGCAAGCGGATGGGCAGCTGACATCTGCTGACATCAGCTGCCGCCCCCCACACCCGCGTTACATGTGCATCCAGCATTTTCATGGGGACATTCATGAAATGCTGGGTGTTCCCATGGGCGCAGCCCTTCGCCGCTGCCCCCCACCCACATTGCTAGGTGTGAACGGGATGGTAAATAATCGATTCTATGTGCCCACAGAGGAGCGTATAGATTAGAATAAGGTCCAATGTTTGGACATCAATGATCAAATGATCTGATACCGATGCGTATTAGATTACTATTATTTTATTAATATTTGGTTATATTAGAAATATGTGTTCCTAACCAATTAACTCATAAAAAGAATTGAGAGCTTGTATAAGCTTGAAAGAACATAAACACCCTGTTTTATTGAGAACATTCTGGAAGCTGGCTGTGCAGTGGGGTCAGGTTTAAGTTACCGGTTAGAGCAGGGTGTCAATCAAGCACCTGTCCAATAGCTGTGATTTATAGGGAGGGCTTTAGCTAGTTATATAAGCATCAGCCTGAGATGATCACTTCCTCTGAGCTGTTTTCCTGTGGAACCCACCCACCCGCCCTGGAGAAGATTTTTTTTTTATTTTGTCTTGAGATTTTTCTTTGGAATGGCTATATGTTAGCCATTCCGGCAGGACAGGCCACAGCAGGCGGACAACAGGGCTCCTTGGCGGCTCAATTTATTGCACAACTAGTTTTTTGACTAGCATTTCCCCTTTCCCCCACTACCTAATGGGAGGACCAGGTCGCCATCTTATGGAGGGGCTAGTACTCTGCCAGTTAAGGGGAAATGGTTTCTACCCAACACAGTTGTGCAGGGGGTGGTTTAAGCCACTCCCCTTTGGTTAATTAAGCAAACTATTTGCGAGCCGTAACCGAGGAGCTCTGCTCAGGTCGCCACCTTGGCTTCAGTTAAAATTAATATAATTTAATAAATTGGGCTGTGACGTTTAATTTCCAACTTTAATCCGTGTCATTATTTTAGTTCTTGGTTAAGAAGTGTGACAAATAAAACTTATGGGTGACTTAAACAACTGAGACTTTCTGAGCAGTCTGGAAAAATTTGAGCCAGTTAACTGGTTAATACAAATCCTGTTGGCTGTGACATTTGCATATTTTCACACAGCCGCTACGTACAGGATCGCAGCTGTGAAAGAGTTTAGGTCAACCTCTGAATCAGGCCTCCAGTACCTGGTGTTTGGCATGTCAGAAGGTATTGCTAGCAATCCTCTGTTATGCAGTGAAAGAAAATTAGGATAATTTCCTTTTTTGCTTGTATTGTTTTAAGAAATAATGACAAGTATATTTAAAAGTGGTAATATATCGAGTTTTGCTACGTGTATATAACAATCAGTGAGGATCCTTGTGGTAGCAAAACAAGATATGTTTTATTCAAGTAATATATTCCATGCCACAAATGCGAATTGATTCTTTGCAGGCACCAGTTTATTATGTTCTCAAGTTCATTGATCTTTGAGGTGCTTAAACAAGCTCATATTGGTTTTCGTTTACTATTTAGTTACATATTTTAGAATAACATTCAGATCACCTGTGCCCTGTTTACTCCTAAGAGAATGATTCAATGGAATAATAAGAAGTTAGAAATGTGTTTTTTGTACGTGTCTTATTCCGGAATTAAGAAAACTGTCTTAGATTTCAATATACAGATACATTTACACTTCCTATTTAACATAACATTTTTGAGCTGGATATTAACAGATGATATCATAGAAATTGCACCCTAATTACAGATACAATTTGTGTTTATTAAAAAGTAGGATCTACTGCCATATAATAAGAAGCAGTGACTTTCTTAAGATGCGCGTCGCCATCAGTAGTGTATACCTCCCAACTGTCTCTATTCCGGTGGAGCAGTCATGATTTTTGGTGATTGTTCCGCATCCCGAGTCCGGTCTGTGGCCAGCACTGTCCCGTGGTTTGGGGGGAGTTGGAGGTTCCTCTGTCACAGCAGTGAATATGCACACAGCGTCTATTCACAGGAGACAGAGGGACGGGACACATGGCCAGCAGCTCTCGGTGCACTGGGCATTCCCCTCAGCGGCAAAATCGCTGTCATTTCTGCAAAGCCATGCCCCCTATACACAAGGTCATGCTGGGTGTCCTGCTCCTAGCTTCATCAAAGTTGTGAGGTGCTATATGATAGTGTGCAGCGTGTGCCAGATACACTTTACATTTGCATACACTCAGGGTCCAAATGCCCTCATGACTGTAGACTGTAAGCTCCTTGGAGCAGTGCCCTCTTCCTTCCTGTTCTCACAGCACTCTACTCTTGCACTCCAAATAATGCTCTCTTACTTAGCTATAACCGCACCATTCTCACTTGTGTTAATTCATCTCTACCAGTGTCAACCTGCCTTTGGTAGCGGGGTTATACAGAGTTGATCGCTATTGTGCGACGCAAGCTGGTCGATTATTGAACGACTGCACATGCATTTGTATCATAATGCGCAAGGCCATATGGCGACAAATATCAGTGACGACTTATTTTCTCAGTCCCCTAACAACTGACAGGATGCTGGCATTAACTCTTTCTTGACAGGGCTATATATTTACTCTGTCTGGGCAGGGTTCTGAAAATTCGCAAAGCCTTGATCAGGAGCGTTTTTCAGACCTGATCTTACAGCTGCTACTTTGCAGAGCCTTGCGGTCAGGTACTGTATACGCCACCCAGCCAGCGTGAAATCCTGCCCTGTGCAAGCCTGTGAAAATATTGCAGCCTGCTATTACTACCAAATCCATTCGCAATCACTCATCATTGAATTATCTTAGTGTGTGCAGTCTGTGTGTAGTCCAGGACTTTCTTGATGGCTTTGATAGAAAAAGGCTGTTAAGGGCCAGAGCTGATGTCACACAACATCCTGCACACTCCTGCAAAAGCCTGTGTTTTCTTTGACACCAGTGGCGGTTTTTACCTATGGGATGCAGGGCTGCAGCCCCTCACCAGATAAAATCTGCCATAGATGTCAATGTTTTCTCAAATGGTTCGATGCCCCCTCCTCTCTGCTGGGAGCAGCACATACACGAAACTCCAGCAGCAGCGCAGCTTTGTGGAGTCTGAGCACTAGAGCACTCAGACTCCAATGTGCATGTGCAGATCGCCAGAATGTAAGATGTATAAAGATGGGATAAAAGTTAGGATCTATATGATTGACAGTTCACTTTATATAGAGATGTTGTCCAACGCTTAAGATTTCTCCGTTATTTGGTGGAGGGAGGGGGGGAGTAAAATATATAAAATATATAACTTATGTAGAGGCCCCCTCCTCTCTGCCGTGGCAGTGAGTGCTGCTGGGTGAAGAGGAGGAATAGGGCAGATAGGGCTGCTGCTGATGGAGTGGAGGGGATGAGGCCAGGTAGTTAGGAGTTTGCAGCTGCGGGAGAGAAGCCAGGCAGTTAGGAGGCTGATGCTAGGTGGGGGGGGAGGGGCAAGTCACTAGGACAAGGCCAGCGCCACCAAAGGGGAAAATTTAGGCATTTGCCTAGGGCGCCGGCCACTGGAGGGCGGTATTTCGCCCCCCCCCCCTTGCCGCCCAGGTACCTGTCCTGCGGCGTATATGTGCGTAAAAGCTGGCGGCGGCGGCAGCGGGGGGTCCCTGCAGTCAATAAGAAATAACAAACGCTATCCGCCGGGCTATGCGGAAGCGCTTCTGTTTTGGAAACACTGGCTGCACGCTGATTGGCTGATATTCAGCCAATCAGCGTGCGCCGTGCGGCCAGTGTTTCCAAAACAGAAGCGCTTCCGCATATCCCGGCGGATAGCGCTCGTTATTTCTTATTGACTGCAGGGACCCCCCGCTGCCACGGCCGCTAACTTTGCAGCACCGCAGGACAGGTACTCGGGTTGCAGACACCGGAGCACCCCCACCCCAACTTGCCTGGGGCGCTCTGGTGCCTTGCACCGGCCCTGCACTAGGAGGCTGTTGCTAGGGAGTGTGTGGGGATCTGCCAATATTTGAATGCTCCTAGAATGGCTGGGAAGCTCATCCTTCCTGCCCCCTAGAAAGGTGGGCAAGCCTCCAGCATGCCACTGGATCCTCCCCACTACGCCGGTTAAATGCCATGATTCGTGACACTTTGGGAGGGGGGCGGATATGAAATGATGCAGCTAACAGTCTGTCGTTGGACTTCTCCTAGAGAGGAGACCTAAAAAGTAGACAAGTATGGATCTGCTCCTGTTTGCAAAGGTGGATCTACCTTTTAAAGAAAACATAAATTGTATTGAAATCCCATTGAGGTGATAACAGAGATGTCAGTTTCCCAGTACAACAATTCTATTGGTTGTGATAAAATGGGTTCCAATGAGCCGTAAAGCATAGCAAAATAGATACAAGAATAATGTTTACATGTGACTCACTCGCTCATTCATTCATTCACGTTTTATATCTTCATCTTTACAGGTCCCAACTTTGTGACCTCTGATATAGCTTGCGTCAGCTCACAAATATCTTGCTGTGAAACACAAAAGCCATGCAAACCTAGCATCCAGCTTTCCTCTCTTGCACCTTATACATCAAGGGGGAGAATTATCAAACTTTCTCAGGAGGGCAAATACAAGAGATGCGGATAACAACAAATCAGATTGTACTGCAGCTCTAGCGCACTCTATGAAATGATAGCTAGAATCTGAATTCTAGACTTATTTATTTATTAACAGTTTCTTCTATAGTGAAGCAAATTCTGTTGCGCTTTACAATCTGATTAGTTGCTAGGGGTTAGACATCCACATATCCACTTTAGAAGGTTTGAGTAATCCCCCATTAAACTCTGTACACACGGAGCGATTGGACACTCAGCTCAGCGACTATAACCCTGATGATTTCTGGTGAAATTGCCCTGTGTGTACGGGGCTTTCGTTTTACAGGAGGCTGGCTGTTTTAGGCAATAACACATTACTGAAATCAGCATGAATTTATTGTACAGTAGAACCCTTGTACTGTCACTCTACTGAGTGTTGATGGATACATCATAAGCAGTTTGCCAGTTAATGAAGATATTTGGGGGAAATTTACTAAGATGGGAGTTCTACTGTATTTCAAGTGGGATGTTGCTATGGGCAACCAATCAGGTTCTATATATTATGATCTAGAACAGGGATGGGGAACCTTCGGCCCTCCAGATGTTGTTGAACCACACATCCCAGCATGCTCTGGTACAGTTTTGCTATTTGGCCATGCTAAAACTGTTGCAAGGTATTCTGGGATGTGTAGTTTAACAACATCTGGAGGGCCGAAGGTTCCCCACCCCTGATCTAGAAGGTGCTAAATAAATAAGAATTAGATTCTGATTGGTTGCCTATAGCAACATCCATTCTGAAATAGAACTCCCATCTTAGTAAATTTACCCCATTGTATATAATTAGAAATCAATAAATAAATAGAAGAAGTTACTGTATGGACAATGTATCACTAATATGAAACACTATAGTGAATATCAGTTTTACAGATTATTCTCTTCACCACGCTACAAAGCTTTAAGTAGGCTCCCAAGACCCACTTCTTAGCAAAGCTTACCAGTTCACATAATCTTCTAGATCTTTCTGCTGCGTTTGACACTGTGGGCGAGATTCACCAATAATCCCCGGTGCACATCGCTGGCATTCGCATACTTAATAGTCGCATATGCAGTAACATATGCGATTATTAACGCAAAAGCGATGCCCGGCGATGTGCACCGGGTCCCCCCCTCCCTGCCGGAACCCTTACACAGCTGTTAGGGCTCCAGTTCCTCCTCCCTGCACTCAGAAGTGGTGCAGGCAGGAGGAAATCACTGGTCCGGGCAGCACAGCAGGAGGCTGCCAAGACAAAGGTGAGGGGGGTGCGGCGCAGATCAGCGGGGGGCACGCGGGGCGGCGGGGGACGAGAAGGGAAGCCCATAGGCCCTCGCAGCAAAGCCCCAGCAATAAGGCTTTGCTGCATATGAAAATGCGGTAAAACCCTGCATTTTTAGCTTGCTGAATCACGCCCTGTGGATCACACTCTTCTCATACAAACACTGCACTCCCAACGTCTTAATGATATGATACAGCCCTTTCCTGGTTCTCATCTTACCTTTCTGATCGCTCTTTCAGTGTTTGCTTCTCTGACTCTACTTCCTCTTTACTAGCTCTGTCAGTCAGAGGTCCACAAGGCTCAATTTTAGGTCCTCTGCTTTTCTCCATCTATACCTTATCGCTTGGCAAACTAATCAGCTCTTTTGGATTTCAGTATCACTTGTAGGTGGACGATACTCAAAATCCATCTATCAACCCCAGAGTTGTCACCAGTGGTCTTGGGCCGAATCTCTAAATGCCTCTCTGCTATCTGATCCTGGATGTCTTCCCGCACCTCAAACTCAATATTTCTATTTTGTTAAGTCATTTTAGGTGCACAATTTGAAAAAATCGCACCCTAATTCATTTGCGGTATGTACTGTATACTTCCGAATGGGAAAACATCTGGATGTGCAATTTTTTATGTTTATGCAAATCGTCCAATCACAAAGCGATTGGGTTGTGCGGACCATGGTGGGCATTTGCAAGGCTCGCTAAGCAGTAATTTTCTACAGTTTAGCAAGCCAACCAGAAACAACTGAAATAGCTGACGAGTACAAATTTATTTGAGCAGCAAAGCAAATACGTAATTGTTTGAATCGGACAAGTCTGCTAGTATGCTTTGTATTTTATAAAAAGTTTTGTTTTTTTATTGGATATTATTACTGCTGATGTTTATAAACTTTGTCGGTGTCCTGCAATGATTTTAAAAGTACATGTTAGTCTCATTATTTCTTGTTTTTAAGTCTACTTTACTTTTATAAGGCTAGGCAGACCTCTTGTGGCACCACATTATAAAGATAATAGTAATAATAATAATAATTCCATTATTAGTCATTGGGGGGGGGAATTCAATTGCGACCAAGTTTTGGATTACCAAAGGGTGTGTGTCCTGCTGATTAGCTTGAAGGGGAAAAGGGAGGGGATCGTTTTTGATCCGCACCAATCATTTCTGTTAGAATATTTTTTTTTCTTTTTTATATTTTAATTATTGATATTCCATATCATTCTGTAGTGTTATAATTTACCCTTACACATTAGGGGTGGTGCTCTCTCTCTCTAGATGTATGTCAACTATATACAAAAGAAGAAAGAGATTTGTTCTGGTGCACTCTTTGGATTCTGTATTAGCGCTCCCTTGGAGCGCTAATACAGAATCTGAAGAGTGCACCAGGCCAAGTTTCTTTATTCTTTTTTTCTTTTGTATGTATCCTCCTGTTACCTGCAGTATCCACTTAAAAATAATGGTGGCAGAGTTTTCAGCACTGAAATATAATATATAATATAGAAATCATAGTGTTACGTTTGGTACATTTGGTTTAGTGCCCCCCTCCACCTTAAAAATAAGGGAAAACTATATATATTTGGATAGATAGATAGATAGATAGATAGATAGGCAGATAACTAACTCTGCAGCAGTATTTGCATTGCAGAGCTGTGCTGGAAGAGCAGCGGCGACACTTGGATCCTGCTGTGAACCACACAGGTGCTGCTATACATGCAGGTGCCTTTTGGAGCTCGGAGCCCAGAGGCAGGCCTCTCCATTGCCTCTAGGATTTCCACCCCTCATTTTCTGTCCTGTAATTGAGTAGCAAAAGCCTGTGGCTATGGGAAAAAACCTTCCAAATGTGTGGTGGCTGTAAGAGAGTAAAAATAGGGTGTTTGGTCTCAGGGTTAAGGGATGTGGACTCAGAAGTACAACAAATGCAAGCCACATCCTTGTTTTGCTCAATGTGGGGGCATGTGCAGCTGGCAGCCTGTCCCTCTCTCCTGGTGAATAGTAGCTACGCTGGACTGCAAGCGGCAGTTGATGGCATAGCGGGACACTACTTGGAAAATGGTCATGTACCACCAAAATCGGTTCAGTTGGGAGGTCTAAAAAGAACCAACAAAGGTTTTTTTTTAAATCCCTGTCCTCAGTTAAATTAGTCTATTAGTCTATTATCTGTTTTCTCAAATTTATATATTGATTCTAGGATGAGGGTGAGCACATAAATTGTTACAGTAAAGTTGCAAGCCTATTTAGAGTATAATTGCCAACTTCTTGTTTATCCTCTCCCGGAGAAGCCCCCGCAGAGGAGACTTTCAGCAGTGCTTCTCGGGGCAGGGCCAGAGCCTGATGTCATCAAAACCCGCCCACTCCTTAGAAGTGATGTCATTTGCTGGTGTATATGGAGAGGGCAGGGTTAAAATGACACTCATTTGCATTTTTTCAGCCCTGCCCCCTCCGCATACTCCAATGAATGCTGGTATTTAACCGACAGGGTAGGAGGATGCCGGCAGAGGGGAATGTGGGGACCCAGGGGCATGCAAGAGGCTTGCCTACCCTTCTGGGGCACAGAGAGGGGGACCCAATTATCGGAAGCCTCCCTACTTTCTGGGAGGGTAGGCAAGTGCTCATTGCTTTGTTCCAGTACAGTGCTGCTTCCTGTCTCAGCTGTCATTAGTAGTACTGTTTCCTCATTGCTAAACATTTGCCTAAACTCTAACTAACACTGTCAGCAGCAGTCCCAAATCTACCTCTGAGCTTCCATAATCTATCTGATCCTATGCTGGTCTACTCATGCAATGCAGACCCATGGAACTATCCGGGAAAAAAACAAAAACTGACTCTAGTATTCAATTGTGGACATTTTAGACATTTTGTTTGTCAAATTGGTATTGGTTAAAAATTTACAAAAAATTAGCAAAAATTACCACATTTTTGCCAAAAACATATGGATCCCCCATTAATTAGCTGATCCATGTGTTGTTTCGAACATTACATTTTTCTGTTGTATTGAACTGCCGCTCTCCTTGCTGACCAGACAACTCTCAGAGTTGCAGTCAAAGAAATGACTATTATCAACATAACCAAAGGGTTTCAACCTGCATCATCCTGATAATCCTAAAAATATTATAGAAGACTAGGACTAGGGGTAAATCTACTAAATCTTCTAAAACTGAAAAAAGAGGTGATGTTGCCCATAGCAACCAAACTGATTCAGTTTTTAGTTTTTCTATTGCATCCTAGAAAATAATAAACAGTATCTGATTGGTTGCTTTAGGAAATATCACCTCTTTTCAAATTTAGCAGCTTTAGTAAATTTACACCAACATTGAGATTGCAAGCTCCAGGCACCAACATTGAGATTGCAAGCTCCAGGCACCAACATTGAGATTGCAAGCTCCAGGCACCAACATTGAGATTGCAAGCTCCAGGCACCAGCATTGAGATTGCAAGCTCCAGGCACCAACATTGAGATTGCAAGCTCCAGGCACCAGCATTGAGATTGCAAGCTCCAGGCACCAACATTGAGATTGCAAGCTCCAGGCACCAACATTGAGATTGCAAGCTGGATTTGATGGACAAACTGTTGCTGACTATTATTTACAATGATACATAATATGTGCTATATAAAAATATTCTTATGATGATTTATTGGAACTTCCTCAATGTAACTTATGTTTGCCACTGTTATCCTCAATACATAGTCGATGATGTTTGGCTCTACAGAAAATAGGGAAGTGTGAAACTGTCACCTATACGCAAGTGTGTAACAAAATTGTAGCTAAAAGTACTATTGTACGTGTGTGCATTACCTTAACCCTCTACTCGCCCAAGTAATAATCTTGATGCAACTATTTTAATGACAGTGAAACCTCCCTTTTACTGGCAGCAGTTATTGTAGCTGCTCTGCCGGGAGATTACAGTGATACCACTAGAGAATAAGAATATCGACAGACCTCTGATCAGCTCTATGGGGGTTATTTTGGTTCACTCTTTCTGACAAATTCCTTCTTAGATGGACAAAACCATGTGCACTGCAGGGGGGCAGATGTAACATGTGCAGAGAGAATTAAATTTGGGTGACTTATTTTGTTTCTGTGCAGGGTAAATACTGACTGCTTTATTTTTACACTGCAATATAGATCTCACTTTGAAGTAAAACCCCACCCAAATCTAACTCTCTCTGCACAATTAACATCTGCCCCACCTGCAGTGCACATGGTTTTGTCCCTCTAAGATGGAATTTGTCAGAAAGAGTGAACCAAAATAACCCCCTATGTGCTGTGACTACAAACTTAGGGGTAGATGGATACTGTATGTGCAAATATATATTTACTCGATTTATTCGGATTTCAAATTCAAATCTTATTCGCTATCGGCTGTCACATGTTGTGGATAGCCAATAAAATATTGCTTTGAAATCTTAGTAAATCCAAGCAAATCCGAGCCAAATCCGAACAGCACATCTCTAATAAAGTGTTCCCCTGCTGCAGCCCACTGCCCTCCTCCCTGTCTGAAGCGAATGGATCAGCAAGTGTGAAACTCGCAGAAGCCATTTGCTCCTGGGGTTTGCATGTGCGCAGGCTCCAAACATCGGGGAAGGGGCCAAAATCAGACATGTAGGAATGAGTCTGATTTAGCCCCATTATGTAGGTTTTTTAAACCAGTAATAATCAAACCCATGCTGTGCCAATTATTGCAATTTAATAGGAAAAAAAAAAGTCTGAGGTTGCTCGACATCCCGCACCTCTGGTAAACACGGATGCTTCTATATATATACCCCAATCATAGGCAAACCCAGGGGGGGTTTCTGGTTGCCCGGAAACCCCCCTCCTCTTGGCAAGTGCTTTAAATTGTGACAATAACTGGTATATAATATGATCAATAGAGCTGCCACCAGGGCCGGTGCTAGGGTGTTCGGCGCCCTCCTGCAAACTATAAATTTGCGCCCTCCCATACTTTACAAAGAGACAATGCTTGCCGAATGCGCACGTTGAAAAAAGAGTGTATAATGCCCATAGTAGTAGCGCCTCTGATACTTAAAATGTGCCCAGTAACAGCAATGCTGTATCTAGACATTTTGGTGCCCAGTGCCAGAAAAGGAATTGGTGGGCAACACTTAAACAGGTATAGTGCGCGCCGAAGGCGCGCGCAAAAAAATCTACATTACACATCATGCCACACACTGTAATGCCATTACACATTATGCCACACACCTTAATGCCTATTACACATTATGCCAAACACTGTAATGCCTGTTACACATTATGTCAAACACCGTAATGCCTATGACACATTATACCACGTCATACTGCCCATTACATATTATGCCACACACCATAATGCCTACTGTATTAGGCATTATGCCACACACTGTAATGCCCATTACATATTATGCCTTACACATTATACTGCACACCTTTATGCATAATACACATTATGCCACACAAGTAATTCCTATAACATATTATATTACACTGTGGGCTTCATCCTAGTTTGATCGGTAAGCTGCAAGGATCGCAGCTTACTGAACAATTGAGATACCCCCACACCAAATACATGCCCCCCTACCCCTGCTGACTCCCCTCCCAAAAAAAAAATCCCCTTGCATGCCTCCACTGGTGGAGAAATCATTTGATGGTCGCTGACCATCGAATGATTTCTCCTGGCTTTGCTAATAGAAGTTAGTGGGAACTGATCTTTCTTAGCGTGCACCCGGATGAAGACACGGTCGGTTGCTGACATCCAAGCACACATCATCCCATTCACATACCCATGGGTGCGCCATAAAACGCTGGACGTTACCATACCTGCCCCCTACCTGCCCTGATCCTTGCGAATGGTTCGGCGACCATGCAAGTACCTGAAGCCGTTTGCAAAGGGGAGCTGCACATGCGCATAATATACCCTGAATCAGAATGAGGGCCTGTAATGCCTTTTACATATTATGCCCGATAAGTGCCACCTGTCTACATGATCGTTGCCAGGAGTTACATGCACAGTGCAAAGAGTTGCATGGTCGCTGCCTGGGATTACATACATATTGGCAGGGGGTACATGTGAATTGCCAGGTTTTTATCTAAACATAAGGTGCAAGAATTCCAATGTTTCGGGGTATATATATATATATATATATATATATATATATATATATATATATATATATATATATATATATATATATATAGAGGTCGAGTATCCCGTATCCGAATATCCGTTATCCGAATTATTCCGAAAACCATACATTCCAGAAAGTGAAGAAATTTTTTTTTTTGATAAAAACTCACTGGGGACATCTGTAACAGCACTACTGAGGACATGATATGTAACTGGCACTATATATGTACAAGAAAATGATTGCTTGCCATTCAAATTCAGTATCTGAGATAGTACACAAATTTTGTTTCATGTTTTGAAACCTTGTTTTTTGAACAAATAAAATATATATGTGTGTATTTTATGTGTTTATACAGCATAAATGCAAGATACTTCAAAAAACATCATTGAAATATTAAAATATTCCGAAATACGGAATAATCCGTTATCCAAAATTCTCCTGGTCCCGAGCATTTTGGATAAGGAATACTCAACCTGTATATACATACATACATATACACACACACACAGTATTGTATGTGTGTGTGTGTGTTATAAACGTGTTTTTGTACCTTGACAAAGGGGTTTTATAGACCCCGAAACGTTGAGACTCTTGCACGCTATGTTTGGATAAAAAACATTTCAACTGTACAAGTCTCTGAGTGCCACTTCTTATATGCACATCCATCTACAATCCTTGAATGGCACCAGAGTGTTTCCTAATGCATGAGTGCCGATTAGGGTGGCCAATCCCGGGATCGGGATCGGCGGGATCCCGGGATTTGGCCCCTAAAACGCCGGGATTTCAATCCCGGGATTGGAGTTTCCAATCCCGAGATTTTCGGGATTAGACTGCGCATGCGCAGTCTAATGCCGGGCAGCGTCTGAGCGTGTGCTCAGACGCTGCCCGGCTTCTCCCTTACCCGGCAGTATGGCTCTGCGCAGCGTGACGAGGCCAGAGGTCACGCTGCGCAGGCCAAGTAGCAGCTGCACACAGACGCGTCCAACATGACGCGTCCAACCGGCTCCTGTATCATGCCTGCCCGGCTCCTGCTGCTCACCCGCCCGCCTCCCGGCTGCTCACCCGCCCGCCTCCCGGCATCAATCAGCCTCCCAGCTTCACGGACCACCCTCCCGGCCGCACCGCACATGTAAGTAAATATGCGGGGCGGCCGGGGCAGGTTTTTTAATCAGGGAAGCCAATCCCGGGAATCCCGGGATCGGGCATTTTTCAATCCCGAATTCCGGGATTGAAAAAATGCTCCGGGATTGGCAACCCTAGTGCCGATCCTCCCCAAACTAGCCCAATAAATATATATATATATATATATATATATATATATATATATATATACGGGATGCAGTTAAAATCCCGGCGGTCGGGATCCCGGCGTTCAGAATCCCGACGCCGGAATCCCGAACGCTAAAATCCAGACACATTCTCCCTCCTGGGGTGTCCACGACACCCCTGGAGGGAGAATAAAATGGTGTGCCGAGCGTAGCGAGGCACCGGGCCCGCTGCGTGGCGAGCGCAGCGAGCCCGCAAGGGGGGGCGATCCACGTCCCCCCCTTGTCGGGATTTTGGCTGTCGGGATTCCGGCGTCGGGATTCTGAACGCGGGGATCCCGACCGCCGGGATTCAGTACTGAATCCATATATACATATACATACACACAGTGACAATGCTGTGTGTGTGTGTGTATATATATATATATATATATATATATATATATACAGGTCGAGTATCCCGTATCCGAATATCCGTTATCCGAATTATTCCGAAATACGGACATTCCAGAAAGTGAAAAAAAAATTTTTTTTTGCTAAAAACTCACTGGGGACATATGTAACAGCATCACTGGGGACATGATATGTAACTGGCACTATATATGTGCAAGACAATGATTGCTTGGCATTCAAATTCAGTGCTGAAATAGTACACACATTTTGTTTCACGTTTTGAAACCTTGTTTTTTGAACAATTAAAATATGTTTGTGTGTATTTTATGTGGTAATAAAATATATTTGTGTGTATATTATGTGTTTATACAGCATAAATGCAAGATACTTCAAAATACATCATTGAAATATTAAAATATTCCGAAATACGGAATAATCCGTTATCCAAAATTCTCCTGGTCCCGAGCATTTTGGATACGGGATACTCAACCTGTATATATATATATATATATATATATATATATATATATATATATATATATATATACACACAATGCTGTGTGTATGTATATATATATATATATATATATATATATATATATATATACATATACATGGCTCTGGTTAAAAAAACACACACTTACACCTCACTGTAGTAATCCAGGGTATGAAAGGTTAAACTTTTGGTGTGATTGTCTAGCAGCAGCTCCCCGTGCATCAGCATGTAGAAGGGGGAGGGCTTAGTAACCGGAGAGCAGGAAAAGAAGAGATGAGTGTCTTGCCTTCGCGTGTAGGAACTTGGAAGTAGAACAGACTAGTGTACGTAGCTGAGGGGTTAGCCTGTGCGGTCGCTGGACGGAGATTCCGGAGAGTACACACAGTCACACACTGCAGAAACCCCTTGCGACTGTGCTGCTGGGAGGGAGGGAGGGACAGCAGATCAGCTGCTGGACGGAGGGGTTTCACTGTCGGCGCTGCTGCTGTCTATCAGGCAGTGTTACAGGCAGCACACATTAGCAAGCAGGGAGCAGAGAGAAGGCGCCTCTACTGCCCGACGCCTCCCTGCACCGCATCCTTTGCTGAGCGGTTAGCGCCGGCCCTGGCTGCCACCACACCATGCAGTGAAAGGGACAGAGCAGAGCTGCAGCACATGCCCAGTGTACCAGCTTCTTCTACCACATTTACTGTATGTGTGGATCTGAGCCCTGAAACATAGCAATGGACCAGAGAGTAGCTGCCAGGAGGAAGAGACAGGAGCCTTACTATGAAGTGGGAGATTGTGAGCTTAGAAAGGGCCATACTGGTTCTATTATGTTTATGTAATTATGTAATTATTATTATGTTTAACCTTTTCCTGACCACTTATCTTATTTAAATATTTGAAAGAGCCTATACTATATACCATATGTACTGTTAAATATCAATACTGTATTCCATACAGTATCCGATGTATAAAAAGACCAATTTTTGGGGCTATTACCGCACCCCCAGACTCCCTTACTTCCTCCAATGCGCTGCAGAGTGGGAGATTTTGGATTACATTTGAACCCCCCACCCCCCCTCTAAAAAAAATTCTGCCTTTCCCACTGCCAATATGAGGATATGGACTTGCAGTAGGCCAATTAAAAAATAAAATACATACAGTAGGGCTTTTTCCGGTGAGATAGCATTCCAGTGAAATAAAAATATAATGCAGATCTGGTAGTGACGCTTAATAGGGACAATGGACTAATATAAAATAGTGAAAAAAACAAGGATTATTGTAAAAATATAGCAAATTTGGATTTTTCTGCTCATCATTAATATAAAAAAAAAATTAGTTTTCAGTTAAATATAATTAAAAAAATATATATTCACCAGGTAAGAACAGTATGCTTAGGGGGCATTTAGTACGTCGCATAAATGTGCTAACAAAACAATATATTATGCTCTATACAGTATGTGATTAATATTTTATCATGTAGTAAAAGAACATTTTCTTCCCCAGTAGTCTGGAGACATTAATTGGAGCGCAGATCATGCTGAGATATCACCTTACTACTCACATCACAACAATTGCATTTACAAAATACCTGCTTACACATGGAGATCACCATATTAACATTCAGGGTCCTATTGGAAGGTGTTATATTATTTGTCATTTCTTATTTTCATGTAATTAACAAGAATGTCATCAAGTATAGACTTCAAGGAATATATATTGGTGTTTATAATTCAGCCGTGCTCAACAATCTCAGTATGACAAAATAAAAAGGCTGAAAACACAATTTTTAATTGAATTCAATCAGTTTCATTACTATAGTATGATCCATGCTTTTGTTCCAAACAAAGCTAGGCACACAGACCAAAATGTGTGAGTGCACTAAGGGCCATAGTTTCACAGACCCCCAGCATGGTGTTTGGAGCAATACTCTGCAGACAGTATTAATGTTAAGTGCCAGTCAGTGCTGTACCCTGCAGCCTGTACAGCTGCTTTAAGAATCCTTTTGAGAATCCTTTTGACACACCGGTCAATGACTTGCTGCTCTGGTCATAGTGTTCCTGCCTACCTATCCCATAAGGCACAGGTTTATTATGGTATTGTGGTGGCAAAGGTTGCACTGTGTCACATGCTGCACGGCAAGCACAGTACTCACCCATCCGTGTCCACCGAAGGCTGGCATGTGTCCGGTGGGCTCCCATGGCAGACGGGCGGCGATGGACTCATGGCGGCAGTGGTTGGGGGAGCTGGAGGCGCAGCATTGTGCCTGTACTGGTTGGCGGCATCGGGAGGCCATCACCGCCATCTTGCTTGTGGGCAAATAGTGATTTGCCCTCTCTGACCAGTTAGCCAATGGCAGCCACCCTCTAGCTATATAGGGGCTCTGCCTAGGCTATTCTGGATCAGTACAAATGGTCTCATGAGCTGTGCGCATCCTTTGGGTGATTCCTGACTATTTCTAGTGCCTTGTGCTCACTCTGCCATGCCTGTCAGTTTGCTCCAGCTGGCCTCTGACCTCATCACAGTCTCAACAGGTCGGCCATTCTGTTGGTCCACCTCCGTCCTCTGGACCCCACTGGACCCTCCCAGTACCCTCCAGTTCCAGTTCCTGTTCCAAGTTTTGCCAGTTTCAGTTCCAGTCTCAAGTCCAGTTCCAAGTTTTGCCAGTTCCATTTCCAGTATTCCAAAGTCTTTCAGCTCTTCTCATTGGATCCAATTGTCTTATTATCAGCTCCATTCTTCTTTCCGGACAATCGCAGTCTTCGTTACCTTCAAATCGTCTTCCTCAGCTTCCAGCACAGTCCTTATCAACTACCCCTGGAAAACACAAGTTTCTCCCGCAAGGACTTGTTTATTTCTTTTGTCATTTACTTTTTCTCAAAGAAGTATTTGAGGTTACTATTTTTTCCCCTACATGAAATCCTTAATTTAACCTGCCCGTTACAACCCTTCATCTACTGGTCAGTCTCCAGTTCCTGAGCACCACACGATACCATCAAATCCCTCGCCCGTGACACACTGAAGCCCTGTTACAGGGCTTTCTGTAATGTTTTGGGCATTCCTGGGAGAATGATGAACAGACATACAAATATATGTTTTTTATGAGCCCCTTGTGTGAGCTACAGTCTCCTTTTTCATGTCTTTACAGTCTCATGCCGTGTGTCTCCAGCCACCTGCCTCATCTCTCCAGCAATCTGATCCCTGCGACTACATCCTCTGGTCTTTGCCGAGTCCAGCTTTATGTCACTCCAACCTTCTGTCTTTCCAGCCTCCTGTATCAGCTCAAGAGCCGACCCCTCCCCAGCCCTCTCAAATTGACCTTCTTATTTCCCTACTCTGCCTTCCAGCAATGCACTACTACCTTCTTATTGTTGCACTACTCTTCCTTCCAGTAATGCAGTGTGGAGAAAAAGACACAATGGTGAGCCATGCATGGGCAAAGGAACATGTCAGCTTTCCCATCTTCATGGAGAGCCGCTGGATCCTTTTGCCCAGCGGGTATTGGCTAACAGTAAACAGCTTGAAATGCACCTCTTACAGCACTTTTGGAGTGACTGTGGCTGCACCCCCAGGCTACAGTCAGCAGGCAACAGCCCTGTCATCCAGCCCTTTGAGCCACACCTGGATCCAATTTTAAATGGAACTTGTTTTTGGAGATGGTTATTGAGAGTTTTTCTTTGTCACTGTGAATGCTTCAGAGCCCCCGGTACCCCAGGCAGTGGGTACCAGGCTAATTTTTGGGGGTAAATATAGAAGAAGCTATTGGGTTTTGTTGTGAAACTACAAGTCCCAGCAAGCCTGCACCGCATGCAGGGACTTGGAGAACCACAAGTTCCAGCATACAGGGCATTAAAGTGCCCGCTGGTACTTGTAGTTCACAGCAAAACCAATAGTGAAATAAAACACACACTCAAAAGAGAAATACCACTTAAATTCATACTAGAATCATCTCTTATATATTTGGCTACATCTGTCACTCAAAGTGTGTCTGACTCTCTAACGCTGGGTGAAGCCTCTGACTCACATGACTGACTCATATGACAGAGAACCAGCCCAGTGAGACACCCTCTGCTTCCCCATGTTACCCAGCAAAGACACAGCTACTCACCAGACACACCAGGTGAGCGACCCCCGGCCACCCCCCTCCCGCGATTCGCGGCACCCCCCCACCCGCAATTCGCGGCACCCCCGTGACACCCCCCCCCCCGCAATTCGCAGACACACCCCACCTCCCCCCCCCCATTCACAGCAACCCCACGATTAAATTGCACATGCAAAACACTGACTGGCTATGGTCGACAATGAAAAAGGTTGACATGAGTTTTTGAAGATTTATTTTTCACTTCTTGAATGTTTTCATATTCATTCTCATGTGTCGACATGGACACCAATGAAGTGCCACACTTATGTCAACATTTACATGTGTTGACCTTTCTGTGTTGATTTTTTCTTGTGGCGATTCCCGGCACCCCCTCGCGACCCCCCTCCTGCGATTCGCAGCACAGCCCCCGCAATTCGCGGCACCCCCTGCAACTCCCGCTATTCGCGGCCCCACCCCGTGACACCCCCCTCTCCTGCGATTCGCGGCACCCTGCGACCCCCCCTCCCACGATTCGCGCCAACCCCCCGGGCCCCCCCTCCCGTGGTTTGCTGTACCCCCACCACCCGCGACCCCCCCTAACGCGATTCCCCCCCTTGACCCGCCCTCCTGTCATTGCAGCAACCCCCGCGACCCACCTTCCCACGATTCACTGCAACCCCCCGCACTTCCTCTCCCACGATTCGTGGCACCCACACCCCCCCGCGACCCCCCCTCCCGCAATTCACGGCATTCACCCACGACCCCTCCTCCCGTGATTCGCGGACACCCCTCACCTCCTCCCCCCTGCGCGCGATTCACGGCAACCCCAGGATTAAATGGCACATGCAAAACACTGACACGGCTATGGTCGACAATGAAAAAGGTTGACATGAGTTTTTGAAGATTTATTTTTTATAAAATACAACACCTGTTCTGTTTTACTGTAGGTGTTTTAAGTCAGATCTTTCACTGCTACTATTACTGTTTATGTAAATGCATTCTGAATGATAGCAACATCCTACCATCCTTCTACAAGAATATATAACCAACTAGGTGATTCATCGCGCCCCGTGCCCCCCCCTCCCACGATTCACGTCACCCCCGCGCACCCCCCCTCCCGCAATTCGCAATCCCCCCTCGCGCGATTCACGCACCCTCCCACGCTTTGCGGACCCCCGCCCTCTCCCGCGATTCGCGGACACCTGCGCCCCCTCCCTCCCTTGATTCACGGCACCTCTAAGCCCCTCTTTAGTCCCCCGTATACTCACACACCCCTATCACTACCCAGCTTCCTGCTCTCCTGAACCGTAATTTCCACCACTGGGGAGTCGCTGACGCTGTTTTCCCACATGCCCCTATCATGCCTCATAGCCCAGCCTCCTACTCTCATGCACCCTAACTCCCATCCAGTAGGAGGAGACACTGACTCAGGGCCACCGTCCTGTACTCCTGTACTGCCACGCTGGACCCTCACCCACTGGCAGAAGCTGAACAGTGTCTCCAACCCTCCTCTTTAGTCCCCCTTATGCCCACACACCCCTATCACTACCCAGCCTCCTGTTTTCCTGTGTCATGACCTCCGCCAGTAGGGAGCCGCTGACTCAAAAACACCCTACTATACTATTGCACACACACACACACACACACACCTAAACAACATGCACACACAGCCCCCCCCACCCACAAATGTCACTGTACCATCCACACTATCAATGTACATCTTTCTCTGTAACCGCTTTTTAATTAAACAAAACAATACACACCCCCTTCCAAATCATATGCTCTCTATTTAACACCTTTCACCTATAACTCAAGTTGCAATACAGGCCATCTTTCATACAATTCTAACCATCTTTCTCATATACAAATGTTCACAAATTAAGGGGGCGCAGCCCCTTACGACGGGGTGAAGAGCACCCGTAGGGTGCAATGAATCACCTAGTTCATAAATACTCACCTATGGATTCCAACATCCTCTTCTCCAGTAGATTCGGGCACCTGTGAAAATAGATTATACTCACCAACTGATCAGGCATAGATCGCGTCCTCTTCCTTCCAAGCAGGCATCCACAGGGTTAAAACAAGAAAACGCATCTCTCAAACCATCTTACTGGAGAATTCATAAGTATTTGTTTACCAATGCCCTATCAACCACTTCCCTGGGGAGGTTTCATTCATCTTGAATGCAAAGAAGATCCTCATCACATCATTTTCCAGGTTTAGAAAAGTTGTGAATCACATGTGACAGATTGCTCAGTATTTCTAAGTCTTAAGAATGTAAATGGTGATTTCCCCCTGGTGGAGAAAATTAGGTACAGTATACAGTTTGTAATCAGTGGAATGAGATTATTTTTATTCTGTACACTTATTCTCCGTAAAACTCTTTGTTTCCACTGCTCCCTCTCTAGCCCTCCTTTAACCCTCTTCTCTTTAAAGGGGCGTACACCGGGATCAAATCGCATGACAACTCAAGGCCAATGCATTTGATTTGGACTATATAGTATAGATCTGTAGAGTATAGTCTTGACTGCACAGTCTATTTTTCTATTTGATTTTGATGCCGCAGGGTTGCGCACCCGGATCAAATTGAAATAGAATGCATTTGATTTCTGTTCAATAGACCACATTGAACCATGGCCTTTATTCTGATTTGCACCCTTGTGAGTCATGCAGAACCCACCCTGCGAATGATGGTATGCCCACCCCCCTTCACACACCTGGCATGCGAATGGATGTTTTACATAAATATCCATTCGCATGCCAGTGGGAACCTCCCCCATCTTTCGATGGTCACCGACCATCGAATGATGGTGAAGGCGCACGCATATGTAAGGGAGGTCCAGACCACTCGTAAATATGCGTTTTCACGGGAACGCCCATGGAATTATGGGTGTTTGAATATGCTAACGGCCCAGGCCGGCACCCCACGCCCCTCTTCACACCCAGACCCCACCTCGAAAGGCAAGGAGCGTGCACTCAACGAATAGATTTAGTGACAAGTTTGCATGCTCCCAGCGTATATGCACATGTGCAGAAATGCAGTTGCACATGCGCATATGCAAAACATCGGTCCCGGTGTGAATTCTCGTCTGGCCGAATCAACCTGAATAAGGACCCATGTGTACGCGGCTTAAAGGGTATACAGTAAGTAACAGTGTGGGGTCTTGGAAGTGGCGATGTTGCCCATAGCTACCAATCACATTCTAGCTATTATCTTTTTAAATAAAGTGGTCCATTAGTAGTCTCCCACAGCAGCTCACTTAGTAGTCCCCAATAGTAATCCCCAAGATTAGTGGGTCCCCCTTAGTAATCCACCATAGTAGTCCGCACTAGTAGTCCCCCATAGTAATTCCCCTTAGTAGTACCCCATAGTAATCCCCTTTAGTAGAACCCCATAGTAATTCCCCCATAGCTGCTCCCTGCTGTCCTCCAAAACCATAACTGCAGCTACCCCCTCCACAGGACAACTGAACACAGAAACCACTCAGAAAATCACATTACTTACTTCCAAAACACCAGCCAACCTCCAGTACCTCACCATAGCTCTCCACTCCATGCCTAACTAAGCACACAAGGAGCTTGAGCGGGTGGGGGCTATATATATGGCTGTGAGAAGTCATTCCTATGTTTGGGAATTTTACCCAATCACAATTGAGAAAAAAAATATGCACAAAACATGGGCATATTAACGTTGGTACATACATGCGTATTACGTTATGTATGTACATATTTTAGGACTACAAAATACATATTCAAACAACAATAGGAATACGAATGAAAAAATACGAACCCCTACAAATGGTTTTTGCCATCGGAGAATACGACTGGCGTCAATTCGGGAGTTTATTCAAATTTTATTTTTTGGCCCTTAAACCCCCCCCCCCCCCCCACCACCACCACCAAATACGAATGAAGCCAGTCGATGTCATTTGTAGTCAAATAAGAATGACATCGACTCCAAGTCATATTCTTAGTGAATGCTCCCCTTGGTCCTTCTTTAGAAGCATCTTGTGTCATTCTTCTGAAGACGGACCAATCATGTCTGAGGATTCAATTACCTATGTTGGCTATTACTATACTTGTGTAATACACTCATGTGTATATGTTATTATTTGAAGAGCATTGTGTACTATAATTTCTTATTCAGATGCTTACCTTTGAATAGCCTGCAGTTCCATCTACACACCCTAGACACATCCACTAAACACTTACGGTATGTGTGACTCACATTGCCACTAGTTACACATACATATCAGGGCAAATTCAGTTTTTCTAGAGGGGGTTTCTCAAATATTTGATCGGGATTAGAGGGTCAGTGTTCCGACTGCCAGCATCCCAAACGGCAGCTTGCAAAACGCATCCCGTTCTAAGGTATAATATATTAGCCACCTAAAGGTGTTTCCACTTTATTGTTAGTATTGCCTTTTGGATTAATTTATTTTCTATGTAGGTAGCACTACTGAAGGAGTGTCTTTATGGAGTCATATTATATTTCATTGTTTTATTGTGCAGTATAATTAGATTTTTTTTATAACACTTTTCTCTAAGGTTGACTCTATTGATTTTCTAATAATCCTAAAAGGTCATATATTTATCCCCTGCTTTTGTACATTGGATCTTGTTTTTAGTTTGTGGGGCACAGTGCCCTGGATTTAGTACATACTGTATTGGCTACTGCCACAATTATATGGTTATTTGCCAACTTAATTGGTTTAGATTCCCAGTTCCCTGTATTTATTACATATAGCAACAATTTTCTTAGACACAGTGTAAAATATATTATTCAATTATATTTAAACATGAAGTTGGTGCTTGTCGAGTCTCAAAGCCTACGCGTTTCATCTTAGCAACTTCATCAGGAGTATAGTCGAAGCAAATAAAATATTGTAATTATTGATTCCCTTCGAACAGGTTCTTCATAAAAATCCAGAAAATATCCCGGCAATTGGTGAACAATTTTAGACAACTTTTCTGCCTTAAAGGGATAACAACCCTGGACAAGGTAATAAAAACAATGTGAGTGCCAGCGCTGGCTGAAGGATTTACAAGATGGTGGTTTAAAAATATATTATTTTAATAACTAGACATATTTGACATACACATAAAATAATATATATAAAAAAATATATCACAGTGTGCAAGTAAATTTGGATTGCAAAATATCCTATTGCAATATAAGGAATGCTATACATAAATGTCCAACTGGAAATAAAATGGAGAATTTGTTACCAATCCACTGATGAATGAGAGTTGCTGAGGTATTTGTAGTGGTTGAAGATGATGTTTGGAGAGAATAGGATCTGAAATCTTGCGTTAGTTTCACGGGTACTTGTGTAGTTTCACGGCGCCAGCATGTGCGTCTGAGTCCCCTTGCGGGGCTCGCTTCGCTCGGCCACGCTGCGGGCTTGGTGGCTCGCTACGCTCGCCACGCTATTTAGAATCAACTCCATGCCAACATGGATAGTGGAGGTATGAACTATCCATGTTGGCATGGAGTTAAGTTACTTTTTTTAACATAGTTTGTGGCATGCTGGCACCGTGAAACTACACAAGTACCGTTTCACGTATCCCTTGTGTCCCCATAAAGGGCTTTTTGTTCCCAGACGTTGCTGGAATCCTTGTGGGGCTGTACTCTGTAAACTGGAAAATTAGGAACCGATGCAGTTGTCCTAAATGCAGTGTCCAGTAGGAGTAGAAAAGGTTTTTGCCTCTTTTCTCAGCAGCAGCAATGTGGATGGTGATGCCAGTTGGGAGTAAACTCAGTGGCTCAACACTTTTCCTCGGTTATACTCCGGCTTCCTTGTCTTTTATCTGGACAAGGTAATGCCAGAACTGTGTTCCCAACTGTGTCTCCTCCAAAGCATATGTCTATATACAGTATACATATAGACTTATACTGATGTGAATGTTCAAATATTCTCTGTAAAGCGCTGCAGAATATGTATGCGCTATATAAGAAACTGTTAATAAATTATAAAAAAAATATACATTTCTTTGTCAAGTAGCACAGACATTGCATTAATGGTTAGCCAAGCCTTTGTAGTGGCTGGCCACACACTGTATTCCACTGGTGGGCCCTTTATGCCCCATTTAGAGGGTGTGGTCACTTCTCCCTGGATTTGGCATTGCTCCCTTTAGTACCTGTGATTGTAGCAAATCTCTGGTCCTGGGCACCTTGCAGTCTGGAGAGGTGCTTATAGTTATATGACTCTTCCTGACCTTGTCCCTTCTTTGTGACATCAAGGCATCCTACAATATGTTCTGGGGGCTGCATTGGGACCAGCATGGGGTGCAGAAGTGCCATTCTATGGTGCTGACCTCAAAGCAGTGAGAAAAAGCATGTTTTCAGGTGGGATTATGTCTCAGCACATGTGTGTAACCATTGTGTAACCAAAACATAGAATGTTAAACAAAACTTTAAACTTGTAAAAATGTTGAAAATTGTCTCTATAGCAGTAGACTTGTGCCTCTAGAATAGACTGTCTTCATCTGTACAAAGTTTGACAAATAAAACTAACTGACAATACAATACGATAGCTTTTCTATCACAGCATGCAAATTCCCTGACCCTGCGTGAGAACCAGTAGGTTTACTGTACTGTACAGTATGTTCTTTGTGACAATTTTATATGGTGACATTTAGAATTACAGTAAATATAGTATACCAGGGTCAATCAATCAAAGATAAATCTTAAAATACATTAAACAACACTGAAAAAATAACTTTATGAACCAATGAAATGATTACCCTGTAACAAAATAAAAACAATTCTGCACAATGTGATGCATCTAACAGAGCAGCAACACAACTAATTAAAGGAAACCTATTGACACAAAAATACTAATAGAGATATCCAGCTAGAAGTGGAATTCTAACCTATTAGCCTCAACGACAAGCGCTCATCCCAGGTTGCTGGCACTTATCCATGATAAGTGCCCATTTTATCACCATAAGTTCAGCGAACATATGTAATTTCACACAATCTAGGGGGGTTCTCGTGTGAGCTAATACAATAGTAGTGATAAAAAAAAATCTTCAAAACCCCTGTTTTTATCGTCCACGGCACTATTACGGGTAATTGGATACCCTATTAACAGTGACTTATGTAGGGACTAATTTAGAAAAAGTTCTTTTATTTTGCATGTGAAAGTGTTATACTTACCATTACATTTGATTTATGACACTATTGTATATACAGTAATTATCATACAGTAAAGTGTACTGTATATTAAGAAGCAATGAACCTATCAATCTTACATTCAAAGAGTTCAACATTTACTGTACGTTGTCTTTCGGTGTCTTTATAACACCTTTTGCTGAAACATTGGTTATCGCAGATAAAGTTTATGTTTCTATTTAAGATAATCGTAAGAGCTAAATAAAACCCTTTAGGCAGTAAAGATGTAGTGATATTACACAGCATTAATACATACATACTGTATAACCTCATTAGAGGTGCATACACACGGGGGGAGATATATTGCTCAGCCATATATTGCTTGCAATATATGGCTGAGCAATATATTGCTCAGTGTCTCCTTTTCATCAGCGACCAGAGATGGTCGCTGATGAAAAGGAACCTCTGCTGGGGGAGCCACAGAGGTAATTAGCTGGTCGCAGGAGCAAGCTCCTGCGACCAGCGATTACAATGGGGCAGAAAACGGGAGCGCGCACCCGGCGATTTATCGCTGGGGCACACTTCCATCACTGGCAATATGGTCACCTGCGACCATATTACCAGCGATTATAGCCCATATCGCCCCTGTGTGTACACAGCATTAGAGTTAAAGATTCCATGTAGACATCTGAGCAAACATGCTTCTGTGCATTTGCATGTACAGTACACCTCTGTAGATTGAGTTGAACATGTCTTCAGATATAACTATGTCTACTAAGGGGGAACTACTGAGGGGGAAACTATACTAAATGAAAAACTACTGAGGGTACAACTACTAAGAAGGCATTACTAAGACTACTCAGGGCCGGCGCCACGACTAGGCAAATCTAGGCATTTGCCTAGGGCGCCGGCCACTGGAGGGCGGTATTTCGCCCCCCCTTGCCGCCCGGGTACCTGTCCTGCGGCGTATATATGTGCGTAAAAGCTGGCAGCGGGGGGGTCCCTGCAGTCAATAAGAAATAACGAGTGCTATCCGCCGGGCTATGCGGAAGCGCTTCTGTTTTGGAAACACTGGCCGCACGCTGATTGGCTGAGATTCAGCCAATCAGCGTGCGCCGTGCGGCCAGTGTTTCCAAAACAGAAGCGCTTCCGCATAGCCCAGCGGATAGCGCTCGTTATTTCTTATTGACTGCAGGGACCCCCCCCCCGCTGCCGCCGCCACCGCCGCCAGCTTTACAGCGCCGCAGGACAGGTACCCGGGCGGCAGACACCGGAGCGCCCCCCCACCCCGACTTGCCTGGGGTGCTCTGGTGCCTTGCACTGGCCCTGAGACTATTACTAAGGGGAGCTTTTATATGGGACTGCTGTGGGGGACAACTAAGGGGCTCTTTGGAAAAAAAAAAGTTTTATTTTGACTACGGGGCTTCCCCGAATCAGTCCAGCTGTGCTGCCCAATGTCCAATATCAGTCCAGGGAAGCTGCCCCCAGATTTTAACCCCTTCCCGACGGGGCGTTTTTTGTTAACTTTTTTTTTTTTTCCTCACGTTCAAATAAGCGTAACTTTTTTAATTTTCCGGCTATATAGACACATGAGGGCTTTTTTTTTTGCGGGACAAGTTGTACTTTTTAATGGTACCATTTACTATACCGTATAATATTCTGGGGAATCAGGAAATAATTCAATGTGGGGTAAAAAGAAAAAAAAACGCAATTCCACAATTTTGCGCTGGTTACGGTTTTTTTGGAGTTCATAGTTCGTTTAAAATGATGGGTTATCTTTATTCTATGGGTCGTTACGATTCCGGTGATACCAAACTTATATAGTTTTCGTTACGTTTTACCACTAAACAAAAAAATAGAAAATTTTACGTTTTTTTTAATTTAAGTCGCGTCGCCATGTTCTGCGGCTTATAACTTTTTTATTTTTCCACCTACGGACCTGGGTGAGGGCTCATTTTTTGCGGGCTGAAGTGTAATTTTTAATTAATACCATTATGGGATATGTGCGACTTTCTGATCTCTTTTAGTTAAATTTTTTTGGGTAGGCGATGCGACCAAAAAACGTAGTTTTGGCGTTGGGAATTTTTTTCCGTTTACGCCTTTAACCGTGCAGGATAACTAATGTTATATTTTAATAGATCGGACTTTTAGGAACGCGGCGATACCAAATATGTTTATTTTTTTATTTTTTATTTATTTTTATTTGTGAAATGGGGAAAGGGGGGTGATTTGAACTTTTAATATTTTTTTATTTTTTTTTATTTTTAAACTTTTTTTTTTTTTTTTTTTTTACTACAAGGCCCCCTAGTGTACTTGACCACTAGGGGGCGCGATCTCCTGTACTAGGTTCAGCCATAGAGCTCTATGGCTGAACATAGTGATTTTCAGCACTTCTTATTACATCCTGCCTCAGGCTGGATGTAATAGGAATGCTGACATGGCCAGCACAGGGGTCTACATTAGACCCCTGGCTGCCATGGCAACCGATCGGCACCCTCCGATCTCGCCGCGGGGGGCCCCGATCGGCGCCGGAGGGGGGCGCCCCCCCTCCGATCAGCTATTTAAGCACTGCGGGCGCTTTGCCCGCGGTGCTTAAAGGGTTAAACGGCCACGATCGGCGAACTCGCCGCTCGTGGCCGTGAGAGCAGGTACCTGGCTGTAATATACAGCCATTACCTGCTCTCTTTCAAGCCAGCTCACTCCGTGAGCTGGCTTGATTCCCCCGCAACCGACATATGACGTACATGTACGTCATATGTCGGGAAGGGGTTAATTAAAATACAATTTTTTTTTATTTTTTTTTACTGGCAAGTGTGCCATATCAGTCCAGCTGTGCTGCCCAGTGTCCCATATCAGTCCAGCTGTGCTGCCCAGTGTCCCATATCAGTCCAGCTGTGCTGCCCAGTGTCCCATATCAGTCCAGCTGTGCTGCCATTAAAAAAGGTGTTTTTTGTTTTTTATTTAAACTGCAAGGGGTGTTAAGTATGTTATATCAAACCAGGGGTGTTGTATCAGTCTAGGGGTGAGCCAAGTGTGCTGTATAATTTATGGGTTGTGGCTACGTCTGCCATACCAGTCCTGGGGTACTAACCTTTTTTTAAAAATAAAATAAAAAAAGGTTGTTTTTTTACTGCAAGGGGTGTTAAGTAAGCCATATCAATCCAGCTGTGCTGCCCTTTGTCCCGTAACAGTCCAGCTGTTCTGCCCAGTGTCCCGTATCAGTCCAAGGGAGATGCCCCCCCCCAATTTTTAATTAAACTAAAAAAGGTGTTTTTTTTTTCATTAACTGCAATAGCTTTTAAGTGTGCCATATCATACCAGGGATGTTGTATCAGTCCAGGGGTGAGCCATGTGTGGTGTATAATTCCTGGGGTGAACCGTATAAGTCCTGGGGTAATGCTAAATGTGCTGTATCATAGAAACATAGAATTTGATGGCAGATAAGAACCATTTGGCCCATCTAGTCTGCCCCTTATCAGTCCAGGGGCGATGCTAAATGTGCCTTATCAGTCCAGGGGTGATGTTAGGTGTGCTGTATCAGACTAGGGGTGATGCTAAGTGTGTCGAGTCAGTCCAGGGGTGATGCAAAGTGTGGTATATTAGTCCAGGTGTGCTACTAAGTGTGCCATATCAGTCCAGTGTTTGTGCCGCCCACTTGTGTGGCTTAGCTTATTCATCCAGCTACCTCGGTGCAACCTTTTGGCCTAAAACAATATTGTGAGGTGTTCAGAATAGACTGGAAATGAGTGGATATTAATGTTATTGAGGATAATATTAGCGTAGGAGCAGAAAAAAAAAAAATCCCCCAAAAAACAATACAGATCCAAAACATGAAACACAAAAATGGTGGTGTTTTGGAACAGATGCAGATACCAAACACTGCCGGAGACACAGATCCAAAACACGTTTCACGAGACACTAAAAGTGGCTGGTGCATATCCCTAGAAAATGTATGCATCTATGTATATGACTGTATATGTGTGCATAACTATGTATGTGTATATATGTGTATGCTTTATACAGTATGTATGTGTATATATGTATGTGTATGTGGGGGTGACTATGTCTACAAACATATTCCCAAACCACCTCAATATTGGACTATCCTGCATTTTGGGGGGAAAGAAAGGGGGGAACTCTCTCACCTGCTGTTTGACTTTACCATAGGTTGCAAATCCCCTTTCACCCAGGTGCTTCTTCAATGGACCAAAGAGATGGAAAACACTTGAGAGGCAATCCCCCCTACTGGTTTTGTGAGCCTTCAAGCTTTAGCTGGACATATAGTATGCGTATATCCATATACATAATTGCACATCCACAGGCATATACCAAAAACTAGACATACTGTACTATGTTTTTAGCCAGTGTGTACAGTATTTACAGTAAATGTTTGTGTATCAGTAAAAATGACAATTCCAGAACAGTGATATGAGGTGAGATTCAGCAAGCCTCCAAACCTCCATAAATGCAGTTTTCGGAGGTCTGGCTGCATTCCACATATGCACCAAGCCCAGAATGTGATACATTCTGAGGCTTGGATGTGGTGGGCAACGCCATCTTCAGAAGCCCATGGGCTTATATTGTGCCTCCCTACTGTGAGTCCCCCCCCCGAATCCCTCCCAGTACACCCCCCCTTTCCCAGGCATGCACATCACTCAATGCATGTACACATAGAACTCCTAGTCCTAAACAGAGTCCAATCATCACAGAGGCAGCATACCAATAACAAAAGACCGCTTTTCATACCTCCCAACTGTCCTGCTTTTCATTGGGACTGTCCCTATTTTTGGGATAGTCTTGCTACCTGTCTGGGACCGGCAGTGTCCTGTGGTGGTGGTGGTGGTGGTGGTGGGAGGGGTGGCAGTTGGGAGTCCTCCCCCCTGCCTGGCGCTGCAGAGCGAGGAATAGATGTTGCGTGCACAGCACCTATTGAGATAGGCAGAGTGTCTGTAGTGATGGGAAATGGGGGCGTGGCCTGTGGTGGCATCCTCGCGAGGACACACCCACTATGATATAGGCCACTTCTAAACTGACAATGTTGGGAGGTATGGCTTTGTTTAATGACTTAAATGCATACGTTACTAGATGCTCATATGCATGCGGAGAGGGGCATAATGCTATGAACTGAGATTCTAGCTAGAAAAGTGTTGTAACTACTATGTACACAAACATCACACAATGATTTTTACCAATATTATCAAACACATCATTTTGACATAACTGTATTTCATGCCCCACATTCTCTTTTGTATTGGCCTTTCAGATGTCCAGTCACATAACTTAGACAGATAAAAGGGTTATTCAATCCCGGGTCACAACTGTCGGGATGTCCTGACAGTCGTGAGCCTGTCCCGTTCTGTTTATCGGCAGGTGGGACATTGAATCCCGGTCTGACCACACCAATGGCCGTGGATTGACCTTGGCAAAACGGGCCCAACAGCTTTTAAAGTCAGGCCCGTTCTGTCGATCTGTCTCTTCAATGCTGTCAGGAAAGACAGCATTGAATAGGCACCCGTCAATATTTGCCCCGTCAGAAATAGCGGCGGGGATTAAATAACTCCCTAAAATGTAAATAAGGTGCACTCAATGTAATGTACTACAAATGAGGCTTGTACTACAAAAAAAAAAGAAATATTAAGAAGCAAAGCTGGATGGTTCCAGGCGACACCAGGTACAAAGGTCTCTGTCATTAAGAAGCAAGACTAAATAAACATTCTGTAATATAATCACTTTATTGCTTTATGTTCAATTTAGGTTCCTTTATTGCCCCACTAATGGATAGGATTAGCTATGTCAGAGTGTTGGGAATATAAAAAAAATTACAAATACATTTGTTTATCAGCATAGACTGTAAATTGTAATTAAGACTTGTAAGTGTAAGAATACATTCAACTGGTTTTTATTTTTACTTTGTAAATCTTGTATACAGTAATACTGCAGTTGGTTACGAAGATACATTTATTAAAAAGCTACACTAAATGCTTGGGATGAGAAGAAGTGTGCTCAAATGTACAAAACTGTACCTACAACTATAAAAAATATAGGTGGCACTAAACTGCATAAAAATAACACTTGAATGTTTCTGTGGGTTTCCAGACATCTGCAGTACTGTATATGTTTTTAGTGTAAGTGTTTACACTTACAGAATATGGTGGGTTACAGTACAGAAATAGAATAAATTTGATACCTACAGTACTGCATACCTACAAACTGTCCCAATTAGAGTGGGACAGTACTGCTAATTGGACACTGCCCCGCTGTCCCTGATGATTGCAATGTCCTCTGGGTGGGGTGAATAGTTGTGGGGAGCCAGTGATCACTAAAAAAGATGCAGAATGCATTCATATGGCATCGATTTAGTGCAGGGAGACAAAGCAAGGCCTGCCTAGCTGCCCAGGAAGTGCTCCCCCAAAATGATCCATGTGAGGCCACACCCACCAACCTTTGGCTCTACCCCCTTTTTTGGTGTGGCGGGTCCCCATTTGAAAAATAAATAGGTTGGAATCATGAGGATGTCCCCCTCGCCAAAGTGTATTGTCTTTTATATGCTTAGGAAGCAGGGCCAGCACAGGGTCTTCTGGAGCCCTATTACCTCGCTGGTATGGGGAGTGATGTTTTAAGCCTTGGAGATATAAAGTGGATAATTTGCCCAAGCAACTAATCACTAATTTATCTAGCTCCCTCTATCTTGCTAAATGCTCTGTAAGCTCGCCTTATGACATAAAGGTCATAGAACCAATAGGATCAGTTGGTTCCAGTTGATATATCTACAGTGTCTAGAAAGATAGTCAATAGGTCAAAATGCAATAGATTGTAAAGGTCAAAAGGTCGACATATAAAGCTTGACATGCAATAGTTTGACAGGGTCAAAAGGTCAACTTGAAAAAGTTGACCCCCCACTCGCTCTTGGTACAACAGAGGAGGCCCTAGAGGAGGAGGTATAGTTCCTGCATCGAGTGCAGCGACGGTGGTCCTCAGCCCAGTGAGGGCCCAAACTCTAACTCCTGGCCCCGCCTCACTCAGTGACTCTCTCTGGCTGCCCCCCCCCCCCCCCTGTATGCTGGCTCTCCCCCCCAGTTGCAGCTCCAGCCAGGGCTCTAACACACCGCTCCCACCTCCCCTACAGCTCTAGGTTCCATCCTGTGGTGTGCTGTAGGGAGATGGTCTGTTGAGCCCATCTACTGCTGCCCGTGAGCAGCATGATCAAGATGGTACTGCTAATGGCTGCCTAGGAACTGTACCACTCAGCCACATGTACCCCCATGTCTCCCCTGTCTCATACACTGCAAAGCAACCTGCAACTGTACTGTTTCTGCTTAATTGTTACCCACCTGGCTGCTGCAATATCCAGTGGCACTGCTGATGGCTGCTTAGGTTTTGTGCAGCTCTGCGTATACATGTTCCCTGTGCGATAACTGTACTGTTCTTGCTTATATTGTTACCTACCTGGCTGTTGCGGCGAGCAATGGCGCCGCTGGTGGCTGCCTAGGCACTGTGCTGCTCAATAAATATACTGTTTGTTCTCTGAATCTATAATCCCCAGGGTACATCTAACATATAGGAGGAGGAGTTTGCAGGTGCACACGCTAGACCTTTTAATATCATTGCTATATTGCATTTCTGAGGTTCTTAGCATAATGATGGCCACTATTATGGGCTTGTCCGCCGTGTCCAGGTTACCTCAATAGGACAAGTCCCTAACACTACTCTGAGACAGGTCCAGGGCACTGGACCCCCCAGGCCAGCCCAGCAGATCCACCCCATGACATCACATTGGTGTTAAATTAAAGTGATAGTAAAAGGGATAAGGGAAATTATATGTGATAAGACTTACCTAAGTAAGAGGTAATAATAAATGTGAAGGGTGCTACATAAATACTAAACAAACTAAAAGGGTGATGGAAAGTGTACGATATGTTCCTATGGAGCAGCCCAGCAACAGCAGCCCAAAGAGCCCCATGCCCCAAACACAGTCCCACAGACTAACACTCAGCATATATGTATAGCAGGACTTACCCCCATAATGCCAAGCTGAGCGCGCAGTCGCTGAGAGACCATATTGCCAGCGATTGGAGTGTGCACCGGCGATAAATCGCTAGGTGCGCGCTCCCATTTTTAGCCATTAGGGCACAGGCCTAACCGCATGCTACTGTAACTTGTCTTGTCTTTCTTGTATGTTTGTCTCATGGTAGATGCCGGAGATATTGGTCTAGCCTTGCGATGATGTTGCATAGGCGGTTAGGTTCCAGACCTATCCGTAATATCTTGGTTATAGTTCCTGTTTGGTTTATTGCGACAGATTCGCATTATAGCTGTAAAGGCTGCAAATCCCTGTGTTCAGTCCTTGTCTGCAAGGTTGAATGCTGTAGTCTATGTTCATGTTCAGAGCCTAGTTTATCTTTGTGTTGTCTAGTTTATCCTCTTACTAGTACCCTAACTCAGTTACCGCAGAAGACCAGGTGGCATCCGAATACAGGGTGGAGATAGTCTGCCCCAGAAAGACGGCTATTATTGGTGAAGTCTTAGACCTCTGCAGGTGCCAGCCAACACAGGGTATAGTAATAGAGTCAGTGTCAGGCTCAGGTGCTGCAGCGGCTTCACCACCTCGGCCACAGAAGCAGAAATTCAGGCTGTAATCAACACCTTGCAAACCTGCCAGTCAGAGCGAGGGTTAACTCTGAGTTCACCCCAGATTATCATAACAATAATAAATGGTTAATAAATAAAATAGACACATACATAAATAAATATGTATAGGGACTTAAGGTGCCCATACACGGTGCGATGATCGCAACGCATGCATTTTTAATGCGTTTTGCATGCAATGCAATCAGAGGGCACTACAAAAAGTATGTGCAGCACATACTTTTTGTACTGTGCGATGCGATGCCCACGGGAGCGCACATCGCATCGCACAGTGCCATCGCACCGTGTATGGGCACCTTGAGACAGAGGGGGAAATTTACTAAGCTGTGTATTCTACTTCACATGTGATGTTGCTAAGGGCAACCAATCAGATCCTGTCTATGATCTTCTAGAAGGTGCTAAATAAATAAGAAGTATATTCTGATTGGTGGCCCATAGCAACATCACATGTGACGTACACTACACATCTTAGTAAATTTCCCCCAGCGAGTGGAAGAACCCAGAAAGACTGAGGCGCCTGTTATGTCAGTAAATACCCTTTTCACATCACCGACCCGGCAATTACCTGGCATTTTTGAGTGCCAGGTCATTTTGTAGGGTGCAGTCACACCCCCATTCACATTGATTAGGAAATTACTGGGTTAAAGCTTGCAACCCTGTAATTTGCTGAATAACCCGGTTTTGCTTCTGTATGAAAGGGTCAACCTGGGTCTTAAATCACTGGTCAACGACCCTGGAAAAGAGCAGAATTGTTGACCCAGGATTTAAGACCAGGGTTGACCCTTTCACACCAAAGAAAAACCAGGTTATTTAGCAAATTACTGGAATGAAAAGTTTTAACCCTGTAATTTGCTTCTTGATGTGAATGGGGTATAATCTGTAGCTTCCTGCAGCAGGCGACTCAGTCATCTTCCATGGTCATACCGGAATTAGGATGGAAGATGAATATGGCATTGAAGCCCCGGCCCCCTGTCATGTCAAAGGAGCATGTGCTGGGCTCCAACAATCCTCTCAGTACATACTCCTCTGACCACACTGTGTCATCACTATAGAGAAGTAGTTAGAAGGATCTCTGAAGGATGTGCTGCTGCAGGTAGTGCTGACTGCCTCTGAGGGGAGAGACCTGGCAAAGGGATGGGAGCTGCAGAGCAGCAGAGCGGTAGGATTGCCTATGCAGCCTGGTGCCTCCCTGCATTGCTGACTCTGTAAGCAGGAAGCACCAGCTCTTGTCAAACCCCGTTCAGTTCACTCTCATAGATTTATCAATCTCTGGGCAGTGAGAGTGCTCCCAAATCTTGACACCATGGAGATGCCAGCTCTTTGTAGAGCAATGGGGCTGCTGATGACAGGAGCAATGCAGAGCCCTCCCCAAATTGTAAAGAGCCGAGACGATGCACACTGAACAACATGAATAACTACAGTGCAGCACAGGCAAGGGGGCTCCGAACTGGCCTACTTAGATTCCAAAGGGTCTGTAGCCCTCAGAATCTTTGGGCCTGTTACGAGTGTCCCCTTTGACTCCCCATCCCCCTGTCACCGGGCTTAACTGCAGTCTAGGCAACGCAAACCTAAAAACAATAGAAGCAATGCCTCGGTTTTTGGAGTATCATTATCAGTATCGTAACAGTGCTGATGCACCCTTTGGTTCACCCTCTCCCTCGGCAGCACTCGTAAGTAATTATCCCAGGTTTGAGAGGGTGGTACCATATACTCGCCTCATTAGCTGCTGCTCAGAGCATCTGTAAGATGCTCCAAGCACCAGAAAGCTCCCATGGCACTAGGGTAGAAGCCAAAGCCATAGCATCTCTTCCCATACAGTGTCAGAGCTGATACTGCCCCCAGCTGACTCCCAAAGTGTGGCCTCAATGCCCACAACCCCTGCTTACTGATACTTTTCCATTTGTTTAGATCGCTTATACAGTAGCTGTACTTTGGATATTAAACAGCATGACCCCCAATATGATACATGCAATTTGTCATTGTGTTGTTCGAGAAGGTTTCAGATCCTGCAACACTCTGCATGATGGGTTATCTTTTACAATGAAATTGATAATGTAGCACCACTAATTACATTTCTTTTTATAGATATGCTGTCTAAGGGAAGAAATCAGCAGTGAGTGAGTAGCAAGTTTGCCAACTTATCAATTTAATTACTGTCACCTGTAAACTATTCAGGTTGTGTAGATGATTGATTCCCATCTGTATTTTACACATTGTTTTACTCGGCTGTAGAACATGTGTAATGTACAAATGTCACTAATTAACATGATAAGTTGGTAACCTCAGATGATACTACAGGAGAATATACTGTAGTCAGAGGTTGTAATATATTTCTCGAGGAGGCATTGGAAAATCAGAGGAGCGCTATGCAGTATAAACTGTGTTAGTGCTTCTAAATGTTCAAAGTGAGCAGAATGGCATATAAGCAGTATAAAGCACTAACAGTACTCACAGTATACACCCTTAAAAATATAGCATTATGAATTATAATAGAGAAAAGTCATAAATTCTCATCAAACACATCCAACTTTTTTAGGGCAATCCACAATGTGCTATCACTACAAATGCACTTAAGACAAATAAGGAAAGAAAGGATGAAAGGGAAGAGAAAAGTGAAGAGAAGGAACAAATGTAATTTTACTGTAACTGCAAATTAATGGTGTTTGCATAAATAATGATGTTGGGTTTGAATATCTATAAGGGTGCAGGGTGTGCAGTGCCCAATGCATAATAATGGGAAAATGGCACCTCCACAGCAGATTATTTTCTCTCTACTAAGCTGCACAATCTTTCAGAATGTTTTAAGGTGGTGGTAGCCACTGGATGACTTACTATACTGACACTGTCTAGTGGCACAGGCAGGTGGTGATATGAGATTATTGGAAAACCTGTTGCACAGAGGCCACTCATATGATGAAATGTACATGCAACATATTAGCCTGCAAGCCTAAAGCCATGTTGTCATTTATAGCCCAAGCGGGCTATAAATGACATATTGACATATTGGACATATCTTTAAGTGTGTATGCCTGATATGGGAGTGCCGTGGTCATTGATAATGCTAGTGACATGGTGTATGCTACGGAACAGTGATCATTCTATTCTTCATTAGATCATTCTGAGGTGTACCATGTGTCAAACAGCAATCTAGAAACTTCAGAATTACGGTATACCTAGCACTTGCCTGTATTTCCAATGGATAGCTGTCTGTGGTGTACAGTCTAAGCCCACCGGTTCCAGTCTGGTGTCCAGTCAGAATTCCCAGTACTAGCCTGGTGTCCACCCCAATTGCACTACTTCCAACCTGAAGTCCAGCCATGTTTTGCTGATCCAGCAGTGCCCAGTACAGTGGTACCAGTCGAGTGTCCAGTCAAGAATCATTGATCCAAGAATCATCCATAACCACTAGCCTGATTTCCAGTCCAGACCTCTGGTACTAGCACAGTATCCGGTCTTGTATCCCTGGTACCAGTCTAGAGTCCGTTTAAGGTTCCAGCTGAATCTAGTACACCGCTATAATCTAGTGTTCAGTTTAGCTTCATAGCCTTCACAGCATCCAGTACTATCATCATATAGAGACCGATATTCCAAACCTTCCAAGTTACTGTCAAGCCTACTAGCACATGTACTGGGAGACCCAGGCAGAGGGTTGTGACTTGCATGTCAGGCACAACTAATCCCAAACCTTCTTCCAGGGGTCCTGGGGAAATCCACCAATTTGTTAGATTTTGTGCCTCTGTCCTGGGTTCACATCAACTCTATGGTGCTAATTAGACGTCCTGTTTTGCATATGCACATAAACTTATTTAAACCGCCCTATTTTCTCCATGAAGCTTCTACTTCTGTTTCAGACTCTGATACCAAGCCGTAAACACAAGTTCATTCGTAACCATACGATTTTAGTAAATGTACCCCTCAGACAGTGGGGGAAATTTACTAAAGGAAATTTGTAAAAAAAATAGGTGTATTTGTATCCAGATATACACTTATTTTTGACATTTACTATCCCGAAAATATGGCAATTCGTATTGATAGCACATCAATACGAATACGAATTGCCGTATTTTCGGGATAGTAAATGTCAAAAATAACTGTATTTCTGGATACAAATACACCTATTTTTTTTTACAAATTTCCTTTAGTAAATTTCCCCCAGTATGTCATAATGAACTTGTAAAGCTACATTATTATGTAAACTGCCTGTCCCTGTTTGTAATAAACATTCCTCCTAACATCCTGCCCAAAATGTTCCATATTAAATGTTCTTTAGTGTTAGTGTACTTCTTGCAAGCATGACCACCAAGAGAGCTGACCTAAGGGGGTGTGGCTAAACCATCTTGGGAACCTGGATATGCCTCCCTGGTTTAGCGACAGTATATAATAGATTGGAATGTTTTTTATAGTTGGTATATTTCAATACCAATGCAGTGTTTATGTGTACTTGTTCTATTTAAGGTATCTATCAAAATAGATAAAAGTTCATTTTTTACTTACAACTGATTGTGTAATGATGTATTATTGATTGTATTATTATTTTGAATGCACTCTCATTATTAAGCAGAGAAAAGTAAAGGCCTCCATACTTTGTCCAACTTGTCTGAGGGACAAATTGGACCTGATTGACTGTGAACTTCCTCAGCAGCTTCCCTGGAGTGCTACATTTGTTACATGCAATTTTGTCCAATAAATTGCATGAGATTTATCTGGCTAAATTGAATGTGTACAGATTGGAGGTCCTAGGGGATGCCAAGAGTGCTAGGAGGGGTAGCCAAAACTGTGAAAGAAAAAGCAGGAGCTTTTTAAATTACAAACATGAGCACAGAGACTGGGAAGGTGGGGAGGGGGGGTGGGGCAGCAGGGAATAGGAAAGGATGGATCCGGGAGGAGGAGAGGGTGGCGGGGATGTGTGCTGGCCTTGGTGCTCCGCTGTTCTCTGAAATGGTTGCGGCTGCCTCCTCTCCTGCTGTACGTCTACAGTGTGGGCAGGACAGTTTCTGAAGTCACTCCCAGGGGGGCAGGCCCAGGGTGGTGGGCGATACATTGCAAACTGGAAAATGTCCCCCAATGTGCGCATGATTAACCTGATGAGATAGATAATATGTGCAGGATCTGATGACCTGACTTGATGTGCATCGAGTCCTACAGCATGTCAGTCACATCAAATTTGGTCATATTAATTGGCCTGATCCCTTAGAATCTCACAAGTGTATGGGGGCCTTAAAGACCTTAAGGCTCCCATACACTTGTGAAACTTTCTATTGGGGGCCTATATATATGTTGTGCAAATCCCTTGAAATAGAAATAAAAATAGATTTCTTTGAAAACCGTTTAGCAGGGGTAACCTTGATTTTATTGCTATGGGATTGGCTTGTATTTATGCTTTAAACCATGATTTCTGCATATGATTAGATCTAATAAAGAAAGAGTAGTACAAGTTTAATAGCCCTTTAGATAAGATACAGAAACCCAACTTGTTATCTGTATATGCTGATAACAGTGTCCATTTGATTAAGTATACAGTATTACATGGTTATTTGTATGTAGACATGTTTGAACAGAGTCTTCTTGCATAAACTACACCACTTCTAAAGTTAGAAAGAAGCATTTATACTTTATATTAGATGGATTTATCCATTATATTAGATGGATTTATACTTTATATTAAGTGGGAAAACAGAAGGTAGCTTACGGCTTTAATGCAGGGGGCTATTCAATTTAACTGCTGATTTCTTTCAAAAGCCCTGTTAATGCCATTTACTGTAACCTGTTAACAAGTGTTGACACAAGTTAGAGGGTGTTAACACACAGAATCTGTGAAAGTTCATGGATTTGTGCGTTAACAGGGCAGCTGCACCTGTTAACCCCCGAGTTACCAGGAAATTTTATTTGACCTGATGAGAGGCAGGTTAAAAAAATAATTCCCATTAACTCCCAGCTTTGGGTTTAATTGGATATCCCCAGGAGATCAATCAGCCCACAGTAATCTACCACAGATAATTAAATTCCACCCTATATAGTTCTCTTTGGATTTATTATAATGATAATTTGGAGCTTACTCTGATATTTGTATTCTATTCCTTCATACCAAAAATGCAATAACATTTTTTAATATATACATTTGGCATAATTTCCAATATTTGTATTATTATTATTATTATTATTATTAATAATATATGTTATTCGTATGGTTCCAGAAGGGTTCTGTAACCACACAAATACTGTATATGCATTGAAACACAGTTATATAAATATTTGATACCTGACAGATTACAAGGGTGGAGAGCGTCTTGTACAATAGTAGTGATGTCATTGTTGGAAACTGGTTGTTACCACATTTTATCGACCTTTGACCAGTCAGTTCAGCTACCTGTCACCAAATCATAGCTCTCAGCAGAACACAAGGAAGGCAGATTGTTCTGCCATATGATTAAACCAGATGTGGTACTGTATGAATTGACCACATTGTCATGGTCTATGAAAATTCTAAATGTCAATACATGCTATGGATGTCATGTTATCATGTGATATATTGATATACACTATGTTGGTATAGTCATAATGTCAACTTGGTCATGTTAGAAAGTTTATATGTGACTTCCCCCTTAAGTGTCATCACAGATGCTCTATGACTGTGAGTGAACACTATCCATTTCTTGAATATAAAGTATATATTTGAATGCCACTTAACCCACACCCTGTTTAATTCTCATTGGTCTCTGCAACTTACCCAGTAACAGATTATAAGGATTTCCCAAACAAAACCTACAGTATATTATTCAAGTATTGAAATCCACCCTAGACATTTAACAACCTTTGTGCTTTTACAGCCCTTAGTTTTATATTTGTCTAGAGGTCCTTTGCATATAGAAATAAAACAAAAAAGACATACAGTAAGACACATCAGTATCAAGTTCAGCTTTGCCCTTTGTAAATACTGCACACAACATGCAAAAAGGTATTTAGGAAGTATACACAAACCCGTTCTTTAACAGATTACAAATATGAAAAAAAATTGTGCTCAATTGAATCTGATGTAAATTAAATGCCAAAAAATGAATGGTATATTTATTGCTAACCTATGGGGAAAATATAGCATGTCAAAATCTTAGGCATCTTGCCATTTATTCAATTACACCTAATTAGTATTTACATTAGTAACATATTGAAAACCAGTATATGAATTGCTTATTTTAATTAGCTTAATTTCATCTCATCCACATTTTGGAGATACAAATGGTAGTTGTGTATTGCATGATGCTTCTGTTACAGTTTTGTGGAACGTGGGAGTTGTATGTTGATCTTTATAATCAGAGAGAGAGAGAGAAAAACACACTGACAAACATAATTCTGATAAGGATATTATGCTGAGCATTCCAAGACTATCATGAGAATAAACTTAAAGTACCATAAAAATGAGGTAAAGGTAGAATGTGGAACGTAGAAGCCTTTCCAAAAGCTCCTCCTACATCTTAGATTTAGTTTAAGAGATTTACCTATCAGAGTTTGCTGGGAAAGAGAAACAGTTTATTATTTTTTGTGCTGTTCAAGTTTCCTATTCAGCAATGAAACTGTCTAATTCAATAATGGACATGGAAATGGTTAACTATAGTGATGTTTTAGACTCATCTTATACCGCTCTTGAATTCGAAAATATGCAACTTCTTTACAATGGAAGTGGTAAGTTGAATTTGTCCTTCATTTAATAGTTTACTTTATGAATAGATTTGGCTATATATGGCCACACTGTTCTTACGTGTGTCTGTTTCCTAAGTTGTCTCTATTCTATTTGGGAAAGAAATCCTGAATAAAAAATATATTTAAAAATTAAACGTAAGGAAAACTGTAGTATATTTATGTATTAATGACATTGTATACCATTGTAATAAATATATCAAATAAAGATGATGATGCCGTTTCATCAAAGTAGGAGCATAGGTTTTTCTTTTTTTTATTGTAAGTTATTATTTGTTCTTTAATTTTTACAATTATTAAATTAAATTTAAAATTGTATAGGTGCGAGATTATTTAAATTATTCAGCACTTAATCATTCCCCATCTACCATAAGAGAACAATTATTATATTCTTGAGTATATGATCAAAAATCAGAATATAGATTGTGCTTGAATTGAGTTTATAAAATTAGTGTATTAAACAATCGGTTCGTTTTCTTGCTTCAAAGCATTTGAAAATAAACTGGTACTGCTACTATTGTAAGTCAACAGGTGGTTGAATGAAACAATTATGTTATTTGGCATAAACCACAACAAATATGTTGAAAACCTTAGGTCTCCAGCTAAACCATTAACATTTGCCATCTACATAGAGATACTGTAAGATAACTTTGTGTTCCGAGAACATTTTTAGTGATATATCTCTGAAACATCCTTACTAAAAATCATTTTGCAATTATTTGTTGATATTTTTAGTGCTTTTAACTCAATTGCCAACCAGTTTTAGTTATATCTTGGTGAATCAATTAATTTTTTTTTGCTAATTAACAATAAAATGATTATGCTCAATAAAATATATAATTGGAAAATGTATGATGTCCTTGTAACCAGCTTGAAATTAGGATTCACATTTCATACATAGCTAGCATTTGCCTATAACCTCGCTGGAATGGATGTCTGTTATTGCTCAGCAGAACTAATTATTGAAAAAAAAACAACAGTATTGCCATCTTATGTACTATATATCATAATGTGATGTGTGTGTGTGTATGTATATATATGTATGGTGAGTGCACATTTCTTCTACGATATATATATATATATATATATATATATATATATATATATATATATATATATATATATATATATATGGGTGTACAGCGGGTGGCACTCCAGCAAATAAAGACAGTAATCACGGTCTGTGTTCCAACGTTTCAAATGTTATTTCAACATTTTTCATCAGGGTGCACCCTGATGAAAAATGTTGAAATAGCATTTGAAACGTTGGAACACAGACCGTGATTACTGTCTTTATTTGCTGGAGTGCCACCCGCTGTACACCCTTATATATTGGAGTGAGTCCCTGTCTCTCTTCCCCTGGGAGGGCACCCGGTTTTGGATTCTGCTGCTATTTGGAGTGCCGGCCATCCTTGGAAATCTGCTATATATATATATATATATATATATATAGCGTGTTGCGGCCCGGCACTCCCTACTATTGGAAGACTGCCCTGGGTGCCTGTCCTGGTGTAGGATAAGGTGGAAAAGAAGACTGGCACTCCAAGGTCTATTCAAAGCGTATATTTAGAAAAACATGGAACAATCTACCAACGTTTCGGGGCAGCATCCCTTTGTCAAAGTATATATAAAATGCACAAAACCACAGTAGCATTTTTTTTTCATTTATTCATCTCCTGGTGCTGCTTATTAATTTGCGATTGCTCCAGAGCAAGTAAAGTTTTATTTGTGAGTGCTATCTGTCTGGCCACTTGTATATGGTTTTGCACAAGTCACCCTTATTTAAGGTAAGCACCCTGTTATCACTGCTTGTTCGCCCACACCTTGACAAAGGGGCGTGCCAGACCCTAAACGTTGGCTTTGTTGTTCACCAATACATCTTTTGAAAACTTCCTCTGAGTGCCGCTGCATGCTTCCTTCTGCTGTGCATATTTAATCCAGAGGGCTCCAGGGTGTTTGGATTGTGCTAGGAGAGTGCAGGGCTGCTACAAACCTAGATAGATAGATAGATAGATAGATAGATAGATAGATAGATAGATGATCCAGAATGACCGGCACTCCCATGTACTGATGCAACAGACTCAGTGCCCATCCAAAGCAATAGCAATATACGTCCAAAAGTGGATGTCACTCAGAGATTTCAGCAAGAAAAACGCAACTGCAATCAAGTAGCCAACATTTCAGGGAGTTACCCCTTTTTATCAAGACCTGATCAAGGTCTGTGTAATATCCACCTTTGGACGTATATCTATCTATCTATTTATCTATCTATCTATCTATCTATCTATCTATCTATCTATCTATCTATCTATCTTTCTATATGTGGGATGGTCTGGCACTCAGGATGACTGCATGCAAATACCGGGGTGCCATTGTTGCACATTACCACCGTTGGTCGCCCTGATTAAGTGGGATTCCCCCCGAAGTCCTACACTAAAAACTGTTTTTTATGGGAACCTGGCCACTGCTTACACATCATAGCTAAAATGAACTTTTTTTTCTGGGTTAATGCTCAACTGCCATGTACCTTATGGCTTTTAAAGGTGAGACAATCCCAAACACAGCACCTGAAGTAGTATTAAAGGGGCAGCTGTCACAGGTTTCAGGTAAATGAGCTTATCTAGGGTGCATGAGAAAGATATGATATCAGTAACAGAGGTAAATTAAAAATCAAACCAAATATATAGATACAGAAGTACCAACACACTCACCATTCCTAAGAATGAGGTGCAAACAGCACCCACTTCCCAGGATGGGGTGCAGTGGCCTGTGACCACACACTCTAGTGCGGTCACAGGCCACTGCACCCCAATAGCTTTCTCATGCACCCTAGATAAGCTCATTTACCTGAAACCTGTGACAGCTGCCCCTTTAATACTAATTCAGGTGCTGTGTTTGGGATTGTCCCACCTTTAAAAGCCATAAGGCACATGGCAGTTGAGCATTAACCCAGAAAAAAACAACACATGTTCATTTTAGCTATGATGTGTAAGCAGTGGCCAGGTTCCCATGAAAACCAGTTATTAGTGTAGGACTTGCAGTGAAATGGGGTCCCTTGGCGATGGGCTGCAAGCTTAAATGCATTGATCAATTCATGAACTAAAACCCCATTATTTATTTAATTGATTATTTGAATGTTAAGGTGAGTTAAGTTTGTTGTAGTGAGTGCTGGGCCCCCTGTGTTTGTATTTACTAGAGTGTGTGGTCACAGGCCACTGCACCCCATCCTGGGAAGTGGGTGCTGTTTGCACCTCATTCTTAGGAATGGTGAGTTTGTTGGTACTTCTGTATCTATCTATCTATCTATCTATCTATCTATCTATCTATCTATCTATCTATCTATCTATATATATATAGATATATATATAGATATATATATATATATCTATATATATATATATATATAACTACAATGATGTTGTGCAGTGCCTGTTTATAAAGAGCCAGTCAGGGCTCTCTTAAAGGATCTGAAAACAAACCAGAACAAATGCAACCTACAGTACTGTATAGTAGTAACGACTACAGGAACATTTCCTTATACACTTAATCAAATTTAACATTTTTAAATCTTCATGGTCCCAGTTTTTTTTTTTTTTTTGCTGACTCTTCCCCTACCTCTATTTTTAATTTATAGTTTAATTTTGTTCTGCAGGGTTTTTTTTTTTGGCATGGTTATACTTATAACACTACTCAACAGCTATTTTGCATGTGAGATTATATAGATGGTGTGCCTGGCATTCACCTCTGTGGTTAGTTTCTATATCTCATCTCATTTTTTTTTTTAATCTTATGTTTCTTTAACCCCAAACCTCCCCTCTATGTTATGCAACTTTGCCATATCTTGCTTCCCTGAACCCTCTTTGTCTAGTGGCCAGTCTGCCTTTTGGCTCCCGGGACCCCCATGCAGTTGGGATCGGGGATCGAAGTGACCATAAACCTAATATGGACCTACAGTACTCAAGCCATCTCGCGTTGGCTTCATCCAAATCAGTCAAACGGGGTCTGAATGCATACCGGACTCGTTCCCATGGTGTGTCCAGCAAACTTCTCTCTGTGATTGGCTCCTGGATCTTACCACATTTTTTCGTGAACCTCATGTCCTCTACCCCCTCTATGTTATGCAAATTTGCCATATCTTTCTTCTGTGACCTACTTTGAGTAGTGGCCGTACCCTTTTTGAGCCCCCGGGACTCTACACAGGGTTGAAATTGGGGGTCTTCAAAGCCATGAACCTAATCTAGATCCAATCAATCCACCTTGCATTGGTTTTGTCCAAATCTGTCCAACAGTGTCCGAATGCATACCGGACTCGTACCCACAGTGTGCCAGGCATACACCTTTCTGTGGCGGAGTCTGTGGGTGGTGGGCTCAGGTGCAAAAATAGAATTTGTGCCCCTTTCCTCTTCCCCAACCCAAGCTCACAATATGCAACATGACAGTGGGTGACATGGAGAGGCAGGGGGTGCAGAGTGTGACAGGTAAAACAGTGGGTGAAAGGAAGGGAGTGACTGAGGCAGCAGTGGGCCCCTTAGTCCTCAGGGCCTCAGTGCACTGCACCTGCTGCACCAATGGTAGTTCTGCCTCTGACCTGGGTACTGTAAACAATGAAGATGGTGAATGTTTTCACCAAGTCATTCTGACAATGAGCATCACTAATGAGGATACTGGAACCGTGCAATGATGTAGGACTACTGCTGGTAGCTGGTGCTTTTAATGCAGACCAATGAGACACTGCAGAAAAAGAAAGCATCAACATCCTATTTACCTAAGGCACTTTACCTTTTGATTTTTTTTATTAACAGGTACATTATGGCTAATTTGGATTGTTAACAGTTTGTGAATTCTTATTAGTATTGTATAAATACATATGATATCCAAATTTCATTGAGATTAATTTAAATTTTCACTATTGCCACTTTTATTTTTTTGTGTGTATGAATTCAGCATCTCTTATTTAGGTTAAAACCATTATTCACTTGCCATATTTAGAGTTATTATTTTTACATTCTTAGCTCCAAATGATGCTGAAATTTGTTTTCATTTTGCTGTATGGATTATGTCAGGCTTTCCCAACCACGGTCCTCAAGGCACACCAACAGTGCAGGTTATGTAGATATCCATGCTTGAGCACAGGTTACTTAATTAGTATCTGAGGGATTCTGATTAAACCATCTGTGCTGAAGCCTGGATATCACTAAAACGTGCACTGTTGGTGTGCCTTGAGGACCGTGGTTGGGAATGCCTGGATTATGTAATACTATTTGGCCTCACAATACAAAGGTCATACTGTAGGTTCAATTCCCACCATAGCTATATCTGTGTAGAGATTTTATATTCTTCCCATGCTTGTGGGGTTTCCTCCGGGTACTCCAGTTTCCTCCCACATTCCAAAAATATACTGGTAGGCTAACTGGCTCCTGACAAAACGAACCCTTGCATGAATGTGTATGTGTGTACATGCGGTGAGAAATGTCTACATGTGGTAAGCTCTATTGGGGTGGGGACTAATGCAAATGTCCAAATAGTCTCTATAAGTGCTACAGAATATATGTGCACTATGTTAAAAATGCTATACTACATAAATAATGATATTGACCAAATTGTTCAGTCCTATGTTTTCTACAGCAAAATACAAATGTAGCTAAATATTATTCACCTATTTCTAACCATATGCAATATAATAAAGGGATTCATTGTGACCTGTAATTAAAATGAAGAGTAAGAGGGATTTGACTTCACTCTTCTCAGCAAAGATTAGGCACGTGTAACAGTAAAAAGCTTTGAAAACTGGAATGCCCTGAAATGGGCCTATGCAATTGCCAATACACAAAAAATTATCTTCAGTGTGCTGAACAGAAGTCATGGTAGTCTGATGTTTGTGGTACCCAACTCAATCATCTCATCATCATCTCTCAATAAATGATTGCCTCCTTTATGCTTGTGATGTTCATTCCCTCCATTTAAGCCTGTAACATTTCACATCTACTGTACCCTCTTTTTGTATCTGTGTTATTGCTTTCTTGTTCAGTTCCCCGATGATCAGTTCCACCCATCAGGGGTGTGGATTTATGTTTTTGCTGGAGGGTGCTCAAGGAGGTGTGACCTCATGAAAAGGGGCATGTCATTTGGGAAGGGGATGTGGCCCTGCAATATGTTGACCTGAACGGTCCTGAATCACAATGTACACACAATAAGCAATAGCTAATATTGCACACTGTATACACAACACATAATAGTGACTAATACTGCCCACTGAAAGCACACATACTATAAAAAAAGGGTAGTGTATATACAAAAAGAACACATTAGGCAGCACACTCCCCCTGGCATACTGCTATCCCAGGCAGCAGGTTCAGCGGTGTGGGTGCAGCGGACGCAAATTAGCAAGTAGATGTGGCCTGGCAGTGGGACTTGGGAGGTTATGGGCCCGTGGGTGCTCATAATTTTTTGTGGGTGCTCGGGCCCTTAAGCGCCCACAGAATCGGCACCTATGCCACCCATTGCTGGTAGAGTGTGCCACAAGTCTTATGAAGTAGATCACCTTGAATGTAGGGGTACAGCAAAGAAAAAATAAATAAATAACTACATAACCCTACTTATTTGGGAATTTCAAAAATCAAGTTAAATGACAAAACAAGGTTGTAATAAACCGGTTACTGACAATATACCATATTTTACCAATAAGTCTGGTTATCTTCTAGTCAACTCCGTGTTATTTCGAAATTTACATGTACTGTACACCTTCCAATACCTAACCTTGATTACAATGTTAAACAATAAATATCTTATATCACCCTTAACTATATAAATTACTTTCCGAATATAAATAATTGCGGGGAAAATTACTCCAAAGTATAAGGATACTCAATTTTGGGTACTTATGTAGTAACTGGGCTGCCGATTTTGAAATCGGGTCCATCGCATCGCATCGCACCCGACCAAATCGCATGCGATGCGATGCGATGCGATGCGATGCGATGGACCCGATTTTTCCATAGGATTCAATGTTAAAATGGACTGAGTCCATTTTAACATGGAATTCAATGGGAAAAAGGGGTCCTTTTCATACCCCTACTATCCAAGTGGGCATGGAGTTGGATATAAACCTGTGGCGAGCGTAGCGAGCCACCGAGCCCGAAGCGTGGCGAGCGTAGCGAGCCCCGCGAGGGGACACAGAATACCGTCCCCTCGCGGGGCTCGCTTCGCTCGCCACGCTTCGGGCTCGGTGGCTCGCTACGCTCGCCACAGGTTTATATCCAACTCCATGCCCACTTGGATAGTAGGGGTATGAAAAGGACCCCTTTTTCCCATTGAATTTCATGTTAAAATGGACTCAGTCCATTTTAACATTGAATCCTATGGAAAAATCGGGTCATCGCATCGCATCGCATCGTATGCGATGCGATGCGATATCGCATCGCATCGCATCTGATTGTATGCCTTAACTTAAGGCATACAATCAAAAAATCGGCAGCCCAGATACTACATAAGTACCCAATTTTGATATCAAAATGAACACCTTTTGAGGGTGATTTAATTGTTCTTCACCCCAGTTGCCACTGATGCGCTCCACACTAATCTAGACTTTAGACAGGTTTAGCCACTTTATGTGGCTAAACCTGGCAATAATGGGTGGTAACACAGGGAGTGCATGCCCTATGGGAGGTGGCAGTTGATTAGATCTGGGGTTGCCCAATACATTTGGGCCCCCACAAAATAAATGATTTGCCCAATTTAAATAACCAATACCAATACCTTTTTTTACATACCTTTTTGTCAAATCTACAGTAAAATACACAATCACCATAATGTCAAGCCTACAGTATAATACACAATCTCCATATTGTCAAGCCTACAGTATTCAGTAGACAGATTTGTGTTGAATGTAATTGAGTATGAATTCAGCACATCTTGCTTGCTTATGTGAGAGATGCCAATGACTAAAGCTGATTATAAAACGGACAGAGATTATATATAATGCTGCTGATATAGTTTATAATATATAGAAATACACCTATCTATATTTAACTAGTGCTTCTGTGCTGCATAATATTTTATTTTAGTGAAAATTTCCATTCAACTAATTTCCTGCAGCGATCATTGCCACTTCAAAGAAGATCAGATGAGCTGAATTAATTTTAATGCCTTCAGGTGATATAAGGTAATTTAGGATTTGAGACATTACATTAAAACAAAACAGTCACATGCTTTTCATCCTTTAAATCTCATTTATTCTTCCCTTTCCTTGATAAGTTGATCTCACAATGGACCTAAGTATTGTATTCAAACACTGCGGTAGTGTGCAATGATAATGTTAACCTCTTCCGGCCCTGCTTTATATTCTATTGCTTACTTTCAGATCACCTGCAAAATCTAAATATCTGGCCATATGGGAAATGATGATATGCATACCTCACAACATGACTCATTCCAGCAGGGTCAGAATGCTCTATTCCTGGACTTTCTTCTAAATGTATGATAGCCATCACCTATTTTTAGAAGGTTGAGTAAAGGCCCCCATACACTAGGTCAATTTACATGCAAATATGGGCAATTATTATGCGACTTCAGCAATAATTCGCATGTGCCCAGATTGCATGTACATGACAGGAGGTGCAATGCAATGCACGTTCCCATATGCATTGCACTGGAGTAATCAGTTGCCAGGTCGCCGGGTAATCATTAGGAGCTCATGTTGCTGCGAGACATTGCAGGGCTCACCTCCTCTCCCACCTTCTATGCAGCGGCAGCAGCAGCTCCCCTCCTTTTGCCCAGCTCCCTCTTCCTATCCAGTGGGCAGCAGCAGCAGCCTTAGACAGGAGAAAATCCAAGGCTGCTGCTTCCACTGTCCACCAATGTATTTTTTTTAATTTATAATAACATCAGCCCGCCACCCACAGCCCAGGGATGGCGGGCTTCAGTCCAGGCTGGAGTTCCCCAAGAGGGCGCTTTATTAGGGGGATCCCCACTCCTCCAGGGACCTGGCCCGGGCTGACATTTTCTAAGCTGTCGTATTCTCCAGGTTTGTATTATGGTGCAGCGATGGCCCTGACATCAGCGGCCCTCCCAACATCCAGGCAATACTGTACCTGTGTTCTCACTGGCTTTGTGCGCATGCGCGGCTGACCGATAACCGGTCAGACTGTAACTTTTCAGACTGACCGAACACTTCTGAATTGGCCCCATAGGTAGGGTAGCTACTAGCCTCTTCTACATAGCTTCCAATAGCACTATTTAGGCCAGCCCCCCTAGCACCCTGTAGTACAGTCCATCAGATAAATTGTATGGTACAAGTATATGCAGTAAGATAAATTGCATGCAATGTATCTTATGTGAAATAAGCACTCAAGTACAGAATCTTACGTGCAGGACTCCCGAGAAGCTGCTGCGGAGTTCAAGGGAAATCTGATGCAATTTCAAGCATCAGATAAAGTGCCCTAGTGTATGGCCACCTTAAGAGGAAAGGTGTATCAACATAGGTGATGGCAATCATACATTAATAGGGAAGTCCAGGAATAATGCATTGTGTCCCTCCTGGAGAGGGTCATGTTGGGAGGTATTCATATGGGAAGACATAAAATAAGGATATTTATACAGTGAATTCAGCTCATAGGTACTGACACATACCAAAATGTATAAACTATGTACCCCAAACTCCATCACCATTCCACCCAATATCCTGCCCAGATCCATTCAAACCATTCCCCTATCAAACAGTTGAAACATATACCCTTCAGACAGGTTCAGTATGATTTACATTTGATGTTTGATCGAAGATCATTATACTGACATTGATTGACTGACAGTCAAAATATGACATGTTCAATATACCGACATTCATTATACCAAAATGGTCAAAATACTGACATTTAACATGACGAAAGTTCGACATGTGTTTCTATGGTTTTTTTTGGTATGCATGTCGATGTAGGTCAACATAGACACCGCCCAAGTGTACCACGTCCCCTCACATGGCTCGCTGCATTTCCTATGGTTAGTAAAACTGGGATGGTAAAAATTTCTTGAAAACTCATGTCAACTTGTTGACCTGTCGGCATGTTAACTGACGGTGTTTTGGCCCATGACGGTGAATCGAACATGTTGGTATAATGCATGTTGGTATAATTACTGTCAATCAAATGTTTTCGCTAAATTGATTGCATCCCATTCAGGCTCATCTTGATTACTGTGGGCATACTTTGTGTACAGTGCCTCATTCCTCTGTGCTCGTCTTATGTTACTGTTCCCAATTGCTCAATAAATCAAGCAAATGTTGAGAAAACATGAAAAATAAATGTGTTGAAAAGATGTGTCTCAACCATTAACATGTTGACCATTTGAATATGTCTCCTGGGAGTGTAGGACATGTCCCCAGAGTGATGAAGGGGGAGGGGGATGTTGCAAGGCTACACTCCTTTCGCAAGGTTCAAATTTACAATAAAAAATGTTGGGAGATACAGTATGCTGTAGTTCAAAGAGGTTCAGTTTTTCAACTTCTTTACACACTGGAGGAATCTGCTAGATGGTATCAGAATGCAGAGTCTTGGGATGCTGGCAGTCAGAACACCAACAGTGGCATCCAGATAGTCAGGATACCAACACCCTTTAGGAAAGTATGCTAACCTTCCTCTCTATGCCCTAAACCTGACCCTAGCAGTCATAGGTACTGTAAGGCTATTTTGCCTTACAATAGGCCACAGGTTGTGGAGGTGCACCCCAGAGAGTCAAACATATATGTATTGTGTAGAAAGAAAAGTACTCTCTTTTTTGTTGGGGCACCCTTGTTTAAGAAAAAAAAAATATTTTTCTTTTAATCGTATAAATAGAATCAGTATACAATAAAGGTGTCCAATATATAGCCTGATATATCCTAAAAATGGCTCTTGCTAGGCAGAAAAAAGTGGGGAGTGATTCCCAGACAAATGGATAAATCTAAAATTTTACTTTTATTAAAGCTTGTTAAAAACTTAGAGGACATATATACAATTAAACACAAAGAAAAAATGCAGATGATTGCACTTTTTGTTTGTCTGTCTTTGTGTTAAATAGTATATATGTCCTCTAATTTTTTAACAAGCTTTAATGAAAGTTACATTTTAGATGTATCCATTTTTCTGGGAATCACTCCCCACTTTTAGGATACATCAGGGTATATATATTGGACACCTTTATTGTATACTGATTCTATTTATACGATTAAAAGAAAAATATTTTTTTTTCTTAAACAAGAGTGCTCCAACAAAAAAGAGAGTACTTTTCTTTCTACCCAATACTTCTTCATCATGTCAGATCTACAGTACTGGCTGCTTCTTCTTAATGTCTGAGCTACAGTTTACTGGCTGCTTCTTCTACATCATGTCAGAGCTACAGTACTGGCTGCTTCTCCGTCATGTCAAAGCTACAGTACTGGATGCTTCTCCATCATATCATAGCTATAATACTGGCTGATTCTTCTTAATGTCAGAGCTACAGTACTGGCTGCCTCTCCATCATGTCAGAGCTACAGCACTGCCTGCTTATCCATCATGTCAGAGCTACAGCACTGCCTGCTTATCCATCATGTCAGAGCTACAGTGAGTGCTTGGAAATTGTTCTGTCACTCACACAGGACCAGATTTATTAAGCTTCAAAGAGTGATACAGTGGAGACAACCAACAAGTTGTCTCATAACTGTCACTTGTCCAACCCAGCATGTAACATGGCAGTTTTGAGCATGGATGTTTATCGCTCTCCATTTTATCACTTTTTGAAGCTTGATACATCTGGCCCACAGTGTTTTTGGTGTAATCTATCGATATCCTAGAAAACCACCTAGGTGTATATAACAGTGTAGTAGAAATAGCCTTGCAATACTATGGTAGTTATGTATTGATTAAAGCAACAAAAATATATAGGGCCTGATTCTGGATGACTTGGTAAGCTGCGAAGATTGCAGTTTACCGAGCACCAGAGAGCCTGCCCCACCAAATAACCCCCCACCGCCGAGTCCCGTCGCTACCGTGCAAGGGGATGTGTAATGCAGGCACTTCCCCTCACATGTCTTTGCAGCAGGAGAAATAATTTGATGGAAAAATTGTTGCCGGGTGCTGGTATGGGGTGTGTCGTGAGAAGCTACTGTACTTGAGAGTGAAGAGCAGTATCTCAGAAACAAAAACACAGAGAAAAAAGTTAAAGTAGAGATATACACCAAATGAGAAATTCAAAAATAACATTTAATAATGAAAAACAACACACATTAAAATGAACTGGTAAGCACAAGGCACCTCTCACAATTATTACTGAATTTGTGGGATTCGTTCCTATAAATGCCAACAATAATAGTATCCACACATGTTAAACTCCGTTGAATTAATCTCTCTCTCTATATACAGTAGATTGGTACAGTAGCTTTAATTACCACAGTTTGACCACTTGGGGAATTATTCCAATTCAGAAAGCATAGCAGCAGTATCCTCCATATTTTTGGTGTTAAAAAGAGTGAAATGGGTTTGGAGTAGCAATGGATGTGTGGAGATGGGTCTTTGCGTGGGCAGCTGGTCCGGATCCAGATGGGGTACAGCAAGGTGCTCAATGAGTGTCCAAGGTCTCTGTTCCTATTCCCTGTTCCAGGAATAGAGACCTTCACTATTAATTGCCAGAGGTGCCTTTTGCTTATCAGTTCATTTTAATGTGTGTTTTTTAATTGTTAAATGTTATTTTTGAATTTCTCATTTGGTGTATATCGCTACTTTTCCTTTTTTCCCCTCAAAATAATTTGATGGTTGGTATCAGCCTGCCCGCATAGCCATGGGAACACCCAACATTTTCATGGTGATGCCCATGAAATGCTGGTTGTTCCCATCCGCAGATGGCATCCTCCATCCCCGTCACCATCCACCCTGGATCACCTTTGAACGGCTCAGAATCTACAGTATGCAAGTCACCGAACCTTACAATCACAAAAAATGGGAATTTCCAATCACGGGCGCAAAGAGGATTAGAGTGTCTATATCTTCTTATATTTTTCAACGATCTTCAAAGTTGTTACTCCGCCATATGTGGGAAGAGTTAGAAGAAAATGTTGACGATTAGATGTGCTTATCCCAAATCTTAGGAATAGAGAGGTGGATGTGTAACAAATAAAATTTGGCGTACCCCACTTACGGTAAGTAGGGCAGTGTAAAGAGCCGTAGCGGTTTCTTTCTGTTCCTCTGATGTTTTCCTTTTCCAGGTGAGTTTTTCTCGTTGTGGAGTTGGGATACGCTTATCCATTGTTGATCTCCATATGAAATAATCACCTTGAATATAGGAAAAGAAACCTTTATGTGTGTACCTTGCTTTATCTCTTGGTGAGTAAGGTACGACTTCACACCACTTCCTACCTAATATCAAGTTCACGGGGTCACCTTTAGAAAAAAACAGTTAACACAGTTCAAATTTATATATTGATTTTGTATATATATTTTTTCTTGCACATCTATCCACAACGAGAAAAACTCACCTGGAAAAGGAAAACATCAGAGGAACAGAAAGAAACCGCTACGGGTCTTTACACTGCCCTACTTACCGTAAGTGGGGTACGCCCAATTTTCTTTGTTACACATCCACCTCTCTATTCCTAAGATTTGGGATAAGCACATCTAATCGTCAAAATTTTCTTCTAACTCTTCCCACATATTGCGGAGTAACAACTTTGAAGATCGTTGAAAAATATAAGAAGATATAGACACTCTAATCCTCTTTGCGCCCGTGATTGGAAATTCCCATTTTTTGTGATTGTATGGTATTGTAAAGGTTATTTGGTGATAACCAGGGTTAAGTACAGTTCACAGGCAGCAGTGCTCCATTTCAGGTCATATCCTATAAATTTCTATAGCTATAAAGTCACCGAACCTGTTCACAAAGGGAATTTGCAGATGCACATTAAAGACCACGTGCAGTCCCGCAACCATTGGGACGGGGCCAAACTCGCTATATAGTGAGCAGGTAAGAATCATCCCCATAATGACTTGCTATGAATCATAGTTATCAGATAAATAAGCAGATTCCACGTCCCTTCATTAAAATGCCGTCATACAAATGTATGCACTGTATGTAACCAGTGAATTTTCTATTATTATTTCCATACAGGTGCAGTCTTTATGTCTTAGATGATACATTTCTTTTTCTTTTTTCAGATAGCTCTCCTGGAGAATCAGTCAACATGAGTGGTATTGACAATGGGATCATCAGCATATGTGCGATTTGTGGAGATAGAGCTACAGGGAAGCATTATGGTGCCTCCAGCTGTGATGGGTGCAAAGGGTTCTTCAGACGCAGCATTAGGAAAAGCCACGTTTACTCTTGCAGGTATTATGCACAATTTACTCATTTCATGTTCACAGATAAAAATCACTTTAGGATTCCATAGTAAATACTACAAACACTAATAAAGGTTTTATTCTGAGTTGGATGGGAAGTATTGCTGCAAGTACGGAGTCATCGGCAGCCAGAATTACTACCTTCTGTTAATAAGATCATGGATGAAATGTAATAGGGTGAACGATTCAGAAAGTGAGAGATTTGGTAAGAATTCTCCAGTTTTTTAAAGCAGCAATCATTTACACTGCAAAATCAAACTGGTTTTGCAGTGAAAATGATTGTAGCTTTAAAAAAAACCAGGAGATTTCTTACCAAATCTCTTTCTTTCTGATTCTCTCATCCTATTACATTTCACCCCATATGTCTATCTCTGTCAGTTTTCCATTGGGCTTTATGCATTGGCTTGCACAGACAACTATTGTGCTGGCAAATGTAGAGCCATCATCATTTGCATTGGCACTTTCACCTAAGCCATGCTTGATACAAACTATCCATCTATAACAGTTTTACACACAATTTGCTCCATTAACGATATCGTCAACTATATAAAACCTTAAATTGGCGGCGAACGATATTGAGCATACACACTGAATGATATTGTAAGTGATGTCACCAGGTCCCATCTCCATACATGCAGTCATTAGGTGGCTTGTTATGGACCCACAGGAACATGGTCCACTGCATAAACACAGGGCACTACTATGAACTATATCATTCGTTATATCAACCAATGTGATCCAATTTACAGTATTACTTATTGAATACACAGAGTAAGAAGTATTAGTAGTATCTCATCATATGATTTGATTTACCAGTAAAGTCACACTATCAAGACAGGTTTCCATTAATCCAGACCATTGTTTTTGGATCATGTCCATAAATGATTTGGGTCCATTGTCCTTTTTCTTAAAAACATTTTACAGTATTCATTTTACCCTTAAATAGTCAAGCCTTGAGTTGGGTGCTTAGTACACATTGAGATAATGCTGCACTCTTCCTTCCATTCTCTAGGTTTAGCAGGCAGTGTGTTGTTGACAAGGACAAACGCAACCAGTGCAGATTTTGTCGTCTTAAAAAGTGCTTCAGAGCTGGAATGAAGAAAGAAGGTAATTTTGAACTGCTATTTCTTTTTCCTCAATATATTTTGAGCTCATCAATAAAATCTGTTTGGCTGAAGAACATTTCCATTCTAGAATTTGATGTTCCTCTATTCTAAATGACAGAGCACAAGGCACCACCTTGACATAAACAGAAAGCAGTGGTATCCCTTACAGGCCATCAGTTCTCTGCATTACTAAAAAACTGTACAAGGATTATGTAATGTAATAAAATTCCTCCTTTTTCTATATAAACGTGCATGCGCCAAGCCCTCACCACTGGACAAGGGGGGGACAAGGACAAGGGTCCGAACAAAGGGGTCTGAATAGGCCACTTTGTTTCTTTATTAGCAGTGTAATATCCTGAAGGGACAAAAATCAGCATTCAATGTGCATTCGATTTCGATTTGACTTTGACTACAGATGTAACGGGTCTCATCTTTGCACGAGGTGCGCGCGCGTCCCCTTCCGACGGTGCTGCCCTCGTTCGCCCCGTGCCCACACCGGGCGACCGCACCCCCCGCAGGCTCCTCGGGTCCCCCCCTTGCCCCTCGAGAGGGAGGCGGACAGTAATGCATCCGCCTCGCCGCCCCGCCGCCCGGATACTGAGACGCGCGTCTCAGTCAGATAGCGGCGAAAGACGAGACCCGGTTCATCTGTAAATAGTCAAAATCAAATGTTATATCTAACCGTGTGTACACAGCATAAGAGCTGGTTAAAAGTAAACAGGTGGTGCTTATCTATTTTTGCAATAGAGCAACCAAAGTAGAACACATGAAATTGGTACAAAGCTCTGTATCCCTATGTGATGCATAGATACAAAAAATATGTAAAAAAAAACCAAGCTACCTGTACCCTTTGTGGACTGGTGGGAGGAGCTGTGTGGGAAAGGCAAGAATGATTAACAAGAGGGTCCCATGCAGATATAGTGGTATAGTCACGCATAGCTGGTACACTTTAAAATATCCTGCTATAGCCTGCAGATTCCAAGATGTGAGATCACAGGAAGATGATTGACGGTGGTGATATAAGCTGATGGACTGTGGAACAATGTGAACTGACTGGCTATATGTGACCTGGGGGCAATGCAGTGTACATTGGGACTGGGAAACTTTGGTATAAAGTATACTGTGGGTGCTGTTAGATAATGTGAACTGGAGCACCACAGCATAATGTGAACTATGGGCACTTTATAATGTAGTGTTCAACACATTTGTGCTGAGTATTAAGTCCAAAAGGGAAGCTATAAGATAAATAAGTGCCTCAGAGGGTTATGCGTCTGGAACTTAGATATGATAGGCTTGCATGAAGAAGTGAGTTTTTAGGGAATGCTTAAAAGCTTGGAGGCTAGTGGAGAGTCTTATTGCACGTGGAAGGGCATTCCATAGGGTGGGAGCAGCCCAATGAAAGTCCTGTAATAGTGAATGGGAGCTAGTAATCCATGCAGAAGAGACGCAGATCTTGAACAGAGCCAAGTGGCCGAGATGGGAGATATTTTGTGATAAGTAGAGAGATATACTGTATGCTGGTGCAGTATGGTTAATAGCTTTATTTGAGAGTAGAAGTGTTTTATATTGAATACTGTTATATACAGGCAATCAATGGACTGGAAGAGCGGATCAGCAGACGATGAGCGTCTTGCTAGAAAGATCAGCCTGGCAGCAGCAGTTAAAATGGATTGTAGTGGTGAGAGTCTGTTGTTGGGAAGACCAGTTAGGAAACTAGTGCAATAATCAATGCGGTATATAATGAGTGCATGGATAAGAGATTTAGAAGTCTTGTGTAAGATATGGTCGTATTTTAGATATGTTTTTTTTAGATGCTAGAAAAAAGATGGACAGACACCTGCGTGTCTGCTTGGGGCGCCTGTATGGGCGGTTGGGCCTGCAGCAATCAAAATACAGGGATTGTCAGTCCCTACAAAACAACGAAGCAATTGGGGGGAGATTGCACAGAATTAATGACAGAACAAGGATTGGTAAAAAAGTAACAATACTAGTTTTATTAAACATACATTGTTATAAAATAGTGCAATTGCAAGGGGGGGGGGGTTAAAAAACACAAACAATGGAATAATGAAAAAGCTGCGTCCAGTACTGGATGTTATCACCTTATTCTCTGGCAAGTGGAGAGGGAGAATGTGGACAATAGAAAAGTCCTCCTAGACACTGGGACATGGAATCCTTTTGCAGAGTGTCCTCCAAATAGGAACTGAGATGGTATAAGTCCTTGATTTGGATTCTCTGTAGTGTAGGGTTCCGCTTTTAACCATAGGTAAGTACCTTAGATAGGTGGCGTTCCTTCAAAGGTGGGTACTCCAATGAAAATAATAGGTGGGTAGATGTCCCGGTCTGGTTCTCCTCTATAATCGAAATAGTGCAATATTCTTTTGCCAAGGTGGTGTCTGGATAGGCAGCAGGATGAGGGGGGGAGTGGCTGGGTAGCCTGGCCAACGCGTTTCACTGCTTAGGAGCAGCTTTTTCAAGGTAGCTTTATCAGGCTGAGGGTAGGGGTATATATACCTATATCAATTAGTAAAGCATATGCACATGTGCAAATAATATTAGTTTTCTAAAAATACAAAACAGTTACATATCAACCTTCATAGGAGCAGGAGACAGATTGCATTTAAAATAGGGTTATTATTACATTAAAAAACGAGCGGTGCTTTGCCGCAAAAAAGCATATTTTATTTTCTTATTCTTGTTTACACAGCCGGCGCCTTCTAACTTCCGGCTGTGTACTTCCGGGATCTGCAGTGGAACGCAGGTGAGACGCATAGCGCTGTCTCATACTGCGTTTTGAAACACAGAAATAAATGTGTTTAGAGACCTGTTGGATTAGGTAAGAAGTAAGGAAATTTGGGGGCGGATATTCTGGAAACCGCTAGGCAAAACTAGGTGTTTAATAAGATATCAGGTCTGAGGGTCTGGCCGGGTGCGCCTGTTAAATAATTCCCCGGCATTTTGAAAAAGGAGGAAATGGTATTGGGTGCCTATCTATATCTTTAGTGGGCGTTGTTTGACACGCACATACATGCGGTCCACTGTACGAACCCGGAAGTGAGGCATATTTGTTCATGAGAACTCTCAGAGCTTTATTGTTCATATCTAGCATTCACATACTATTAAAAACATTAGGATCATTGTGTGAAAACACGAATACAGGTACAAATACAATTCGACATAAAAATACATATTATGGCGGAAAGAGGGGGCTTATTGCAGCCTTAGATAATTATCATAAAGATCAAGTATAAAGCAATATAAGAGGGATCATACATATGTCTCCATATGTCATAATGACTCTTTTGAAATATCAATTGATAGGTGCAGAAAACAGATATACTAGACTTCGATAAAGGGGTGGTTTTTTTTTTTATATATATAAATATATATGTTTAATGTTGTGTTACTTTCATTTATTGTACTTTTCTATTGTCCACATTCTCCCTCTCCACTTGCCAGAGAATAAGGTGATAACATCCAGTACTGGACGCAGCTTTTTCATTATTCCATTGTATGTTTTTTTAGATGCATGTAACATGATTTAGAGCAGGGGTGTCCAAATGTTTTGCAAATAGGGCCAGATTTGGTGAGATGAAAATGTGTGGGGGCCAACCATTCAGCCTGAACGATTATCCACATTAGAATGGTCCCCCACTCTGCCCCCATTCACTGTATGTCCCCAGCTTGCCCCTCCTTCACTGTATGTCCCCAAGCCTGCCCCTCCTTCACTGTATATTCTCCTGCCTGAACCCCCCTTCTCTGTATTTCCCCCAGCCTGCCCCATTCATTGTATGTCCCCCACTTTGCCCCTATTCACTGTATGTCCCCCAGTGTGCGCCTCCTTTGCTGTATGTCCCCCAGTGAGCCCCTCCTTCACCATATATATCCCCTGCCTGACCCCCTTTTCTCTGTATTTCCTCCAGCCTGCCCCATTCACTCTATGTCTCCCACTCTACCCCCATTCACTGTATGTCCACCAGTTTGCCCCCATTCACGGTATGTACCACATACTGCCTCTCTTCACTGTATATTCCCCTGCCTGACCCCCCCTCTCCTTCTCTGTATGTCTCCCATCCCCTTGTGTAAGCCAGAGAATGGAGAGGCAGGCACTCAAGGACAGATGCTTGGGCTCCCACCGCTGTCCTCCTCTGCTCCGCATGTTATGGAAGCAAGCTTCCCCCTTGCTGCTCCCCCTCCCAGCACACTGCTTTCACTGTAATCGCTGTGGAGGGTGATATACAATTGCAGCAGCAGGGGTTGGATTCATAGTCTCCTGAAGATGCCAAACACGCCTCACACTGGTGGCCGGCACTACCTCACCACTGCAGACAGCAAGCCATCAAGGTAAAGGTGCGCTTGTCGGGGCTCCACCTGGTCTGATGCTCCTTCTGCCTCTGGCTTGAGGCTGCAGGCCACTTGGAGTGACAGCACAGGGCGCAATTGGTCCCCGGTACAGACTTTGGACATGCCTGATTTAGAGACAGATTGAATGTGGGGAGAAAAGAACAGTTCAGGGTCGAGGATGTTCTCTAGGCAGCGAGCTTGTGGGGTAGAGTAGATTGTCGAGGTCTCATGCTGCAAACACAGATGGGATGGGACCAGTACAGCAAGAAATGGGAAAAGCATGCAGAATGTACAGGACAAGCAGTGGCTACAGTCCCTAGGCTGCAGCACAGACCACGCATGGCAGAGGGGTCACGTAGTACATATAAACATACATGTGATTATATATGTAACATGTGCTGGATAGTTGCTCAGGGGATTGGTGGCCCCTCCTAGGCCTACCCATGGACCCCATTAGCTAGTTTCACAGTTGTATTCAACACTACCGACCCTCTGGTGAACCATACTGCACATATATTACATACCTGTACATGATCACGTGTATGTTTTATGTGCTAAGTGATCCCACCTGCAGTACATGGTCAGTACAGCAGACCAGGACTTCCCACAAGATCTTAAAGTGCATACCAATTGTTAGATGAATTCTGTTTATTGACACAAAATGATTGGGTAATAAATACAGTAGTTTTGCACAATCAGTATCCAGAAACAATACAGCTAGTAATATTAACTGCACCCACCCTACCATTCACTCATCTGTGTTCTCCTATTCCTTCATCAAACATCAAATTGGAGTTCCTCTGCCAAAGACAGATCAATATGCATAGGTGACAGCTTAATAGGTTGTTAGGGGTAATTAAGCATCGGAGTGGTCAAATGCAGATTGAAGGAATGCTTACAATGTATGCAGAAAAATAATGGGTTTTTAGATTGCATAGGTAGGTTATTAATGGGGATACAGTGATTTAGTAATGGGTATACAGTGCTTTAGTAATAGTGATACAGTGTTTTAATAATGGGGATACAGTGCTTTAATAATGGGGATACAGTGCTTTAATAATAATAATAATAATGATAATAATAATAATAATAATAATAATAATAATAATAATAATTTTATTTATATAGCTCTCTTTCTCCAATAGGACTCAAGGCGCTTAACAGATAGAATGAATGTAATACAGTACAGAAAAGCTTTTCATAAACAATACTTAAGGGACTGAAGGAAAGGCTTGAGTAAATAGGAAAGTCTTGAGTCTGTTTTTGAAGCATTCTAGAGTGGGGGTCTCTCGAACTGTGCAGGGAAGTGAGTTCCATAAAGTCGGAGCTGAATGCCTAATAGCTCGACCCCTAGATGAATTACGGGAGATCCTAGGTACTGCTAAAAGTCCTTCATCTACAGACCGCAGTAATCGGGTGGGACAGTATGGAATCAGAAGCTGCTTCAGGTACCTTGGGCCTTGGTCATGTAGGGCTTTGAAACTCAGTAGATTGATCTTGAAAATTATTCGCCATTTTATTGGCAGCCAGTGAAGGGAGTAGAGAATGGGAGTAATGTGGCTAGAGCGGGGCTGTTTAGTTAACAGCCTGGCAGCTGTGTTTTGTACCAGCTGTAATCGGTGCAGTTCTTTTGCTGGTAGACCAAGGTAAAGGGCATTGCAGTAATCCAAACGAGATGATACAAATGCATGTATGACTTTTGGCAGGTCTTCAGATGGGATTAAGTGTTTGATTCTGGCTATGTTCCTCAGATGAAAGAATGAGGATTTGATTGTGGCTGATATCTGATGTTTAAGTGTCAATCCACCATCTAGTACCACACCAAGATTCCGCACATGATCAGAGTTTTGTAATTCTGTACCCCCAAGTGTCAGTCCAGTTGGGTGGCTGTGCTGCAGTCTTGTCCTTTGATGTTGAGGTCCAATCATAAGGACCTTTGTTTTATCAGGATTCAGTCTCAGCCAACTGGCAGTCATCCATTCCTGGAGCTCAGCTAGACAGCCATTTAGGGTTGCTATTGGGTTTACAGTGCCGGGAGCAAAGGACAAGTACAGCTGTGTGTCATCTGCATAGCAGTGGGGGTACATAATGGGGATACAGTGCTTTAGTAATGGGGATACAGTGCTTTAGTAATGGGGATACAGTGCTTTAATAATGGGGGATACAGTCCTTTAATAATGGGGGATACAGTGCTTTAATAATGGGGATACAGTGCTTTAGTAATGGGGATACAGTGCTTTAATAACGGGGCTGCAGTGATTTCCCTTACCCTAGTAGCAATGCATAACATCTAGAAGGGTAAAATGTGTCAGTGCAGGCAGCCCTGTAATATAGGGCCTAATTCTGGTTCACTTGCAAAAGCAAATTCTGTCTCTAATGGACAAAACCATGTGCACTGCACGGGAGCAGAAGTAACAGGAGCAGACAGAATTAGATTTGTATTTCTAAAACAGTATACATCTGTGCATCCACCATCTGTTATAGCAGTACAAGACTTCCATAGTTTGTTGTCTCAATATTCTATTTAAATAATTTCTTACAATTACAACACTGTCATCATGCCGTAAATAATGTACAGATAAATAGCAATACAATGCATTTCGAAATACTGCAACAAATATATATATATACATACTGTACAATCTATTATTTTCAGCAAGCAGCAGTCTGATTAACTGTAGCATTGCTGAATATTCTGACCACCGTCTTTGCCAATATTTTTATTTTTTACATAATATCTAATGGTTTTTTTTCCACTTTTTTCTTAGCTGTTCAAAATGAAAGAGACCGGATAAGTACACGGAAAAGCGCATTTGAAGGGAGCAACATCACCTCCATTAACACACTGTCACAAGCAGAAGCTCTGTCGCGTCAGGTACACAAAATGCTATGTCAAATGCTGTGTGATCTTATGCTCTGTATTCAGCTTGTTTCCCTTTAGTGTTATTTACTCTTAAATTATGTCAAAGATATTTAGCTCAACAAATAATTATTGTACAAGACAGAACTATTGGTCTGGAGTAGGTACTGCTATTACGGGTTTGGCGCTGTTTGGGCCTGGCAACATCCTAGATGCCCTCTGCTCTGGACACCAACAGTATGGTGCTTCAAATGCTCGTGGCTAGAACACTGGATCTAGAATACCAACATCACTCCTGATGATGGAATCCAGATCACCAGCATTTCTAATGTGGGTATGTCAAGACGAGCTGGGGTTAGGTTACATGGCGGGTTATGGTAAGTGTGCGGTGGGGTGGAAGTTTAGTCATAGGGTAGGGATGGTTAGAATTAGGGGGAGACAGGAAGAAGATAAATATACTTACCGCACCTATGTCGGGATTCTCTGCATCATGATGCTACTGTTGGTCTTCTTACCGGTCTTCATCCAGCCTCCCATGTGTAGTCCATTGAAAAGGAGGACATCTTGAGGACTTCAGAATTATGAACACATTGCAACAATTGCCAGCACAGAATTATGACCCTTTGTTCAAGTTTTGTTCAGGAGCTACTAGTACCAGCCTTCATACATCTGTTACATGCAGTTTCTTTAAGTGTATAATATGCCCAAATAACGAACAGATGCACCGGAGTATCCTATTGCTGAGGACATCTATATAATGACCAATATTATTGTTGTAGTTATTATTATTATTATCATTATCATCATCCGTGTGATGCTGTTGAAGTTACTGTGCAGATGACGTATATGTTTTCTTTCATTGTTGAATTACATTGCAGATAAACCTGAAACTTAGGAAAGGCATTTTATATGACTGGAGAGATTTAACCCCCAAGGCCACAGCATACAATTTCCAGCAGTTGTCTTTTAAGTGGTGTTTCTGTGTTGCTTAGCAGATTGCTTCATACTGTAGTTGTTAGATTAGGGGTAGACTTTTATGTGAGGTTTACTGTTATCATTGTTATTCATTGGTTTTGTAAGGACCTGGCTTCTTTTGCTGTCAGATAGAAGGGCATGGCCTCATGGGAATGTTAAACCTGTGAGTCACACCCCCATTTTTGTAATGCTGAGGGCATTTTCAGCCCTCTGGGAGTCGCTAGTTATGCCCCCCATCCCTCCCTCTACGGACTACATGCAGTGTGCATGTGACGGCATCTATTCTCCAACTGTTCTGCTAGACGACAAATGCTTCCGAGGGTGGGACAGCAGGACAGTGTCAGAAAACCAGTACTTTCACTCAAATCAATATGGTTGAAAGGTATGAGTACAGGAAAAGAATTTTAATCTTATAGTCTTATGTTGACTTATTTTTATTTTGAAATAGTTAACCTCCATGCTGTGAATGATGTATGCTGATTTCTGGCCTGTACTGACATTTCACAACATGACACCTCAAACAACAACTTCTGACGTATGTTCATTACTTACTTATAATGCCTCTTGTGGTACAGCATGTGAGACTGGATTACAGGTGCACTTTGTACTCTGCTCTTAGTATGCAGAAATAAAGTTCCATATACACTATAAGATTATCTTTCCATGCTGGCTGGTTGTGATGAAAATATGGACATTTTGGGGGGCAAATGACAATTGACTATTTGCTCCTAAACATGGAAGAAAGACAAAAATGGACATTTAGAAACATAGGTTAAATCAATTTTAAAAAATTGATGCAGATGACTGCTTTTGTCCTTTTGGGAGCAAATGGTTTATTGTAATTTGTTCCCATATTTTTTTTTAAGATTTTCACCAGCCAGATTGGAAAGATAATCTTATAGCGTGCATAATTGTAAATAAGGAGCAATGGATCTGGTTTGGTAGTATTATTTTAGAATAATAGATATCTTTAAATGAGAACTAAATTTGTGCTTATTGTATTCTGTGTACAAATTGTTCAAATATATTTTTACTTTTATGGCTTCAGTCAGTGGCGTAACTAGGTTTTGGGCGCCCCCCCCCCCCCGCCGTTAAAGGGAGTGCACCCGCACACCCACCCCGCCGCACACCCACCCCGCCGAACCAACCCCGCCCCGCCGCCCATGCAAACCCCCCCTCCCCCGCAGTCTTACCTACGTTCAGTACACGCTGGTCCCGGCTCCCTTCTTCTGCTATGAGGACCACCACAAAATGTCCACCCCCATACAGCAGACAGTTTCAGAGAACTGTCTGCTAAATGGGGGCGGACATTTTGTGGTGGTCCTCATAGCAGAAGAAGGGAGCCGGGACCAGCGCGTACTGAAGACAGGTAAAGACTGTGGGGGATTGCGGCGGGGCGGCGGGGTGTAACTATAGCACTGCAGCCCCCGGCGCCCACACATGCACGGCGCCCCCCCCCCCCCCCCCCCGCGCGGTCGCGGGGGCTGCGGTGCTATAGTTACGCCACTGGCTTCAGTCTAGTACATATGTGCTGGTCAAGCCTTCTGCTCTCAGAAATACAACTTGAATGCACTATGTTTTACTTGCGTTATGTATTAAAATTGTATTAGTATTGTTAGAATGTTTAATTCTTTACTTACCTAAAACACGGTGCAAGATTTGTCAACGGAAATGCAAATTGCCTCTGTTCTGTTTAAATAGGTTTGCTTATGTTAAGACTAGCTTCTTCGAGTTTAATAGGTTTTCTTTTGTAGAACTTCAAGGTTAGTGGAAGTAAATACACTTTGGAACTACATCATAAATACTTCATGTGACTTTCTGAAATGTATGTATTTTTTATTGTTGGCTATGAGCTAGAGAAAAATAAGAAATGTTTTACAAAGTAACATACAAATTACATTTAAAGGCTGAATAATGATAGCTACAATAAGTGCATAAAAACACATTTAGAATAATTCTAGAGAGAAAACGACTATGCAATTCACATGTGTTAAAGTCCAGTAGGATGAACTTCTAATAGTTTTTGAGGTAAAGGTTTTATTTGCATTTGACGTATGTTGAATGAATGTTGGAGATCCCTCTCATGTGATTAAATATTTACATAATACAACAGTACATCAGTAGTGTTAGTGGTGACCTCTGTTGGCAAATTACATAATGATACATGACAGTATGAGGACAGGAACAAATATATATTATCTCATACGTTTTTAAAAAACTTCAGAGGAGTAAGCTCTGCAGCCTGTATCCTTAAGCCAGATGCACTAAGCTTCAAAAGTGATAAAATGGAGAGTGATAAACAGCCAGCCACTCAGCCCCTACAAAGGCTGTGTTTGAAAAATGTCAGACAGGAGCTGTAGATGTATGGCCACCTTTAGATTTGTGTGAGTTATTTTGTTTCTGTAGGCCCACAGTGCAGAAGTGATGGAGGGATTTGATTAGATCCCTCTTTGCAGCCCTGGACTTCCTTTGGATAGGAATCCATGAAGCTCTGAGAACCAATACCATTGTTCCCATAGGCAAACTCAAAACTTTAAGTTTTCACAGTATGTTGAATACTATGTAGCCCTATTGGACCTGTACTAATTAATTACCATAATTCAATTTCTTGGAGATGAGTATTTTTGGCCTTTAGGTCCAGGGGACCCACACACCGCATCCCTGCACTCATTTCATTCTCTGTAAGGCTTGCTTTGCTTCAGGCACTTTACCATTCCCAACTGGATTCTATGTGAATGGGAAAGTATGAAAAAAATACAGAAAACCTCACGACAATCTGTGTTGACCTTTTTTGTTGTTGACCTTTTGTCTTTGTCAACCTTGTGCATGTACATCTATTGACTGTCGACCTGACCTATTATCTGGATCACGATTGTGTACATTGAACCAAAAAAGCAAAGGTGTCACAAAATTCCATATTTCAATATATTTAGTTTTTAGGAATTTTGGATATGGAAGACCTAACCTGTATCTGTTGAGCAGTGTTTTAATTAGCTGTAGAAGTCAATGGAACTTTGTGCATTAAGGTACAGAAAGGTAAATTAGGTCAGACCACACATTTGACATAATTAACCTTTCTTCTTTAGGAAACCACAAAGGTTAATTAGGTCAGACCACACACTTGACCTAATTAAACTTTTTTATTTTGGAAACCACAAAGTTCCCACGATGTACAGTATGGTATGTATGGATGTGTAAAGGGTGTATAAATGTATATTTTATTTGCATGGGTCTCATTTATAGTGGTATTGGTTCTTTAGTGGGAATACAAGTCTGAGCGTGTCTATTAATGCCTCAAATGCTGGGACTTGTGATTCTCCAAGTCCCAGCATATGGGGGGAGGCTTGTTGGGCATTTTAGTTCTACTACAGAGCCCAATATCTATTTTTTACACTTTAATTTCACTTTTTTAACACCATTAGCCCAGCATCCACCACCCAGGGATGCTGGGGACAGCACTGGGCTTCAGCCCTGTCCAGGTTTTTGGGGGGATCCCCACACCCCCAGGGACAATGCCCGGACTGACCAGCCAGAGTGTCATGTTTTAGCTGGGGGAAGTGATATAAATAGTTTTCCTCAGCTGTGGCACGGTACCGCTGGCTATTGGAACCCGGTGCTGGTTTCCAAAATATGGGGAACCCCTACTCCTCTTCTCTCCAGTATTCATTCATACAGCCAAAACCGGCTGAAGTTGCCATTCGTAAAAACAGCAAATCAGACGAATTTGGCTGTATGTAATTTTTCCAGGCGTTTGGTCCCGGCCGTATTTCACATCAAATGAATACGAATGGGTGCATCCGTACCTATTCAATATTAGTAAATTTCCCCCAAAGTATTAATTACATACTGTATGTCATTAAATTACTTTAATGTGCATGGTATTGGCAAGAAGATGTCCACTTTATTTGTACTACTGAATATTCTACATAGTTTTTTTTACTTTAATTAAGATACATAATTATAAAAAAAAAGTACATTTATATTTTTTTGTGTCTTTTGTTTAATGTTCATTTGAATGCAGTACAAAAATGTTAATGCAACTGTATTTCTAATTAATATTTTTAGCAAATTCAGAATACACTGGTCTACATGTATTCATTGTTTTTCAGCTATCACATTGATATATGCATTTTTCCTTTTTTTCTTTTTTTAATGTATTTTTTACAGCTATCTTCTCTTTGAAGATTTTACATGTTTTAAAATTAAATCTCCTTGTGAGACCAATCTAGTAAAAACACATGTGCAGTAACAAACAATATAAAAGTATGCCTACTATTTTTTTTGTTCATTTATTGTACTACAGTCTATAACTGGAAATAAATAATTATCTATTATTTCTCATTTAGAAGTCTTTATTTGTTTGTATAATTCAACTATATTGCTTTCTATTATATATAAAACAAAGCATATTTGAAATTTCTAACCACTTCAATTTGAAGTGATGCAGTTCTTTCACTTGTTTGGGAAATAAGAAAAGATTCATGAAATATCAGTAATGGAACTGGTAACAACATATAGTACAGGTTGAGTATCCCTTATCCAAAATGCTTGGGACCAGGAGAATTTTGGATTACTGATTATTCCGTATTTCAGAATATTTTAATATTTCAATTATGTATTGTGAAGTATATTACATGTATGTTGTATAAACACATCAAACACATGAAATGCACACAAATATATTTTATTTGTTCAAATAACAAGGTTTCAAAACATGAATCAAAGTTTGTGTCCTATCTCAGGCACTGAATTTGAATGCCAAGCAATCATTGTCTTGCAGATATTTAATGCCAGTTACATATCATGTCCTCAGTAGTGCTGTGCAAATGTCCCCAGTATGTTTTTAGCCAAAAAAAAAAATTTAATTTCTGAAATGTATAGTTTCGAAATAATTCCGAATAATTCAGAATAATTATACCTGTATATTATACAGCATATTCATATATTCCAATTTTATGGTCATTGATGAGGGTAATGGTGAAAAAAAAGTTCGAGAAAAAACAAGAGACATTTGCACTTTTTAGAACAACACTTTTTAAAACAACAAAGCAGAATGAAAAAAAAAAAAAAACATCACTCCTAGGGGGCATTCAATCATGGGTCATGACTGTCGGTCCATCCCAACAGCTGTGACCCTGGCCCATTTTCATTTTGCTCAACCGCAAATTGGCAGGCAGGATTTAATGTCCCACCTGCCTATTGGCAAAAAGACCGTGATCGCGACAATTCACAGTTCTCAGCAAAACAGGGCCGACAGCTATTAAAGTCTAGCTCGTTCTGTCGATCTGCCTCTTCAACGATGTCGAGGCAAGACAGCATTGAATAGGCGCCTGCCGCTATTTCCACCATCGAAAATAGCGGAGGGGATTGAATACCCCCTTTAAGTGCACATTTGGTGAGAGATTAACAATTTAGAGTGTTTTTACATATGTTCTTAATTTTTAAATTATAATAATTTTTTCAATAATTAATTAGACGTCAAGATCATATAATAATAATACGGATGATGATAATAATAATAATAATAATCAAGATAATAATTTAAAAAAAATAGTGCAGATGAATATGCTAGTGCTATATACTGTAAGTAAATGTTAATAAATTCATAAATAGCTATGGATATAAGTATGTTACTTATATGATGCATTTTATTGGTGTAAGTCAAATGATTTCTTGTGTGGGTTTGCAGTGTAATAGTAGTACAGTGTTAGAAAACTGCATGACTTTGCTTAATATGCTCAGTAGCAATACTATGAAATAGGAACAGGATTTGTCCAGTCTCATGCATGCTGATAAGAAACCCATGATACCAGCAGAGTTTTTCAATTATTTGGATGATTGCTTCTGTGGTTTTAGTTTAAAAATAGTGTAAGCCAAGGGTAATTTTTCATGTGAATTGTATTTTAATATAGTCTATTCATTTTCTTTCCTTTTTTTTTCAACATGGCTAGATCACTTCCTCAAGTTCTGGTACAAGTACTGACATAAACACAAAGAAAATTGCTAGTGTTAGTGATATATGTGAATCCATGAAGCAGCAACTGCTGGTCCTGGTGGAGTGGGCAAAATACATCCCAGCCTTCTGTGAGCTTCCTCTGGACGATCAGGTAAAAACAGCGGAATAAATTAAATAAGGCTGCTCTTTGAATCAACAAGGCACACACCATTAACAATGCAATATCCATAAAAAATAATACTCAACTGTCTTACCATTCTTTTATGGACAGCAGGTGAAATGTAATGATTGCACACCAAGGATGTTTCATTATGCAGTGATTTGGATTCCCTTAACTTTCAGTACATTTTCAAAACAGAATCAATACAGTATGACTGCTTCCAGAACACGTTCGCTACCATAGGCAACCTCAAGGTCATTGCCTATTAGAAATCAAATAGAGAATAGAAGAATAGGTGTTACCAGGTGTAAGCAAATGTGGACCATTGTAGCATGGGGGATCCAGTCCAATCACCTTTGATAAAGCTGTCAGATGACAGTGACACATGTTAGGGAGCACCGGCTTGTTTTAACTGCTTTTTGGACTGATTGGACTGGATCCCCCATGCTACATTGGTCCACATTTGCTTACATCTGGTAACAAGTCCGGATAAATAACTGCATTTCCAACTGGGATACCACCACCTGCTCAATTTCTGGATTGGACTTTCGCATACTAGTGAGGAAAAAAATTAAGATATATTTAATTGTAATACTCAATTGATCCAATTGCTCATTAGCGCTCCACCTATTCTTTTTTCTTGCACAAATTGGGGTTTGACACCCCTAGTGGAAGCTGCTTGGCTCAACACCCATATAGACACCTGTCTTTTTTAACCCTCTGGGTCTTCAATAAAAATGTTCTTCTAGAAATCAAATAGGTTCCCTAAAAATGCAATGTATAGAATACTTCCATACATAAAATGATGAGTATTCCATTTATATTCTTATTGCACGTGTGGTAGTATATGACAACAGTCATAGGTGGAAATATACTAAGATGGCAGTTCTATTTCAAATGGGATGTTGCTATGCGCAACCAATCAAAATCGACTTTTTATTTATTTGGCACCTTCTAGAAGATAATAGAATCTGATTAGTTGCCCATAGCAACATCCCATGTGAAAAAGAACTCCCATCTTAGTAAATTCCCCCCATAATGTCATCACGTAAAAAATGCATCATGTCAATGAGAGAAAGTTGATGGTTATTGTTCATGTTGACATACATCATGTAGACATTGATGAAATGTAGACATGTTAGAATTTTGGCCAAGTGATGGCTAAAGGCAGCTCCACACAGTTTCTGGGTCCTGGTGGTTACAGTATGTGACTATCAGTTCCAGGTTAGACTGCCAATCATCCTGTGTTCTGGTAATTATTCCTCCCTTCTCCCTAACTCCTACCCCTAACTCTCCCTCTAGTGCATAACCCTACCCCCACAGCTCCCCTTGCACAACCATCCCTTCCACAGCCCACCTCTAATGTTGATATCATAATTGTAGATAATATTATGTCACCATTATGCATGTTGTTTCATTATTTTGACTACATTACCTTTTGCACCATAAAGCATGAGGCGCATGGTGCTACTTCCTGTAGATGCTTTGCCATGGATAGCAATGTATGACTTTCATACTTACGCTTTGCCATGGATAGCAATGTATGGACTTTCATACTTACGCTTTGCCATGGATAGCAATGTTTAGACTTTCAGACTTTTTCCCGGACTTAGCCTCTTATTCGCATTGCAACCACATATAAAGTCACATACTGTAGTATCCTATGCACTTATGATGGTGTTTATGTCATAAAGGAATACGTGTAAAAATGCAAATTAACCATGTGTGACATGATGCAGGTGCAGTTGGTCACCAGCAAGTTGTTAGACAGTCATTAGGTCGACACCATTTGGTCGACCTACATTTAGGTTGACATGTGTCTAGGTCAACATGTAGGAAGGTCGACATGAGTCTAGGTCGACAGGGTCATTAGGTTGACATGGGTTAGGTCAACAGTCAAAAGGTCGACATGGGTTTTTTCACAGTTTTTTACCCAAATGTTGACACAGTCAACATGGACACAGGTCAAAGTGCACCATGTCCCCGCGCATGGCTCGCTGCGCTCAGCATGCTTCGGGCTCGGTGCTTCACTGTGCTCGGCACACTATTTTATTCTCCCACCGCGCCCTAGTGGATGGTAGGGCTTGAAATACTGCCTGTCGGCATGTGTTGGCTCAAAAAAACAGTGAAAAACCCCATGTCGACCTTTTGATGGTTGACCTAACCCATGTCGACCTAATGGCCCTCTCGATCTAATGACCCTGTCGATCTAATCCATGTCGACATAGACTCATGTTGACGGGCTCCTATAAGCACATTGACTGGCAGAGTACCCACCCTTTCCACACCACATTCCTGTATCTGCTATGCATTTCGCGATCAGTTCCCTTCTTCAAGGCAGTGATCACTGCGGTTTTCAAACTGGGTATGCTCAGTATATAAGACTAGAGTGAACACATGGATATTTGGTAGATGTCCTTTCAATTTGTAATGGAAAAACAAATCCCATAAAATTTATACTTACTTGTAATGTATCCTCAAATGTATGTAATAATAGTGTTTAATTGTACTACTGTATATCTATAATGTTGTTGCATGGTTGAATGTACAGTATGCCCAGGGCCGGCGCTACCCACTCAGCAGCTCCTGCAAAGCAGGGAGGCGCCATGCTGAAAAGGTGCTCTCTCCCTGCTCTGCTAAAGCTGCCTCAGCCCTCACTGTCACTGCCTGCAAACCGCCCGCGTGTTTGCAGACACAGCACTGAGATGTGAGCGGTTTGCTACACAGTGAAATATTTGCACAGTATCGGCTGCACCCTAGCTGTGCAGCCTACAGTAGCTGTGAAGCCAGATTCAGGCCAGCCATGTGTTGGGTTGTGTGCGATGTCACCCAGCCGTCGAAGCCCTCCACCTGACATGCCTGCATTGTCTTGACCACTCGCATGAAATGCTGAAGCGATGCCCCCACAACAGGCCATCAGTGGCAGGGAGGGTGGGTGGTGATGGAGGCTTGCATGAAATGCTGAAGTGATGCCCCCGCAACAGGCCAAAGGCAACGGAGATGGTGGACAGTGCATATGCTCCCACAAACGAGCTGCAGCTTGCTGCAATGGCAATGTGAAAGGGCGCAACATTTATGGTTTGCAGGAGGGCGCCGAACACCGTAGCACCGGCCCTGAGTATGCCTGGTCATATTTACTCTAAAGTGATAGGTCTATCACCGTAATATAAGTGTATAAAGCTAATATTACATGTTTTATAATTCTTATTTTCAAAGGTTGCTTTACTGAGAGCACATGCTGGAGAACATCTTCTGCTTGGCGTAACAAAGCGTTCCATGATGTTTAAAGATATTTTACTCCTAGGTAATATACTTTAACTATGTATTGCTTAGTAGACTTGGGAAATAACACGATCTACATTTGCAAATATCTAAACAAATGATACTTTATTGATTTATTTAACTGTATATTGATTTATAATTAGAAATTATTTGTTAAGTAATATTGATAAATATTTTTTTTAAGGGAACAGCTATGTGATCCACCGAAATTGTAATGAGATAGAGATAAGTCGTGTGGCTAACAGAATTTTGGATGAACTTGTCCAACCATTCCAGGAGATCCAGATAGATGACAATGAATATGCCTGCTTAAAAGCAATTGTATTTTTTGATCCAGGTAAATTATTTCTCATAAAAAAAAAATATATTTTTTCTAGGAATCTGTGTTCCAGGAATATAATCCAGTGTGCCCAGGATGTTTGGATGAGCATATAGGGTGAAATGTAATAGGGTGAGAGAATCAGAAAGTGAGAGATTTGGTAAGAAATCTCCAAGTTTTTTTAAAGCGGAAATTATTTACATTGCAAAACCAGTTTGATTTTGCAGTGTATGTGATTGCCGCTTTAAAAAAAAATAAAAACTGGGGATTTCTTACTAAATCTCTAACTTTCTGATTCTCTCACCCTTTATTTATTAGTTAATTAATTATACCAACTGCAATATGAAATAAAAAATAAAAGAGCAGATGCAGCAACAATTAGAATGATAGTCTAACATTTAAAATGAAAACCTTGCAACTGCTTTGGTCTAATTATTAGAGATCAATTTAGTATCCTGTTTGATTGAACACATGTGAATTATACAATTCCTATTACTGATTTTATAAAATCTATTTTAAAGGAAACATTTGGAAATTGAGTCATATGTACTGTATGCGTATTTTCCACAGATGCAAAGGGGCTCAGTAACCCAATGAAAATTAAAAATATGCGCTATCAAGTACAGATCAGTTTGGAAGACTACATTAATGACCGACAATATGATTCTAGAGGTCGATTCGGAGAACTTCTTTTACTCCTGCCCACTCTCCAGAGCATTACGTGGCAAATGATTGAGCAAATTCAGTTTGTAAAGTTGTTTGGATTAGTTAAGATTGACAATCTTCTCCAGGAGATGTTACTAGGAGGTGAGTTCTTTTTTTTTTTACTGATGGTATATTTGTGCATATGTTCGGTGCCTTTACTAGTTTATAATATTTCCTATACTTAATACATTTAAAACAATTTGGTGCCAATTGCCACATTAATCATTTCCAAAACTATTCTGATTAACAGAGAAGTGGCAAATGGGGCAAATAAAAGTTTACACACAAAATACAGTTGACTACACAAAATACAGTTTACTACACAAAATACAGTTTACTACAAACTCCAGTTATGACTACATACAGTATTAATAAGTATTAAATAATGATGTACAGTATTGTTTGAATGATAGTCTACACCTAATTAAGACTGATAATGTTTGATCTGTTGGTAAAAACGACAAACAATGATAATTAAATATAAACAGTGGATTGCCCTTTCTTTTGAAATGTAAAATATATGATTTGTACTATCCATACTCAGCTGGGTAAAATTTAAATTTTTATAGTTCTTCTAATTTTGGGGAAAATGTTTTAATTATTGCTAAGGGATACAAAAGCCCTCTTACAACTAACTTTAGTAAAACTGTGTATACTCTTCTCAATTATACAGTGTATGCAATTTCATCATAGCCTTGTTTTTTTTAGATGTTGCAGGCATACTTAGGGGTGTTTTAAGAGAGAAGGCCCATGTGCAGGGTCCATGTGGGCCCCCTTCTTTCTGGCAGTGCAGTAGACTTTAGCATTGTAGAAATAAGAGAAAATACTTGTACACTCTCTAACACTAAATAATGCTAATTTGAATAATTGTAATAAAGTCTGCATTATATTATAACATAGAGTAAAATGGAGATGGTTAGGTGCTGTGGGTCCCCAGATTCCAGAGGGGTAAATATAATTTTATTAGTTCAAGGTGTGCAGTGTGCACCCCCCTGGACTGAGGACCTATGTGCAACACACACTTTGCACCCATTATAGATATGTTAGTTGAATATGTTATGTGTACCCATTAAATTCATATACCTATACATTACCATTTTAAAAAGGCAATGCAAATTACACACTGCAAATGCATCGGAGCCAAATACATGCAAATACCAATAATGCAGTCTTTCGTAACTTAGCCACATCACTTGTGAGTGGAGGGGAAGGGTGAAGATTGAGCTTTGATGAGGTGGGGTCAGGACAGAGCTTTTATATGTTGGTGGGGGGGGGGATGTGGAGGGTTGAGATGGAGCCATGAAGGAGGTTATAAGGAGAATATAATAAAGGGTGTGGATCTGAGTGGGGGATGGAAGCTTAGGTGACCTGGCATATCACAGATTTGTTAAGCTAGCATTTTATAAATAACTTGAAAGCTGTGGAATAACCTTATTTGCTTTGGTCACAAGTGTGATGACTAAGGTAATATCCACAGTAGACATACAGTACCTTAAATATTAAAAATAATATATTTAGAATATGTAAGTTAGGTGGTAATGAAACACCTGTCTTCTTCAGAACAATTCTCTGTATTTCCAATATTTTCTATAAATACATGTGTTTTAAATAGGTTCTTCAAACGATTCTAATCACATACAACATCCGTCTCATCAACATATGTCTCAAGACCCACTACTTGGACAGACTCTGCTGGTTAGCTCCATGTCTGCTTCATTACACTCAGAACAGATTGGTGAGTAATTCAGCTGTATTACATTTTCTATTCGATAAACAGAATATTGAGAAGGAACAAGATAGTTCAGCACTTCTAGAGTTCCCCTTTAGAGAATGCCTTAACACCTTAAATGCCGGTGTAATAAAATAAAGTCACCATCCATCCAATGAAGACCAGAAGAATGATCCTTTTTGAATTGCTTCTAATTATGCAGCAAATGGTATAGGTCTTCATGGATTTCTAAACTGCCCCTAATATCAAGCTGTTAATGACCATTACTCAAACTTCATGAATCATTTTTTTCTGTTTCTTCTAGACTCATCAATTACTTGTTAAACATAGGCATTGCCATATTTACTGATGTTATGTTTTTTTAACAGATATTTTAAAAATGGTGTCTTGATTTATTCAGTTCAGTTCATCCATTGAAAATGAGCTAAATAGCACAATTGAAACTCACATGTAAATGTCCCACTAATTAGCTCAATTCATTTGTTTGACAATAGTATTGATTTATGAGTCCTTCAAAGTTTACATTGCTGCAAATCACATGAGTTTGGACTTAAAATACACGATTCACAACAAAATTATGTTTTTACAAGTGATTCCTTGAGTAACTCGTATTTGCTGTCTTTCAACACTAGTTATATCATACCAGTCAAAGTTCCTGTTTTGTTCTCTTATTACTAGAGTTACTTTGAGTTACAGATACGGTTTTCTTGTTTTTAAAGAATATTCTTGTTTTACCAATTCATTTGTTTACTTTTAATAGTTCTTTAGACCAGTAGTGCTCAACTCCAGTCATCACGTTACACCCAAAAGGATATGTTTTGTGGATTTATTTAATCATGCACAGGTGAATAAATCTATTTTTTGGGTCAATAATTATCCCACCTGCTTCCACAGACAGAAATCTGTAAATATGAGCTTATGGTGGTACTTAGGAACCACTGCGTTAGGCGTTTAAAAAAAAAATGTCTTTGCTTCTTCCGCTACATCATACTAATGTACTTTTTTGTACTAAATAAGGCTTTATAAGAAACAAATAGCTAATCGGCCAGATGCCCCACCCCACAGAGAAGCCGTGCCAGGGCTGGCTGCCAAATCTTAGCTTGTGGGAAGGAATAGAGCACTGACCCACCAACATTGGCTCACCCTTACAAAGTGTTTTAATGAATAGAACAATTGTCTTTCTCAAAGTACAGAATAAGATTTTTTTAAATTGCCACTTATTGTATTGCCATCACAATTCAATAGTGTAAAACTACACTGGCACTAGGTATTCATAACTGCAGTGACTGTGTATGGTGCATCACACTTACTTTCCTCCGGCTGGTCATTGGTAAGGCAGAGGTCCCAGGGGGTCCCCTGAATAATCAGGAGTTTAATTACAGTTGCATTGTGGGAGTGGACTACAGGTGTCAGTGCATTTAACATATAGCAGGGATAACTTCTGAACACTCTCCTCCAGCACACAACATAATGGTTACATTAGATCACGTATCACGCCAACTCCTCCAGCACATCACTTAATCGGTTACATCAAGGCACCTCCTCCAGCACATCACTTAATTGCAGCATCATAAAAATGGTGAACAGCAGTACATAGCAGGACATTCATGCAACCCATAGTGCTATACATCACAGGTTACTGTCTCTCTCATCCATAACGAGGACTCTTGTCAATGGGGGGCTACTAAGCATGCCATGAGGCTTTGACCACTCACCCAGATGCATCCTCTCCTGAGACTCATACCTGGCACTCTTCTAGGGCACCCCTACAGGTGGGCATCACCCTCTCACTGGACTCTGAGTACTGCTGCTCTCACAATGCTATCTCTCTCTCTGTGAGGTGCCTTGCTGGGACTGGCAACACTCCCCACATGTGCTGTGAGGGGCTGCATTCTCCTCATGTTACTCTGCAGAAATGGTCTCTATTCACAGCAACCCACATGTGCTGTTGCTCACTCCATAGAAGGGGTGCAACTCATGGCAGCTGTTTCCAAAGCTGGGGACCATGGGAACGATGGCTGGCCATCCCATGGTTCCAGCAAAAATGCACCTTCTCCTGGCTAACAGTCCACACGTCAGCTTTTTTCTAACTTACACTTCCGATATTCCCCCTCTGCAGGAGACTTGCATGTGAAAGCTGGCTGAACTCCAAACTTCCCCCAATCAGTACACAGCAAATAGCCCTTGTTATGCATGATAAAACTACATGCTGTTAACTCTTGCAGTATATGTTAACCCTTGCAGTTCCAGGGTATTACAATAGCACATCCAGATATGGTTCTAGGCAAATGTTTGGTCCACCACCCCTCTCCCTCAAACATGTGACTTTTGAAAAAAAAATTCTCATCTGCTCCTGACTGGCAAGGCTGCCGTCCAGACACATGGATATCTGATGTAAAACACTGTCCAGACTCCACTGCTGCTATATCTGTATATAAGGGAGCAGAAACTAAATACTAAGACAAAGTCACAGGTAGAAATAGGAAGAAGTCAGTGTTGCAGTCTGGTCAGGAAATTCTGTTAGTCTGCTCATATTTTAAAAGTGGTAAAAAGGGCAAAAGCGACCTGTTTTGCCCTGTAAATGATTGTCACCTCTCAATTGCAGTCCATCAGCACAGGAGCCCCCCAGGGCTGTGTACTCTCACACCTGCTCTGCTCCCTGTACACCAACGACTGCACCTCAGAAGCGCAATGAGTAAAGATAATCAAATTAGCTGATGACACTACCATCGTTAGCCTTATCAAGGATGGGGATGAATCGGCCTACAGACAAGAAGTGGACTTTTTGGCCCAGTGGTGCAGCAGAAACCATCTAGAGTTCAACACACTCAAAACTGTTGAGATGGTAGTGGACTTTAGGAAGAAGCCTGTTGGTGTTCCTCTGCTAACAATTGCTGACAGTGTGGTGTCGCAAGTTCCTAGGAACCACAATCTCCCGGTTCCTTAAATGGAGGCCCAACACTGATACTATTGTTGGAAAAGCACAGCAGAGGCTATTCTTTCTTAGGCAACTGAGGAAGATCAACATCCCACAGAAGCTTCTGCTTCTCTTCTACTCCGCGATTGTGGAGTCTGTACTGTGCTCCTCGATACTGGTCTGGTACGGCTCCGCCAGTGAGAGAGGCAAATGCAGACTTCAAAAGGTAGTCAGAACTGTGGAGAAGATAATCGGGACAGACCTTTCCTCAGTCCAGGACCTGTAGCTGTCCAGAGCAAAAAAGCTGGCAACAAAGATAGTTAAGGACCAACTAAATCCTGGCCATGGCTTGTTTAACCTGCTGCCATCAGGCAGGTGCTACAGATCTATTCCCACCAGGTCCACCAAAATCCTAAAATGTTTCTTCCCTCAACGGTTCACCTGTGAACACCTCACTGTCTACTCGTGCCATAACCCTTTGCACATAAGCTAACACGGTGTCCCCTTGGAAAAACTTTCTGTATGACTGTACATGTTCCCCCACCTGTTTATATTGTTTATTGATTATACTGTATGCTGTTTACTTGTTACCCACCTGGCTGCTGCACAGCAAACTGAAAACAAATTCCTAGTATACACAAGTATACCTGGCCAATAAAGCTGATTCTGAATTTACAGGCAGACTCACAATTTGCAGGGTAATACATATTGCCCATGAGTCTTTCATATTTGGATCCAGGGAAAAGTAATTGGACATGGCAGGTCTTTCAGAAAACAGGACCAGATCTGCCTTGCCAAATGAATTATAGATAATAATTGGAGTGAGACAGCTTTTTGCACATATAGGGCCCAATTCAGACCACAGCGGCCGATTATCAATAGACTCTGCATGTGGATGGTTTACAGTAAGCATGTACGAGGCCATGCTTTAATGAAGTCTTGCTACTTTTTCTATTTGCATGCAAACTAATTGACAGGAATTAGGTGTCTGTGGTTTGAAACTGGCTGATTAGTGGGAGTGCTAAGAAAAATATAAGCGTGCTAGAAAATTTCCGGGAGTGTCTGGGAAAATGCTAGGCGTGCCTGAGTGTTTAAGGGGAGGGTGTGTGATGTCAGCTCCAGGACGGCTATGCCTATTTCCATCGCGCGCCAAGTACGTCTCTGGCTACCATGAGCCTGCGATGACTTGCGCCAAGTGTAAAATGAATTTGATGGTGAGCCTGTTATAATGGGTTTTGATAATATTTGCACGCTTGTGAATGGATGTGTAGCAATACACATCCATTTGCACAGAGAGCATATCAATTTGCAAAGTTGGATTTCACTCTAGCAGGCCAGCGTCCTAACTGATTGCCGGTCGTGCCGATTTTCGGCCATGCAATCAGATATGAATCAGGCCCATAGTTCAAACAATGCTTTATTAATTGTGTGGTAATTATAATATCACATTACTTTACAATATCATGATTACAATGAGTATTTGAATGTAAAAGTTATTGAACGTTGAATAATTTAATGCATTTATGTTTAATATGAACATAGAAATAATTCATTTGTATTTTCTGTATATTTTAGCAACCCCTGAAACACCTTTGCCTTCCCCTCAACAAGGATCGGGACAGGAACAGTATAAAATATCCACCAATCATGCTACAGTCATCACACATCAATCCATCGTGAAGCAAAAGCCTTGATATAAGGTGGATGTATAAAAGATACATACAGTATAACACAATGGACACTGCCAGTTTCACTGTTATCATGATCTACAACCTCAAGTACAGTAGGACTTGACATAAAGGGTTAACTTTAGTAGGATGAGAGATTCAGAAAGTGAGAGATTTGGTAAGAAATTTCCAGTTTGTTTTTTTAAAGCGCAATCATTTACACTGCCAATTCAAACTGGTTTTGCAGTGTAATTGATTGCCGCTTAAAATAAAAAAAAACTGGAGATTTCTCACCAAATCTCTCACTCTGAATCTCTCATCCTATTACCTTTCACCCAAAATTCACTAATATCAATAACTTGCTCAATTACTGTAGATACTTTGTATGAGTTCATGTAGTAATTTTCTAAATAACTTTCTGAATACACCACTGAGCTTATTGTGTGTTGAAATTAATAATTATCAGATTTAGCAATATATTATAATATTGCTCTTTTTGCAACTCTTACAGACAAACATATAAAGGTAAACTCTATATGGTATATAGTAAATTATGTACTTTATTAAAACATGTATTAAGATGTTTTACTACAAAAACTATATGTAACTCATATTTCATATACTAGCTAGCCAATTGTGTTAGAGTAATGCAAAATTATCTTAACTTTTTGGAAAAAATAGGTATAAGGTTAGCAGCCATTGCTAGTATGGATGTTGACCATAGTGTAATAAATGTGCTTTTCTAATTTTGTTTTTTGTTTATTGACATAAACTTACTGTATCAAAACCTGAATACTAATACATTTTATTATAATTGTGTTTTATCTTATTTTACAATTAAGTTAGATCAGCTAATTTTTACATACAAGATAATAATAAACAATGTTTACAGTACATAAGTACATACGCCACTGTGATACTATTTAATATTTCATTTATTCACACATTTATATGTATGTAACACATAAGGTAATGGTAATATACATTCTGTATATCTATCTATCTATCTATCTATCTATCTATCTATCTATCTATCTATCTATCTATCTATCTATCTATCTATCTCTATCCTGTAAATAGTATCTGTATAAATGGTGTCATTAATCTGTGTATTTTGGTATTTTGATGTCATCACTACCATGTGCCTTAGATTCCCCTGTAATATAGGGAACACTGATCCCACTGCAGGTTGAGTCTCCCATATCCCAAAAAAGTTTGAGCGCGACTGAGATACTGGAGTAATACCTTTTCTTTTTGATAGTTCAAACTTTATTTAATTCACAAACTTATAAAAACTATTGTATAGAAATGACCTTCAGACAATGTGTGTAAGGTATCTATACTTCAATGTAAGGGTGGCCAAACCTGTCCTCAAGATCTAACAACAGTTCATGTTTCTCAGACAACCTGTGGATCTATAGTAGGAATAAATGCAGCATGTTTGAAAATGGGGCAGTTAGTAATGACTACAGGTGTGCACCAGCTAGGTGATTTTGAAAACATGGACCGTTGGTAGATCTCGAGGACCGGTTTGGCCACACCTGCTTAATTTTATGTTTAGACTTGGATTCTTTCTCTAAGATATTTCTTTATGGTATACAGATATTCCAAAATATGGAAAAACACAATATCCTTCTGATGCCAAGCATTTTGGATATGGGAGACTCAACCTGTAATTTGTAATAATTGTATATTATTATGACTATTCCTGTGCACATGAAATCCATGTTTGCATAAATCAACTTTGTCTTGTGCTTTATGGTCAAAGTACACTTCATTGACATATAGTATAGGGCTTTATTTTCAATCACACATAAGTCCAAATCTGATGCACACCTCAATGGTCCAAGAATATGTGTGCACTACAAGGAACAAGAGATCTGCATATGCTTATGCACATTGGGATGTGAAAGTCTATAGGCCCCCATACACTAGGGCGACTTGTCCTTAGGACAAGTCGCCCCCGACTTCCCCCTGAGCTTCCCCGGCTGCTCCCCGGGGGAGCTTGATTAGATTGGCACTTGATGTGCCATTTTTTACATGTGATAAATCGTCTCGATTTATCACATGTAAAAAACCCGGGGAGCAGGGGGGGGGCTACAGAGGTGGGAGCAGGGGGGGCTGGGGGTCTGTGTCCCCTGCTGCTGGGGACGCTGCGGGGGACAGCGTCTGTGCTGCGAGGCGGTAGAGGGAGCAGGGGGGGCTGGGGACGCTGCGGGGGACACGTCTGTGTCCCCCGCTGCTGGGGACGCTGCGGGGGACAGCGTCTGTGCGGCAAAGCGGTAGAGGGAGCAGGGGGGGCTGGGGACGCTGCGGGGGACACAGGCGGCATAGAGCCGGGCAGGGGGAGCCGGCCGGGAGCTGTCAGTAATGAATAAAAAAAAAAAGCCCATACAATGAATGGGCAGCCTGTGATTGGCTGCTGAGCGCTCTCTCAGTCAATTGCTGACTGGCTGAGAGAGCGCTCAGCCAATCACAGGCCGCCCATTCATTGTATGGGCTTTTTTTTTTTTATTCATTACTGAATACTGACAGCTCCCGGCCGGCTCCCCCTGCCCGGCTCTATGCCGCCTGTGTCCCCCGCAGCGTCCCCAGCCCCCCTGCTCCCTCTACCGCCACGCCGCCCCACTAGGTCCCAAGTCGGGTGGTCGGACGTGCAGCAGGTCCGACCACCCGACGCAGATCCGATGCGCACGGGACCGCGCATCGGATCTGAGGGGACATCAAAACTAGCCAATTTTGGTCCGATTTCGGCCAGATCCGACTGATCTGGCTGAAATCTGACCAAAATCGGCTAGTGTATGGGGGCCTTATGTGTTGCTCCCTGCATGACTGGATATACACTAAATTTCTGGGTGGCTACCTTGAGAATTCATAGAAAAGATTCATCTTATAGGTTTATCATGTGAGTGTCATGGGCATGTATTTAAAATGAAATGTTTGTTCAAGGACATTTGTTCCTAATGTACCTTTTGAATGTGACTGGTGTGTCATTGAAATTAATTTGCTCATCTCTTGGAGAAGCCCAAAAAGGGGATGCAAATGATCACTATGAGAGAGGAGCCAGGCTCTTGCATAATTTGAACCCAGCATACCCCCTACAGACTTGCCATTCCTGGTATGAGCTCCCTTTCCTGCCCACTTCACTAGGAAGTCAGCGGGTTGCAGGATATACACCCATTCTTCCAAACCTATGGTAAAGTATTGCAAAAATCGGTAGTCTACTGCACCTTCTGCCAGAGTAGGCATTTATGGTATTAATGCTGATCTGATTTATTTGAGACATAGAATTGTAGAATAGATAATTCAGATAAACCATGCAATCACATGTAGACTATACCATAGGTGCCGATTTATGTTTTTGCAAGTGGCTTCATGGGGAAGGGGTGTGGCCACAAAATAATACCAATTTATATTATGGAGCACAGTTGTCTCCAATATTCAAATTACGGCAACAGAGTTCCACATACATAAACGCCCCCACAGTGCAGGTACATAAACGCCCCCACAGTGCAGGTACATAAATGCCCCCACAGTGCAGGTACTCCGTGGACAGAATACACTCTTCATGGCATACTGTTTCCCAGGTAGCGGGTCCGGCAATGTGGGTGCTGCAGCCGCAAATTAGCAAGTTAATATGGCCGCCCAGCAGTGGGACTCTGGCCGGTGGGTGCTCATCAATTTCAGTGGGTGCTCGGGCCCTTAAGCACCCACAGAATCGGCACCTATGGACTATACAAACATGTCCTCAGTGTTGCGAGGCAGTAATTCTAACCATCAGGGCCGCAGAGAGGGGGGGGAGCAGGTACTAATTACCCCGGCCCGGAGGGGGCCCTGGTCCAACCTTCCCTTCTCCCTCTGTCCCTCCATTCAGCAGCAGCAGCACACACCTACAGCATGTACTGTACTGACAGCGTGAGAGCTCATGCTGGGCCTACTGTCAGCACAGCACATGCTGTAGGTGTGCTGCTGCTGCTGAGGGGGCAATAACACCCCCCTTGACTTTAGAGTGTTTTTTTACCCCCTAAATATTTTGGGGCATAGCCTAATTGCAGGAGGTGGCCACCCCAAAATTTTACCGGGGCCCGGCATACCTCTCGGCGGCCCTGCTAACCATTACACCATCCATACTAAATATGATGACAGCTGCCTACAAAAACACAGTGGGTGTTGCAACTGTACACATAAAACTATACAGATACTGGCATAAGGTAGTAAATATGTCTGCCGCAGACATCTGCACTTGCAGGCACAGTGCATTTGATTCAGATTCAGGCCTATAATATTCTTTTCATTTACTTTGGACATTATTCCATATTCAGTATTTACTTCCGAAAAAAAGCTTCCTAAATTGAAATGTACTGTACACAGGACAACGACATTTCCAAAAATTCAGGTGGTTTCTTTTCTCAGGAAATATTCTTTATTGCTACACTGAAGGGGTGATGTATGCTGAAATAATTATTTTTATTTAATAAATTCAACTTGTAAAGCATTTTACTGCATTGTATCTTTATTGTGTGGCTATTTGTATTATGTACACATGTTATGAATAATACAAAAATGTTCATTATTATCATCGTTTACAAAGTTTGGATAAAGTTATCAATATGGAATTCATTTATATGTTGATTCCCAGCCACCTGCTTTTGTGAATTATAGGGCTATTTAGGGTTTTTGCATTTTTATGCTTTAAAAAGACCCAGGGGGGAACTGGTTTAGAAAAAAAACATCTTTCATTCTGCCCTAATCTGAAGGATTCATATGTGCTAAATAAGTTTTGGACAGATTTCCTGAATTAAGGTATTTGTGGGAACAGAGTTTACTTAATGACTGCATATACTCAGCAAATAAAGTGTAAAAATCAATTCAGAATGGTTATTGTAACAGCTGCAGAATGGCTTAATAATCAGCAATATTATACAATTAAAAGGGCAATTAACTTTCTTCAAACAAGGAAATGTGATTATCTATATAATAAGTTGAAGAGTCTGTGTGCGTGTGTGCGTGTGTGTGTGTGTGTGCGTGTCCGTCGCATTGCGGACACACCGTGGCACTCAGAGACACCAAATTTGGCAACAAGATACCTCTGGACCCGGTGGTGTGCACCTCGAAGCCGTTTTTGGGAAATTTCACTTAGAATTTTGAAAAACACCAAGTTTTAATTTTCCTTCATTGATGATCTGGGGAAAAGATCGACGATCTGGGAAACCGTGGACGAAGGAACAACTCCACACCTGATTTCATTGCTGTCATTGAGTATGACAGACACATTCTAACATTATGGTGAAGGCTTTAAACAATTAGGAAATAATTGAGGATATACATAGACCACACATAACACACACACACACACACACGTACACATTGTACACGCACACACACACAGTACACCACATACGCACACATAGAACACAACACACACATTTATACGTAGAGCACCTCACACACTTAAGCTGTGTACACACGGGGAGATAGGGGCTGAAATCGCTGGAAACACACCGCATGCAGTACAATACAAATCCATACACACTACAACACACACCCAAAAACAGTACAACAAACAAACAACTCCTGGCTTCAATCAATTCTATGGAGACGGACCACGATAAAATGGCCGCCCCATAAAGCAGACTGTTCTCGGAAACTGTTTGCGGTATGGGGGCGGCCATTTTATCATGGTCTGTCTGCATAGAATTATTAATTGAAGCCAGGAGGGGAGCCGGGACGCGCAGACAGGTAAGCCTGTGGCGATGGGGGGGGGGGGGGGGGAGGGTGGCACCGGTGGCCGGGGTGGGGAGGGGGGGAGGTGCCCCCCATTAACGGCAGGGGTGGGGAGGCTGGCGGGGAGGAGGGGAGGCGCCCCCCCCCATTAACGGCGGGGGGGGGGGGGGGCAAACCAAGCTACGCCACTGAGAACACACACTTAAACATTGCCAGGATATGCACAGCACACTACACACACATATATACGTAGCGCATCTCACAAACTTACACATTCGGCAGATATACACACAACACACACATAACACACAACTCACAGTACAACACACATCAACATTCACTACAACACACACCCAAAAACAGTACAATACACAGAACACACACTTAAACATTGCACAGATACACACACATAACATACCTCTAACAGCACAACACACATTCACCACACACACCCAAAAAACAGTACAACACACACAAAACACACATTTAAACTTTGCACAGATACACAAAGACACAACACACACATACTGTATATACATAGCACACCTCACACACTTACACATTGGACAGATACATACAATATAACACACAAAACCACATACATTACAACACACACACAAAAACAGTACAACACACACAAACACACAGAGCACATAAAAAATAATTTGCATTATTTAACAGTCTGTACCGGCAAATAAAAACTGTACCTAATGTACCATTTCTACTTTGTTCCCCATATCCATCTCTCCAGTCCTCCAGTTGCACTGAGAAATCTTTGTCCTGGCCAATGCACCCATTGATCAATACAAAGTGGGTACACTGCACTCACCCTGTAAGTCTGTTGGATATCAGGCACTGCTCTGTCTTAAGGGTTTCCCAGACTCTTTTGGTTCATAGATAATGTTTGGTTGATGGGCAATGCATTTGTTTGAATGTTATAGTGTAAGAAGTTGAAGAATAAGACTGAGATGAAGATTTGTCACGTTACAGTGTACAATTTACTCAATAAATCATGAAAAAAATATATGTACATAGAAGTACAATTAAGAAATGAATGTAGGATTAAAAAATAAATTCTGATTCAAACTGATAATTGTTTGGATGGCGGTGGGTTTGGAAAAACAAATCAATAGGTGGAGGGGGTATGGATATTTTGGGCATAATTGGTGTTTGGTACACCTACAGGGGGTCCCCAGTTGATGAGAAATTTTCACTACAGCGTCACCGTAGGGGGATTTCCAATTGGGGTTCAGGTGGTCTTTTAGGGACCCCTTTACAATCCAGTTGGTCTCTTCTCCTGGAGCCTACGGTCTCCCTCAGTGATTGACTATCATTAAGGGAGACCGTAAGCTCAAGGAGAAGAGACCTACAGGATTTTAAAGGGTCCCTAAAAGACCACCTGGACCAATTGAGAATCCCCCTATGGTGACACTGTGACCGCGACACTGTAGTGAAAATCTGATTAATTGAGGGCCCCCAATTATGCCCACAATATCCATACCCCACCTATAGATTTGTTTCACAACCCACCCCCATCCAAACAATTATCAGTTTGAATCAGAACTTATTTTTTAATCCTACTTTCATTTCTTGATTGTACTTCTATGTACACTTACATTTTTTTCACGATTTATTGAGTAAATTGTACACTTTGTAACATGGCAATTCTTTTTCTCAGTCTTATTCTTCAACTTCTTACACTTAAACCTTATCAATGCACCCATTGATGATTGTGATGGCTGGATCAGTGGATTGGCCCGGCGGGTGTAGGGAAGAATTTGGCCCATTGCACCCATTCCCAGTGGGGCATTACAGTGGTGCGGGTAGCGTGCGTCGTGTCATGACATCATGTGGCCAGGCCCGCGGACCTGCTCCCACACTCAGGGGCTGCCCCACTGTTTGGTAGAGATGCCCGGTTCATGTGCTTTACAGATCCCCAGACCTCAGAGACTGCTGCAGGCAGGTTCGGTGAGGGGAGTGGCAGTGGCAGGGAGCAGTGAATTTTTAATTAATTATGGTGCGGTAAGTAACGCCCACCCCGGTCCCCACGCACTCAGCGCCTGTAATTACACACCCTAGAAACTGTACCATTGAAAGTATAGAAATGGAGGTGTGGCCACGTCCCTTTCTGATTTTGTACCGATTTCTGACCCTCAGATGATGGAGGATATGTCATAGGTGCTAAATCTCAGGAGTGGATGTGGAATTCATCAACACATACAAGTTATCAACTCAGGAGCATTGTGTTTCAAACAACAACACCACACCTGATTTCATTGCCGTAATTGAGTATCAATGCAAACACATTCTAACATTATGGTGGAATCTATAACAAATTACAATCTTAGGTCTTTGGCACAGCATACTGTGACATTTTTCAGCAATTTTGGAAATAAAGAAACCCCAAGATTTTCCCGGGCAACGCCGGGCGGGTCAGCTAGTGGATTTAATAAGTCTATAGATCCTCCATTTCACATGAAAAAATAAACTATGGCCTTTTAACTAAATTTTAAAGTATTTTGGGAACTATATTTTAATATTATTGTGAAATTGCCTCTACCCCCCCCCCCCTCCAACCCCCCCCCCTCCCTCCACCCCCCCCCCCCCTGTAACCAGCGCCAGATTAACAAAGGAGTAGATGGAGCTGCATCTCCAGGCCTCCCTATAAAAATAGGCCCATCATCATGACAACATGATGATACCACACAGACGGATTCAGTATTGAATCCCGGCGGTCGGGATCCCGGCGTTCAGAATCCCGACGCCGGAATCCCGACAGCCAAAATGCCGACAAGGGGGGGACGTGGATCGCACCCCCTTGCGGGCTCGCTGCGCTCGCCACGCAGCGGACCCGGTGCTTCGCTACGCTCAGCACACTAATTTATTCTCCCTCCAGGGGTGTCGTGGACACCCACGGAGGGAGAAAGTGTCGGCATTTCGGCGGTCGGGATTCCGAACGCCGGGATCCCGACCGCCGAGATGGTAACTGCATCCCCACACAGACACCAGGGTACGCATCCCATTCCCCTCAATTTTAAGAAACTATTACATGTTTTACGTCATCTTTTGCTTCGTAAGTTGAGGGCGCATCCCAACCAACCCTCACTTCTAAAGTTGTATTTTTAGTTATAAGAGTATCACACATTCTTTTGTTTTCATTCTGTTTTCACATATCTTTACTGGATACGTGAAATTACAAAGCAATATATGAACATTGCCCCACACCAGCAAGAGCCTGCATTATAAGAACATTACAAGAAGAAGAAGACAAAAGAGCATCAACCCAGACAGGAAAGTAATACCCCTTCCCTTCCCCTCCCCCTCTCCAACTTCCTTCCTAGTCATACTCAGGCACGCCCACGGTCTACTACCCATACACCAAACAATTGTCTATGTAAACAGCTCATATGGAATAAACCACAGGTATTTTAGTCCTAGGCTGCGCCTAGAAGCGGCAAAATATCTCAAACTTTTCCTTTACAGGCAGACACCAGCTTACCACATAGCTGGCCATAAAGCATAAGTATTAAAATTGAATTTCTATTTTTACACATGTCATTTTTGTACTGTTACAGTCTATTTTTAGGGAGACACTGTGGCATTGCAAGAGTACCTTGGCATATTCAAAGTCTACCGATGCTCAGTTGCGTGAATACTCATTTGTATAAGGCCCAAGGTCTTTTGGAAGTAGACTGTGTCACGTTTACAGTATACTGCTCACATACAGTGGATGACACCCTTTTGGGTCCAAACATGTCTCATCCTATCAAAGAACATTGCTTAACAACACGGTCCCTAGTCCCTAATAAGTAGATGAATTATCAGGTTTATTGATTCTGGACCTTGTATTTCTTGGAGTAGACAAGATCTAGATGTTTTTTTTTTTTTATTAGTGTTGAAAAATGCCCTGGGGCTGGGCCTGAATTTATACAAATATTTTGCTCGGTAAATCAAGGCGGCCTACCTTAATTCTGACCCTGTACCCAACCTTAACTTAACCCTATACCCAAAACTCACCCTAACCATTATACCTAAAATGAATAGACTAACCCAAACTGCTGAACGCTAACCCTAGTACCATATCCCTAATATCCTAAAACAAACACATAAATTAACCCAAATACCCAAAACCAAACTGCTACACCAACCCTGATACTCCATACCTAACCTGGGGTAGCCCCCAGCCTCTCCCTGGTCTTACCCCTGTTTGGTGCACCTTCTGAGAGACTCCAAAATAGAAGAGCAGCTCAAACATTTTAGGAACCCCCTTGTATTGTGTCACCCGCTGCAATCAGCTCCTTCTTTTGACAGAAATTAGGATGAGTGCTTTACACCAATTAAGGCATGCATACAGTGATATCTATCTTACAAAATGGCCTCTGTTTTGCCAAAATAGTTATATATGTCTAATGTCTATATGGATTCAGAGGTGAATACTCATGTAAGTCCTTTTCAAGTTCTATGAAGAGATCATCATTGTAGCAGTCATCTTTGGTGAGGAATGATGTCAGGTTCTTTCAGGTATATGGTAATACAGCTATTTTAAAAAAAAATTCTGTCAGATATTTGTATGTGATAAGTTGCTGTCGGTGGGACAGGGATGTGGTGCTGTCAGTGAGGTGCTGATGTGCTGCTGTCAGGAAAGCAGCTACTCTATGTTCTGCTGTCAGTGAAGTGGTGATGGGCTAATCTTAAGTGAGGAGGTGATGTGCTGCTGTCAGAGAGGCAGTGCAGTGCAGCTGTTTAGAAGGCAGTGATGTGCTGCTGTCAGTGGGGCAGGGGTTGTTGCTGTCAGTGAGTCAGGGATGTGCTTCTGTCAGTGAGGCAGAGATGGTCTTCTGTCAGTGAGGCAAGGATGTGCTGCAGTTAGTGAGGCAGGGAAGTGCTTCTGTCAGTGAGGCAGGGATGTGCTTCTGTCAGTGAGGCAGGGATGTGCTTCTGTCAGTGAGGCAGGTATGTGCTGCTGTCATTGAAGCAGTGTAATGAGGTTTTGACAGTTGGAAGTATGTCAGGTGTAAGGTCACTCCCAGAGGTGTGCTTTCATTCGGAAACAATGCCACATGTGATCTAGTGTGTCCAATCATGTTAATGATTAGATTTATGTCATTATACTTTGCAATTTATAAATATAGGTAACAGTAGCTTATACGCTATATAAGGGATGACTTTATCCTATCTACCTATTGTACAATTATTAGCCTGCATTAGCATTAAGGAAAAAGTTTGAATGAAGGCTTGACTAATATTTTTCATATAATAGTAACGAAACTAGACTGACGCACTTCATAAAAGTGCTACATCTACTGAGTAATTACTTTGGCAAGCTTTTTAGAATGTATCATTGGGAATATGTATGGTATTTCATTTTGAAAAACCCTAATTACAAAATGACATAATTATAATGTGCGTATTAAAAGATCAAAGCATTAAATTTAGATTGTCACTTTATGTTCATTACATAATGTGCTGGTTCAGCCATTGTCACCACTTTTACTATTCATGTATAAAAATAAAGTGTCTGTCAAACAATGTTCATGCTAAAGTTATGCATGCCCTTATTCAAAGCTGAAGGATCTGACATAACCATTGTTTCTGGAAGACTGTCGAAGACACTTAATAACACAGTCTAGTGAAGTTTGCATTATAAAAAATGCAATTGTTACCACGGGGACTGAAAATGCATGAATGGAATTGATTTTGCTGTCTATTTTAGATGATAATGATGAGTAGAAAACATATCAGGTGATGGCCAAAAAAGAAAAAAAAATCCAGGGAACATTTAAAAATAGGCAAAGTTGTCATTAATGTAAAAACATTGAATCGGGATTGTTGATTTTTGTGTATTTATAGATTCCTAATCTGCTTAAGAAAAACAGATCTGTAACCTTTCGAAGAGGACGGCTTTTTATTGGTACTCTATGAACTTTTCATCCTCATTATTTTCCGTGGTCTACAAGATGTTTTTTTATAAATATACAACACAATAATTACAATATTTAAAATAATTCATAGAAATATTTGAGGCAGTAACAAACAACTATTAACTGATTGCTGGTACTCCAACAGTAACATAGAAATATATGACAATAGGTACATAAACATTTACAACTGCAAAGGCAAATGCAGGATTCTCATACACTACACAGACTCTCACATATATAAATAAAATGTGATTACAGTAGCTTTCCCAGGCCCTTATTCTGGTTTACTCACTCGGATGTGAATTTGTATTCTTGCCCAGTTTGCAGGTGCCACCCATTCGCACACGGGATGCGTTTGCAAGGCTTGCGATTGGATGTTTCATGAACACCCATTTACATGCCAGTGGGAACCTCCCCCATCTTTCGATGGCCGCCGACCATTGAATGAAGTGAGTGGCGCACGCATATGTAAAGGTGGTACAGGCGCACGCATTGGTACAGGCCGCCCACCATTGAATGAAGTGAGTGGCGCACGCATATGTAAAGGTGGTGAAGGCGCACGCATATGTAAGGGTGGTACAGACCACTGGTATATATGCGTGTAGATTTCCTGGGAATTGGGCGGGCAGCTGAAATCCTGTTACGTCAGCTGTCCATCCCCCGCACGTGCATCACAAATTCATTAGCATGTGTACGCCCAGCATTTTCATGGGAACGCCCATGAAACGCTGGCCATTTACATATGCTAATGGTCTTGCCCGGCACCCCCCGCTCGAAAGGCAGGGAGTGTGCACCCAGCAAAGCGATTTTTTGCAGAGTTCACACGCACCAAGCGTATACACATGCCCAGAAATGCTGCTGCGAATGCGCATATGCAAAACATCGGTCCCCCTTGCGAATTCATGGCAGAGCGAGTCATCCAGAATAAGGGCCCCAATCTATCAATCGTAGAGAGTCCAGTGATGCTAAAATAACACATACCCCCAAAGTCTATACTTTGACATTTATTTTGCAAACAAATTTAACCCACTAGCTCCTCCCATAATATTCACAGCTTACCTCAGTGGGGTCCTGTTTATTTTGTCAGTCCAGGGGCCGACAAATTCTGGTGGCAGCCTTGTTTGCAGTGATAACATCATGTCATGGAAACAGGTGTGGGTTTGATGCACTGCTTGTGGTGGATGTGCTTGGCCGGCCAGATCAATGCTCATCATGAAATTCTGTTCTGCCATTATTAAAGGCAGTGCACCAAACCCAAACTTGTTTCTGTGGCATGACAGCTGCCCAGCTCTTCCAATGGGAAAATTACAAATATGGAGCACATTATGGTTCATAAATAAATGTTATTGTGTGAGAAAAAGCATAAGACATCACAAATCACAATTTGAATTGTGCTTTTGCATTTTTGTCTCATTGTTAAATGATCTTTAGCAACTTTTATTTGAGTTAGGTAGTCTTTGCATTAACCCACAGCTATTGTGACTTTTAAGCATAATGGCTATGTTGATTCTTTATAATGATTTCTAGTTTTAAGTTCTTTTTTTATATGTAAGTTATTATTTTTAAGCTTTTACACTGTAGGAAGTGCTTTCAAAGCTGCTAGTGAAGTCATTGTAGGCTTAAATTACAGGGGGGAAATATTTTTGTTGTGTCGCTGTGGTGGGCTATCTAACCTAGTAATCATAATTTGTGCAGTTTCCATTATCAGTGTAGAATAACTGTTGCATTTTAACATTGCCAGACTAAGACACCAACAGGCATGTAGATGTAAGGTTCAACATTTACTCAGTATGTGTTCCCATGCAATTAATTCTACAGTCATTTTATGGACATTGCAGATGGACTATGTTAGGGATAATTATCCTGAAAGTGAAGATGGCCAGTTGAGAATTACTTTAAAATTTAGGGCACAGCTGCAAGAGCCATAATGATATCTTTAGAGAAGCCTTTATTTGTGTTTCCCGTGGAGAGAAAACAAAAGTAATGTGTACTATTTTCAAAGACACATTCTTATGGCAACTTTAAAATATTTTAAAAAGTTTTACATTTTCATCACTGATTTTACTATATTTCAAAATTCCCCTTCTCAATTAGGGATGGCCATTGACCATCGGTGATTCAAAATCATTGATGGGTCATGGCCGATGTCGAATACTTTTGCCATTGATGAGAACCAGATGGTTTTCCTCCATCGATGGAGATGCAAAACAATGTTTTTTTTTTCAAAGTGCCGGGACACAGAGCATAGCTCCGCCCCCCGACACCCATGAAGCCCCGCACCATGTTTGGATTGGCCCACAGGCAGATAAAATACAATTGATGACCATCGATATGTAAAAATATCAATGGTCATCCATTGCATAGTTAAGCACTATCGATGGCCAGTTGCAGTATTGCCATCGATGGCAACCATCGATGGCAATGGCAACGATGGCCATCCCTATTCTCAATACTACTACTTTTGGTGGGACCCACCCTTGGGATGCCTACCTAAGGCCCTCATTCTGCTTGGCTTGCAAAGCAGCATTACTGTATTTCGCTGCTTTGCGAGCTATGTAGCGCCAAACGCCATTTGCCAGAACACCCGCCCCCGCTATTCACATATTTTCCACCGCAGCGAATGGATGATTTGTATATACATCCATTCACAGCCTTGCGTGGGTGCACGAAATCATTAGATGGCCGATGCCCATCAAATGATTTACTCTCTGGTGACTCAGATTAGTAGTGCCCTTCTACGTGAACAGGGCGGGCAGCTGACATCCGGTGACTACAGCTGCCCACCCACAGAAGCCATGTAGCTGCTACCATTCGCATGGGATGCCCAGGAAATGCTGGGCATTCGCATGCGAATGCCCCCTGCCCACCTACTGTATGCCCACCCCACTGCGAGCACCTTAGAGACTGTGCAAGTCTCCGAGGGCCCCTGCAGAGAAGACCTGCACATGCACATATTCTACATCAGTCCCCTTCGCAATGGGGCAAACCTATTAGAAGGAGTTCCTAAGTTCTTCCGAATCCAGCAATAATGGGACATCCGCAAATCACCTCCGATGCAAATTTAACTGAAAGCCAAAAAGCCACTCGAATGGATCAGAATGAGGTCACAACTACTATGGGGGTAAATCTATAAACCAGCGGAAATTGCAGATGCCCTCCCCCCTATTTGCTGCTAAACATCACCATACAGAAATCACTAACTGAATTTTGAACTGTGCAACAGCCCCACGTCAGACTAGTCAGTAAACCTAATATTAAGGCGGTCTATTTATTTTGATGATGGCAGTATTCAATGCTCCCGATTCACCATTTTCTTTTGGGCAAATCGGGCTGTTTTCACTCCTTGCGGTGAATCTTTTTAACTGAAAATCTGATTCACCCTATTCAATGTTCACTGTTCGCCGAAAGCAAACAGTGAATGCCGGCCAGTTCTCTGTTTCATGCCCGCTGCAATTTGCTGGTGTATTTCAATGGGGTTTTCACTGGGATTCGCCGAGAGTGTATTCAATGCTAGGATGGAGAACTGCTTTCAGCATGATTTTCGCCATTATTCACAGTTTTGCATTCGACATCTTTTTAAGGTGAACTGGAAAGTGATCTTTTAAAATAAAGGTTTTTTTGTTTTTGGTGTCAAAAAATCTGATTTTTTTTTTTTGTGAAGGGGCATGCTATTTTTATTCATGTGCTTGCAGCACATGAATATATATTTAATTTTTTATTATTTAAAAAAAAAAAAAAAACATTTTTTTGACACATTCGCCAGGAGGGGGTTGGGAGCCGAGAGCCGCTCATTAAATATTCACTTCACACTGGTCCCACTCATTACATATGCATGAGTGGGACCAGTGAAGTGGCTCCCTACCCATGTCCCCTGCCAGCTCTCTCGGGGGGACAGCTTCTGCTGCCTGTGTCCCCGGGAGCCCTCCTTCTCCCCCAGAAAATTCTGGGGCAGGCAGGGAGGCTTACTGTACATATCCCTGCCTGGCACCATCCCCCGGCTAAAATTCACCGTCAGGGGCAGCGAGACCCTGCAGCGTTGAATGGGGTGACAGGGAGGGCTGGCAGCGAATGCTGCAGCCTTCCAGAACCCTGCAAATGTGCAGAAAATCCTAAACAGGGGGCATCCAGGCACATGCCCCCCCCTGTCATTTCTGACATCCCTCCACCATCGCCGCCGGGAAGGACTGGGCAGTCAGAGAGCAGGGGGCTGCCTGGCTCTATTCCCAGTGCTGCCTGCACGTCCCGGCTATTTGAAGTCTCATGGGGTCCAGGATGTCTGGGACGTGCAGAACTATGAATACAGCCGAACAGACCCTGGCTCTCTACCGGCAGCTGTCCCCCGTTACCGGGAGCATATATTCCCCCTTGGCAATGAGCATTTATTCCCACATGGCAATGACCATGTAACCCCCATGGCAACGGTCAAATAATTCCACATGGCAATGAGCATGTATTCCCTCTTGGCAACAAGCATGTAATCGCAAATGGTAACAAGCATAGAGCCCCTGGCAACAAGCATGTAATCCCAAATGGCAATGAACATGGAACCCCTGGCAACGAGCATGTAATCCCACATGGCAACAAAAATGTAATCCCACATGTCAGCGAACATGGAACCTGCAGGTACTGTAAGCAGAATTTATGTAGCATAATTTGTAATAGGCATTACAATGTTTGGCATAATAAATAATGGGCATTACGGCAATGTCCTTGTTTGTGGAATTTATTGTGCATTTTGTCTCAATCCATGTGGCATTATGTGAATTTTGTCTCAATCCATTTGGCATTATGTGAATTTGGTCTCATTCCGTTTGACATCATGTGTAAGGGGCAAATATAATGGGGTCTACTATTTTGTTGCATAATGTGTAGAAGTTGTATATAGTGTGGTACACTACACTCAAGAACACAGCCCCTTTTGCATGGCCACACCCTGTTTTCCAAATGCGAAGGCGCGTGCACAACTACATCCTTCACTTTTGAGGCCAAGGTGGGTCTATGTATTTTAAAGGCCAGGGCCTATGTATAATCCCATTCCCTCCTCTCTCTGCTCTCCTTCTCTCTTTCCGCTCTCTGAGCAGGCACACTGGCACCCCTAATCCCCTCCCCTATCATGGTGCACCCCCTGTCATTTTCTCCTTGATCCACCCCTGATTATATACTGTACATGGCATACTTGCCTACTTTTGAAAACTAGATTCAGGGAGATTATAGTTGGTAATAGAATTTTGCAAAGCGCCCCAAAGGGCGTGACTAGTTCCATATATGGAGAGATTGTAAAAAGAGATTGTGAAAGTGGCAAATAGAAGTGTGGGTGAGTAATTTTAAATTACATATCCAAATGCAGATGAGCCCTAAAGCAGTTGGTAAGTGATACTATACTTGGTAAAGTGCTGGGAAATGGTGCTGAATTAATGTAAATGTACTGTATCTATCTCTCATTCCTTTTTCCCCCAAAATGTAACAGTGTAATGTGGGCTAGGTGAAATGAGGGAGATTGCTAGAGTAATGAGGGAGAGAGGGAGATTGCTTCTATTTCAGGGAGTCTCCTGCAGAATGCAGGAGAGTAGGCAACTATGATACATGGTATTTGGTATTATAGTACTGTTTTGACCTACTTATAGTTTTGACCCTTAGGGGACAATTCAGTTCCATACCACACACTTGAGTTGCTATTTTCCCTATAGCATTTAATTGTTGTGCCAGCTCTTTCAATACCCTTTTCCCGAACTACAAAGTCAAATAAAAGAAGCCACTTTCATTGTAAAGAAACGCCACACAATTATCATGATAACTTCATAATACAGAATTTAATGAGCCATGATGAATTTAAAGTTTAGAGTTAACACTTGAAGTGTACTGTAAAATAAGAATCCAGCAGATTAGATAAAATGATATTAGCCAGTCACACGGTTCACTATGTTTTAGATTGTGGAGGATGGGTACTGAAAACTACAGTGTTCCAAATATCTTGATGAGATAATCAACTCCCAGGTGATACTGATTAACTAGGACACAATTTTGCTAGTTCAGGCAGTGTAATCTGTACATGCTATGATTTATAGGCTGCGCAGACTACAGCCCTCATTATAAGTGAATACTGCATTCAGTTGCATTGACACTTTACAACTAACATCAACTGTTACTATTATTTTACTTGTTGATTTTGATGCACATGTACAGTACAAATAAAACTGACTTTTAGATAATGAGAAAGTATATAGTCACTGGAAAGAATGAATTGTACAACTACTGTATGTGATCTTATTCAGTTTCTGATACTGTATTTAAAATATACAATATAAAAGACAACACATAGAGCATTATTCGGCATTAAGGATACATTTGCACTATTTGTAGTTGAATGTTATCATTATTAATCCTAATTTTGTTTATGCATTTGTGTAGTATATCGATTTATCAGCCATAATAATATATGTCAATACAATACTTCCTTTCACCAGTATCAGGTGTAGACAATATTTTATTTGCCATACATTGTGTACTCAGGGCTCATGCTGATATTTGCAATGTAAAATGCATTAAATAAAAAGAATATAAAACAGTTTTTTGATGGACATGGTTCAGGCTGCAGCCTGATTCAGACCTGGGGGAAGCAGTGCCGCCACAATAGATGCTGAGACTGTATTTAATACTGATAATTCCATGCAAATGGCATGTAAGTTGCAAAAATGGAATACTGTATACACCTGGTTTAAGCCACACATTCATTAGAGTAGGTTGGACTGGCACAGAGGCGTAAATCTGGGAGGCAATGTAGTCATCTTCCACCAGCCTCCTGCTCCCAAGGGGGCACCTCTCCTCCCCTGTGAGTTTGAATCAGGTAATTAAAAGCCATCAAAATTTCTTCTGTGGCTGACTCCCCATCCTGACATCACACCTGGTATTAGAACCCATGACCTGTCTTACTGTAGACAGACACCTTACTGATTGAGCTATTTGGAGTGCACCAATATTAATCTTGCCTCCCGTCAACTGGGATGAATTTACACCACTGTACTGGCACACACTGGCCCATAGGAAAACTAAAATGGGCCCCTCTGCCTGAGTCCCCCCCCCCCCTTAGTGGACAGGTTCCAGGCTGTGCAGTCATTTGATACATTATGATTCTATTCAATGGTAACCTGGATGAGCAGAACCACTAAACATGGGTTCTCTGTTCTCTTCTATGGAAATTACACCAATGGTTAGTTAAGAGTCAGTGCTGTCACACCTATAAGCATGGGCCCCTTCCACTGTATTTTCCCAGTGGGCCCTACATGCCTCAGTCCATCAGTGCAACAGAGACTTTTAAAAAATTTGTTTCTACTGGAAAATATTCAATTTCTATTAAATTGGAATGAACCAAAAAAACCTCATGAATACGAAAGCTGTCAAGCTGGCAACACAATATAAGATCTGTCATCCAATATATCATCCCAACCTGGATTGGAAGGATCATCTTATAGTGTGTACATCCAATTCATCATTTTCGCCTGTCATTCCCCTGTATCTTCCTGTCTGTTCTGCTGTACATCCAGTGAGACAATGGAATGAATGATATGGTGCGCATTGTGTAATCATTGCGGTGTGGTTTCAATGCAGTGCGAAGTTCTGGTGATAAAGAGATCTTTGTATGTAAAATATAGGTACAGTATGGCAGATTCAATGCACTGGATTGCATTGTTACTGGATCATTGCAGTAAAGAGTGTAAAATTCTGCAAGCAAATAAACCACACACACACACACACACACATTAAATACAGTATTTAGGTTAGTCATGTTTATATCTATATTTTCTCTTACTCACCTATTTGGGAAATACATGACAGTATTTTATGTAACATTTTTTTTGCTTAACATATACAGTATAAGGGATGTTTCCAGATTTTGTCATTTTAATAGCTTAGTAATTCTATAACATGTCCAGTAGGTGGCAACATCATAATACTATTGCTGACAGACAAAAATCCTTTATTATAGTGTCGGTTTCATTGGATATACAGTACACTTACTGTACGCTGTTTTTACATAGAGGAATATTTGTACATTTAGTAATTTGGTTTTGTTTAAGGACGCTAACATTTTTAGAAATTGATGTGCTGGCAAATTATTTGTATCTAATAGCATCATGCAATGGTAACCATATTGTAAGAATGACGATTGGAAAGTGAACTATAAAAGAATAGAAATAAAAGGATGCCATTTATTTCCACCGCTGCCCTTATGAATTCTTAAATTTAAGTCCAGTTGTAGTTAATAACCACTTAATAATGAAAAATCAGTATGTAGAAATCTTTTTTCATACAGACGTGTCCTCAAACATTTAGCCTCAATACGCCATGCAGTGTGAGCTGACAGGTCTGTACTAGTGTTGGGCGACTTTTCTTGACGAAAACGTGTCTAAGTCACAAAGCGATGTGACTGGAACGCACCAGGAGACTGTGCTGATTAATTTGATATGTGACACTGGTTGACACTTTGACTGCGTTTGAGTCTGTATATGAACTTGGAAAATAGCTGCTGCTGCAGCGTAGCATTTTATGTGCAGATTCAGAGACAAGTGTTGCATATCAATTTAATCAGTACAGTCACCTAGTGTGTTCTAGTCGCATCTGGATCTTCAGATTCTTCTTTTTTTTTTTTTTTTGTAAATAAATACAAATTTACCTTCCTTTGGCAACTTTGGATTGAATATAATGTAACAAAAGTAGAAATTTTATTGTCACAGTTCCTATTAAATTGACTGTGTGTTCTGGCAAATAATACTGTTAATATGTGGAATAGTTGAAGCAAGGTAACATTTATCCCGGCCAAAACTGTGTAGTATAATAGCTGAAGCAGACACAGGCTGACGCAATCCAGGAGTGTTTAAAGGCCTAATTCAGATTTGAACCATGCTGCACTGCAGGAGGGGAAAATGTAATATGTGCAGAAAGAGTTAGATTTGGGTGGGGTGTGTTCAAGCTAAAATTGCAGTGTAAAAATAAGACAGCCAGTATTTACCCTGCACAGAAATCAAACTCTCAATGGGCCGGATGCACTAAGCTTCAAAAGTGATCAAATGAAGAGTGATAAACAGCCAGCCAATCAGCACCTACCTGACATTTTTCAAACACAGCCTGTGACATAGCAGGTACAGATGGAGCCACTCTTGTTTATCCCCAGCACTCACCAGATTTCATTAGCTGGCGAGTGGTGGTGAAGGGCGGCGGTGGGCCCAGCGGACCGAGCGTCTCACATGCTTTTGCGTCCCATTGCCGAGAATGGGGAGTGTGAGCATCTCATGCGCATGCACCCCATTCTCGGTGGACGGCGGGGGATGGCGGCTGGCGGAGATTGCTCCGCCTGTAGGAGCTGATTGGATGGCTGTTTATCACTCTCCATTTTATCACTTTGAAGCTTAGTGCATCCGGCCCTCTGTGCATGTTACATTGCAGTGTAAATGTGCTTTGCTTTTCAGCCTGAATTAGATCCTAAGAGCAGAGGAGGCCAGTGTGCAATCTCCTACTATGACAATGTCAGTCATTCTACATGCTTAGTGGTGCTCAGATCACTGGGAAAGTGGTACAGCGCCCATTTTCCCAGTGATTTTTGTTACTGCGCATGTGCAAAACACAGAGAAAAATTACAGGTACATGAGCACCACCTAATGCTTGGAGCCATTGCTCCTGTTGGGGGATATAAGAGAGGTGAGTATTGAAAATGTATATGCAAGGTATGCACACTGAACTGCAGTGCTCAACTGGTAGCAAGCAGGGTTTCTGGATTATACAGATGCATTTCAGGATTACCTGGATGCCTGAATGCCGAAGTGCATAGGCAGGTTATACCCCTTTAAAAAATGGTGATTTTGAGTCTGTATTAAGGGCGCTGAAATATAGGTGTCTGCAGCACTGGTCACTGTGGTTACTTCCCTAGTAACTAAAAATGACTGTATGGAATTTATGGTGTTCAGTGACTTTGTGCGCTGATACCCTTCCGCTGATGCACCCCGGTGAAAGGCTAGATGACACTACCTTAAAGTTTTACACCAAACCTTAGTGAAAAAGACCATATGAATGGGTCTCGGGTTTGGATTTCGGGTTTCTGGTAAACCTCCATCCAAACCCGAGACCCATTCATATGGTCTTTTTTTAAGAAAAGTTTTTATTACGTATTTTTGTGTATATTGTTTGGAATAAATTTGTTATAATTGCAATATTACACTATTTTTCTTCGAACTATTATTGTCTTCCATGTTCCCATTTAACACACATGGAGAGCCTCTGATGAGGTGAAGAAAAGCAAAATAAGGAGAGTATATTTCCTCTATATTAAATTTCACTAAGGTTTGGTGTAAAACTTTAAGGTAGTGTCATCTAGCCTTTCACCGGGGTGCATCAGCGGAAGGGTATCAGCGCACAAAGTCACTGAACACCATAAATTCCATACAGGTTATACCCCTTTCACACTGACACATACTTCCCAGGTTATTGCACATGAACGCACAACAACTCGGGAAATTGGTCAGTGTGAAAGCAGTGGCATAACTACATATACAGCGCCTCCCCGCTGGGAAATTTAGGTGCCTCCCCATAAGTTAACACTTCCCCCCCCCCCCGAAAAGTGAACACCCTCCTTACTTTATTGCCGCCGCCTCTAACCCGGACACTAGGATCTGTCGGGTCCCCGGCTCTCCCGGCTCCGGCTGCTAATAAAAAGTGACACTCGGAAAATGGCTGCCCCCATAATGCATACAGTTTTTGAGGATGCTAGAGGAGGTGGCGGCCTACTCTAGCAACCTTAAAAACGGTCTGCTGTATGGGGGCAGCCATTTTCCGAGTGTCACTTTTTATTAGCAGCCAGTATTCAGGCTATCTGTCAGGTCTGTTGGGTCCCCGACTCTCCCGGCTCCAGCTGCTGATAAAAAGTGACACTCGGAAAATGGCTGCCCCCATAATGCAGACAGTTTTTGAGGATGCTAGAGGAAGCGGTGGCCTCCTCTAGCAACCTAAAAAACGGTCTGCTGAATGGGGGGCAGCCATTTTCCGAGTGTCACTTTTTATTAGCAGCTGGATCCGGGAGAGCCGGCTCCAATACAAGCTTCTCACACTCCGTTACAAGGTCCTCACCTACTCCTCTCCTATTTACGGTATATTTCTGACCACATCTTCCTCTACACTCCTCACAGTCCTCTTTGCTCCACTAGTGCACACTGCCTCTCCTGCCTAATGATTACTTCCTCTCAGTACGTTCAAGACTTTTTATCGTGCCACTCACTTTCTCTGGAATTCTCTAGATCCACTTCTTCCCCAAACCCAGCCAAATTCTCATCTTAACCCTCTGTTCCATGCTTACTGTCTACCATATCGGTGTCAACCCTGTCTGTCTGCCCCTCCCCTTTAGAATGTAAACTCTCAAGAGCAGCGCCAGGGGCAAACACAGGATTTAAAAGGTGTGAGGGTGGAGGGTTCCAGAAAGGGGTGATTTCAACGGTCAGTATACAGACATCAGAATCCTGGCCTGCCGGTACTCTGACAGATGGGCAACTGCAAAAAATCCCCTTGCGGGTTCTGTGGCTCACTGCCCTGACCACAGGTTCTATTCTGCCTCTATGGGGGTCTTGGATCCCGCAGGGAGAATAGCCCATATTGTTTGGGATTCTATCTGTCGGGTGGTCAGGATTTCGACGTCAGAATTTCCACATCAGTATTCTGACCATCGGTATCACAACTGACGGTCTGGTCAACGAATACAATTTTTAACATGATTAAATCGCATGATTTTTCTGTGATTAATCGCATTGTTGATGCTGCTTACCTACATGCTTGTTGCCAGATGTTCCAGCTCTTTTCCAGGTGTTCAAGCTTGTTGCCAGGGGATTACATGCTTGTTCCCATAGGGGGTTCCATTCTTGATGCCAAGGGGATTACATGCTTGTTGTGAAGGGAATTACATGCTTATTGCCAGGGGTTCCATGCTCATTGCCATAGGGAGTTAAATGCTCATTTCCCAGGAGGAGGTTAATGCTTGTTGCCCAGGGAGAGGTAAATGCTCATTCCCCAGGGGGAGGTAAATGCTCCTTGCCCAGGGGGAGTTAAATATTTTTTGTGGGGAGAAGCTGTGTCGCAGAAACGCAGAGTCTCTAACAGCATTAGAGACCCTGCACCCCTCCAAAAATGGCTTCTGCCGCAAAGGAGACAGCTGCTAGATGTCCTCCATCACGTCCTCTAGTGTCTGTCAGTGTGACCGACACTAGAGGTGCAGGAGTACATCTAGTGTGTCTTCTCTGTGGTGGTGGCCATTTTCGGAGGGGCGCAGGGTCTCGGTAATGCTGTCCGAGACACTGCGCATGTTGACGCATAAAAAAAATGTATACAGTGGTCAAAGTAGAAATTTTGAAGTAGGGGTATGGAAAGACAGCAAAGCTCCAGAAAAGTGGGCGTGGCCATTACACATATGTGGGGAGCACAAGAGGTGGGAACCAGAGAGACAGAGGAAAAAATAAGAGACATGGAGTAAAGAGATAGATGAAGCGGAGAGAGAGGGTTAATAAAAAAAAGGGTACAGGGAGAGAGGCAGATGAGTAAGAAAGGGATTAGGTGGGGGAAGCACAGGATGAAGAAAAAAAGAGGAGAGAGACTGGGGTGAGAAGAGAAATAAAGAGGCAGGGGGAGAGAGAATTAGAGGAAATGGGGATATGGAGTGGAAAGGTGAGGTGGAGGAAACAAGAGGAGAGGAAGAGCCTAATTAACCCCCTCAGCACCCCCCATACCTTGCTCTGTTCAATCCACCACCATATTGGTGTATATACAGTGGTCAAAGTGGAAATTTTGAAGTGGGGGTATGGAAAGTATTTCCATTGAGGGACATTTTGAAAATATACGATGTGGGATATGTATTGTATATTAAAAAGTGGGGAGACCTTCCCGGACTCCAGAAAAGCTAAAAAAAATTTAGGAGAATCATATAGAAAGATGTTAGTGGGCAAAATAAAAATACTAGATGCTTTAAAATTGTGTGAAACAGCTGATTTGTGTAAAATATTACGTATTCAAATATGCAAAAAAGAAAAAAAAATGGAAAAGAAAATTGGTGCTTTCAAGATAATATGCGCCCATTTATGTAAAAAGAATTAACAAAATGATACAAAGCAATAATTCTTGGCTGAAATAATTTATTTAATTTAACTTGGGATTCCTTATCTAACAAAAGATTAATTTTGGGATAATTAATTAATTTAACCCCAAAATTATATGTAATTACTGGCCCAATTAAGGGGCCGTTACAGGTCAGAATTCGTCCCCTCTTCCAATTTGTTGTGTCTGCACATTCACATTGTCTTTGGCGAAATTTCTCTTCGCCGAGGTGCTTGCGGCTTGAGTGACAGGCAGGGGAGTTTTCACTGGGGTCCGCCCAGCTTATATTGGTTTGCCCAAAAAAACGGTGGATGTGCCTATGGAACCACTGGACGGACCCAAGCAACGCAGATTTGACCTTGTCTGCTTGGAATGGATGGATGACGTCACATGACGTCAGTGCCCGCCCTAAAAAGTAAGTCCAGGCTGATAACAAACAGAGGAAAAATCATTAGATGGTGAGTAACGTGGGGATTTGGGTGGCAGGGGGGCATGTGTTCAGCAAATATATACACAGCCTAGCGAGCGGGTCCGAATTACCCTCTTAGTTACAAATACCTAATTAGCCCAATTACCTAAATAGTCATTGGGTTGGGGAAAAATTGTTTCTCTAACTATTCACACCCTTATGGGATAGCAAGCAAAAAACAGAGTGTACGGTGACTGGTGACTTTGGAATCAGATTGTAAAATTAATTTGCATTGCATTTTTCTCTGATAATGGCAACTTGCAGCTTGAGCAAGGCAACTTGCACCTAACTGGTTCACTTGCACCTAACTGGTATGACCCCCATAGTTCAATAAATGATCTGTTTTTTCCAAAGCTTTATTGCACTAATAGCAAAGAACACATGGATATATTTCTGAAAAAAATCATTACATAAGTGCAACTGGATTTTCCATAGTTTGCCTGCCTTTAATGCTTGTCCTGGATTTGCATAGGGAGATACCATAATTTATGAATCATGAGCAAGATTCAGGTATGTACACAGAGCAAAAAAGGCAATTGGGCAATACCATATTGCACTGCAGAGATTTAGAATTGGGTGGATTATATTTTTTCTGTACAGGGTAAATACAGGTAGCTTTTGCTTGTAGTCCACAAATTTTAGACATCTTTATTTTTACACTGCAATTTAGATTTCAGTTTGAACACACACCGCCCAAATCTACCTCTCTCTGCACATGTTACATCTGCCCCACCTGCAGTGCAGCATGGTTATGCCCATTTGTGTGTTTTTATTGCTTTGCTTACGAACCTGAATAAGGGCGGGGTGCACTAACATCCACGGCTCCTCTCCGCCGCACATCGCAGGCTACCGCATTGATAAGAATCGCATATGCACTAACATATGCGATTATTATCGCAAAGGACATGTGATGATGTGGCAGCGGGTCGCCGTTGGCTCGACCCTGCTTTTGTGCCCTGTCTTGCCGGTTCCTCCTCCTCCATGCACCCGGAAGGAGAAATATGGTGCTTGGGAGTTCATACCAAAATGCAGTAAAAACCCAGAAAACAGGGTTTTTACTGCATTTTTGCTTTAGTATATCCCGCCCTAACTCCTTTAACCCCTTGAGTGGTATGCCCGAAAATATTCCGGGCTCAGCTGCGCTGCCACAGCGGGTCGTCCCGGAAAATTTCCGGGCATACCACATATATGAAATAAGTGCGCGCCAGTGGTGTCCAGGTGTGCACCACATGCGCAGCACCTCTAGAGCCCCTTCCCCAGCCATTCGACCAACCCTCCCATCACCTGTGCTCCGGCGATTGCACACTGGAGCTCTTTTAACCCCGCTCCCCCAGCCGCTTCCGCCTGCCGCCATACTGTTATTAGCAATGACGTCGGGCAGGCTCGGGGATGTTCGGGGCAGCTCGGGGGGACTCGGGAGTGCTCAGGCACCTGAGTCTAACCGAGCCGCCGCTAACATCCCCCAGCCTGCCGCCGACGTCACTGCTCAATGTGACAGAGACAGCGGGGACAGCAGCGGCAGGGAAGCTCCGGCGTACTAACGCCGGAGCAGAGGTGAGGGAGGGGGATTCCATCTGTGGTGGGTTTTGCTGGGGCAGGACAAACCTGCCCTGGTAGGTTTGTCCTGCCCCAGCAAAACCTACCACTCAAGGGGTTAATCATGGTTTAAACAAGTTGAGGATCTTCTACAAGACTTTAGAATTTTCTTATAAAGTATATGGTGATATATATCTAATTATGCAACAGTTTAACTCCCAGCATCTGTAATATATAAATTGTTTTAAGAAATGTGTTAGAAAAAGATACAATACAGTAGATGAATTAACATACCAGCATATGACTGCATATCACATGGTTCAGCGGTTGCACATAAGGATCTATTATTTCTAAATTGCTCACAGATTGTATTACCTACTGTTCTAATTTTACCTATTTTTTTCACTATTTAAGTGCAAAATATAAAGCATTCTACCCATTTAAACCAATCTATTTACCATATATAATTAAAAGTGTACAGTATGATACTGGCAGCTACATTATTGCTTTACTTTCCTGAGATATATTATAGGTATTAAGTCAAACAAGCAGTACACTAAGTAAACACACAACCAAATTATAATAACCAAGTAATAATCAATTGAATCTGTGAGATCTAAGTATTATAGTATGTAGTTTTTGCACTGATTGTTTTTACCTCTGCAATTATTAATGTTTCGGTCACAGTAAAAAATGTATAATGATTTTGCAAAGTATCTGTGCAGATGAGCCATGAGATTGCTCTTTAGGTTGTGAATCTATTTATGCATGTTAATGTGTAATTGGGCATAAAAAATGGTCTGTGCCACACTATTTATTAATGTCGTAAATGACCCCCACTGTCAAAGATATATCCACTGAACACTCATTTTACAAGGAAAGAGCTGTCATTTTAACTTTTGAACTTTCAAAAGCCAATAATATCTGGCTATGCTCATTGTTACTATGATCAATCAAAATAAAATTTAAGATCATTTTGTTTTTTAATAAAAACAAAAACATTTGTGGTGAGTAGCTACAAATATTAAGCATCACCTATAAGAGATCAGACGAGATATATCCAATAAAAGCAACATCCATAGGTTTCTATGGGGGCTGCTAAAATGCCAAATTTGAAAGTTTGATTCCAGTAGCTAAACACCATCTTTAGGTAAAGTTAACTGCGGCTTATGAGCTACTGGGAGAAGGATATGTAGGATCACTTCCTGGCAATTATCGCTCACATATTATTTATTTATTTACGGTTTCTTATATAGCGCAGCAGATTCCGTTGCGCTTTACACAATAGTAGACAGTGATAAAACAAACTGGGTAACAACAGACAGAATTGGGGGTTTAGAGGGCCCTGCTGCAAGTTTACAATCCATAGGGATATAGGAGGTAAAAACAAGGACAGGCATCAGTAATAGCACAGCAGTCCCACCAAGTTACAAGTCCAGAAGGGAAGCTATATAATACATAAGTGCCTCAGAGGGTTATGAGTGTAGAACATAAAGATGATAGGCTTGCCTGAAGAGGTGAGTTTTCAGGGAACGCTTGAAAGTTTGGAGGCTAGCGGAGAGTCTTATTGTGCGTGGAAGGGCATAGGATGCCCAATGAAAGTCCTGTAACCACACATGTGTCGTCTTGGTGGCTGCACATGTACAGTAGCAGAGTCAGGTCTGATAAGTTATCACATTAACGTTTACACATCGCAGCAAAGAGGAAAATGGTTAAAATCCTGCAATCTTATATTTTTTATTGTCACAATATGGAAAGAGAGATAAAGTTCATATATATAGATGTGCCCTCTTTCTACATTGCTTACATTAAATGGGTATGGGTCATTAGATCGACCAATAAGGTTGACATACAGTACATTGGGTTGACCACTGAAGGTCGACAGGCCTTAGGTTCACACATGAAAAAGACTGACGTGCCTAAGGTTGACAGGATCAAAAGGTTGTCAAAAGCATTAGGTCGACATTGGGAAGGTCGACATTCAAAAGGTCAACATGGGGTTTTCACGTTTTTGGAGCAGAAAAAGTACACCGTGTCCCATTGCATGGCGCTTGCTATGCTTTTGGCTTGGTGACTTGCTACACTCGGCACAATATTCTATTGTACCTCCACACCCTAGTGCAGGGCTGGGCAACACCGGCCCTCCAGATGTTAATGAACTACACATTCCAGGATGCTTTGCATTCGTTTTTCTATGTGGCCATGCTGAAACTGATCCAAGGCATGCTGAGATGTGTAGTTCATCAACATCTGGAGGGCCGGTGTTGCCCAGCCCTGCCCTTGTGGATGCTGGGGCATGCAATACCTTCTGGCAAAACAGGGAAAAAAGAGCTACTGGGTAGCTAAAAGGGCTCTGGAAAAGGGTGCTTTGTCAAGCAGCTACCAATGGGACTGAGTAGATCCCAATAACATGTGCTAGAAAGAGAAAGATAGGGTAGCGCTAGAACCAATGAGGAGTTTTAGAAAAAAAAAATAACATCACATAAACACATGCAATACCGTCTGTCGGCACATATCAGCTCAAAAAAACCCTGAAAAACCCATACCAACATTTTGACTGTCGACCTTTCCAATGTTTCATATTAATGATGCACAAGCAGGCTCTGCTGATTAAAATGATATGTGGCACCATGTGGCATGCAGCATATCTTTCTACTCTGCAGAGTCTGCTTGTGCTTCTTATTTGCATAGTGAATATAAAAACACATATTGAAACAACATTTATATTTACTATTACTATGCACACACAAAACTAACTTTCCAAGCATCTCAATACACACAATCCACAGCATACTGTAGTACTGAACTCTTTAATGTACAGTAATCATGCTATCTCTATAGTGCCTTCCCCAACCAAAGTGACTGAAGTGCTGTATCATTACATTCATGCCAGCCTCCTTCTCTGTGAAAAGAGCAGTCTCACAGAGAAGGGAGAAGGGGGAGGGGGTGGGTGTTTAACCAACCAGCATTAACCAGCTGTATTAATAGATGCTGTCTTCAGTTGGGCCTTACTGTACATAATGAGACACACATACAGCAGTGCCATCACACAAGCGTAATCTATGCATCAATAGCGACATAGATGTAGGCTCCCATGAAGCCCTGGCTGAAACCTGGTAGACATTTTGTTAACCTGAGTCTGGCCTATAGTATGTATAGTACTTCGTCAATACTGTATAATTGCTCACTTATCCTGATAGCCCATTATAAATAATGAGATGCACTTCTATGCACTAATGTTTTCTGAGGAAATTGTCTTAACATACTGTACAGTATTGTACAGCAAAGTAGTTCTTGCGCTATAGTGCATCTCAATGGAGACTTCAGGCATGCGCAATGCGGATTCTTTCACTATAGACATCTTTCATTAGACATCTGACACATGCGCAGTGGTGATTTTAAAAAGCGCCATCTTGTGGATGATCGTTGGTATTGCACTCACCTGTTACACCATATGCCATACTGTTAGACTTATTGCACCGCTGTGCGACTAGGTGTGCTGTGGCGAGTTGTTGGGACAAGTGCCATAGGCAGTATAGAAGATGGTGGCTCCATATGTATAACTTTTTTGGCAAGGGGGGGGGGGGGGGGGCACCACGTTTTTAGCTACACCACTGCTGTTATAATTTTTATTTCACCTAAATTCCCCGCTATTTTTTCTACGTAGATTTCTATAGGATACTCTAGTGAAATGTGGAACTCTGACATTCCAATACAATACAAAGCAGGATGATTTTATTATCTACTAGCTAGTAAGTTTAATATTTAAAGATTATGAAATATATTATAATTTTACCAATTCCCTTGTGCAGTTTTTTCCTGATGTGATGTATACAATGGCAGGGCCGCCGGCAGGGGGGGTCTGGGGGTACTTGAGTCCCGGGCCCCACAACTCTGATAGAGGGTAGGGCCCGGGCAGCTCTATCCCCAGCAGTCCCTTCACTTTCCTTGTACACCATCCACTGCCTCATGCCCCCTCCTTCTCCCGCTGTCCAGCGGCCAGATTCTATGCAGCTGGGCCCGGCAGTGAGCCTGCCCGGCTTCAACTTCATTGCGGGCTGCGGCAGGAGTCAGGACATTGTGGCTGTGCACTGCATAGTCACATCCTCATCCAGGAACAAGCCTCCTGCCGGGACTCGGGACGGGAAGCCCCCACCGCGCGGCGTGACGTGATGACAGGGAATGCTGGGAGTGACAGGGAAAATGCAGACTTGCCCAGGAAAATGCAAGGTGTAGCAAAGCCTGTTAGGGGAGTGTTTGTGATGTCAGTTTAGCCAGGATATTCCTTTTTTTTATTGCTGTGCCAAATAAGTCATGAGCTACATGGCGCCTGCGATAACTTGCGGGCAGTGCAAAAATCATTCGATAGTGAGCCTGTTATGAAGGAATTTAGACATATTCACATGGGTGCAAACAAATGTGTTCCCGTACACATCCACAAAGTGATCACATTCATTCACAAGGTTGGATTTCAATGGAGTAGGGTGGCGGAATAACTGAATACTGGCTGCTGCACATTATCAGCAATGCGATCAGGTCTGAATCAGGCTCTACAGATGCAGCCGCTCCCATTGAGCTGGCAGCTGGTGATAGCATCGTCAGCCGCCTGCCCCCGTTATTCGACGGAAGGGGGCACGCGTGCACGAGGGCACGCGTGCACGAGACGCTCGCGTACCCAATTCCGACGAAGCTCTCCAACACCCTCTGCAGTTCCCCACTGGTCCCCTTACCCCCCTTACCCCCCTAACCCTGCCTGTTTCCCTGAAGCGGAGATGGGCAGGGATTCCGCCGCCGACGAGTGATGGGGACGTGCGGGCGTGTGACACGCTCGTGCATCCCCATCAGATGGAGCGCCTCTCCGTCAGCTCTCCCAGCACTGTATGAGAGGCACTCCATCTGTAGGTTTGATAAATGATAGAAGCAGATTGGTTTAGACTTTATCTCTCTTTAGGCGAGTTGCACTAAGCCTTAAAAGTGATAAAATATTGAGTGATAAACTTGCCCTTTGAGCTTTGATAAATCCCCCCTTAAGTAATCAAACAAAATTCCAAATATAGTCACGAATAGCACTGTAGTATTTCGTCTAATACCTATGTGCAAAATTCACAGTATAGCGAAACACAAGAGGTGGAATATAAAACAAATTGCCATCTCAGTTTGAACACTTCAAATTTATATACACTTAGTTGCTTCTATCCCAAAACTTCATTTCTTTTTTCTTTTTCACGCTTACATTTAACCATAATTTTGGACTTGTCTCAGCTGGATCAACTACATTTCCCCCAGGAAGATTGAGAACGTATCAGTCTTAACTCAGTCACAATCCAGAAGGAATTCAGTTATATCAGGGAGTCTCATTACGTGAGATACTCCTATTGCTTTTTGTTATTTGTCAGCCTGTAAAATACCTGTCTTCTTCCCTGATTCAAATTAAAAGAGTCCAGCAGAGAATGAATTTTCAGTTTCTTTAAAATATCTCTTGAAAGAGTGAAAGCCATTAAAAATCACAGTAAAATGGTTAATAAACCCCTTTCTTCTGTGCCATAGTATGCCAGTGACACTGTGAATTTTCACATAATTTGCAGACGGCATCTCATAAAAAATGAGCAAAATTTATTCAGTTCAAATTAAATAGATGTAGCACAGAGTAATCTTTCTCTATTAAATATGTCACTTTTTGCAATTGTTTCTTAATATCCCTCACAGCTTCCATCTAAGATTAGCACTTTCGTTGCTGCTACAGTTTCACTAACCTACTGAATTATTCACTGAAGCATAACCTTCAGATATCAGGTTAGAAAGACCTTGATTATAGCAGGAAGTGAACTGTATAAACCATTTTCTTTAAAATAAATTTCCTTGGTATAGAAAATCCTAAACTCGATAGGTAGAACCTGCATCGGAATTAAGTACATAATTGGAGGAACTTGCTCAAGTGCAACATTGCTCCTTTTTGTTTACAATAATTCACTTGAAATAAAGTAAAAGTGATCTGTACATGTGATAGTGCAGGTATGAATATTTTCTCTCTCGCATTCTTTGGAATTGGAAGAAGATAGGAACACGGTAATTCGTTCTCTCACTAGGAATGAAATGGCAGACATAGTCTGATGTGTGTGGGTGTGTTTATGTCTGTGTGTGTGTATATATATATATATATATATATATATTTATTATGTGTGTGTTAATATATATATATATATATATATATATATATATATATATAGCAGCAAATTTCGGCGGCACCTGGAGTTAGAAATAAAGAGTCTTAAGCGGTTTGGTGATCAAACGTTTTCGATGTTATTAAAACATCTTCATCAGGATCCTGATGAAGATGTTTTAATAACATCGAAAACGTTTGATCACTAAACCGCTTAAGACTCTTTATTTCTAACTCCAGGTGCCACCGAAATTTGCTGCTGTATTGGGGGACCTTGTTGGTCTTCTGGCAGGCACCGGAGGAAAGGTATTACCGACGATTGGAGTGCTGTCCTATCACAAACATTGTATATATATATATATATATATATATATATATATATATATATATATATATATATCTATATCTATATATATATATATATATATATAGATATAGATATATATATATATACTGTATAACACACACACATATATACAGTGTATACAGTATACACAGGATGCAGTCATGGTGCCAGCATTCTCTATACCAATGGCGGCATTCCAAGAGCCTTCAGAAGGCAGGCACCGAATTTCCAAATTTATCAGGATGCCAATGCCGGAATACCGACGGCATCCCGATCGGTCAGTATGCGGGGATCGCTAGCTTGCGGCTGTGGAAAGGGGGCTAGGTTTAGGAATTAGCGGGGGACATTGGTTTAGGCTATGATAAGTGGAAATTTAGGCTGAGCGGACAGGGGTCAGGTTTAGGCACCAAGAAAAGGGAGGCTGGGTTATGGTTAGGGGATGGGTTGCGGGGGTTAGTTTTAGGTCCTAGAGGAAATTTATGGTCAGGCTGCAGGAAAGGAGGGTTAGGGTTAAGGGGGGAGGACAGGCTGAGAGTAAGTATATTTCCTTATCTTTTATTTATATGTCTGACACAGAATCTGTAGCACATACTGTATGCTCCTTTCCATTGTCAGAAAATACTGTAAAAAAATACTGTAGAATGGGTATGAAGTTTGCTTGTCAACAATCAAAATGTTCGCAAACATTATAGGTTCCCTGGATGTCAGGTGCCAAGAAGTCAGCAAATGTGAAAATATGCTGCTGAAAAATTTCACATGCACCAGCAATATACTATCAACATGACGGTGCAGTAAGTATTCTACAATGTTTGACAGTTGCTTTGCCGGCATGAGTGAAAAGCATTAAGTAGCTTACATGCTGGGTTCTGCCTTCTAGGGTCCCCTTACTGCTTGTCAGCATTAAGTTTATAGACAAGCCATACAGTATGTAACCAATAGAGTTCTAACTGTTGGCTGGGAAAAGGGCCAAATGCTGAATCCCATTTGGACAGACTGGCTTGCCACTTCATGCTTCATTTACTTTCATACTTCTCAAATTGAGGCAATCGGAGTCACCTTTACCTGATAGCCAAGCAGTTGGGGAAGGTACATTCATTCATAACTGGAATGCATAGTAGAGTAGCAGTGACTCATTCCCACACACACCTAAAACTGATGTGTACAGCAGTTAAATGGTTATTGATGGAGGTTCTGAGGTAAATAAGGGACATCATATGCCCTTTAGGAAGTGGGCATGGACATTCTGTCTCCTAATGGGCCATGACCACTGTCATACAAAGATACTTATAGGCCTCATAGCAAAAGTTTGTAAGAACACCCTATTTAGTAACTGATGGTGGTAAATGTATGTAAAACATATTAGTTAGACAGCAAAGATGGGCCCCCTTCAGCTCTGGGCCCCGTAGCAGCTGCACCCCTTACACCTATGGTAGTTACGTCCTTGTTTATGCTCCTTATTGCTGTATAAGGAGTCGATGTTTCATTTGGTGCATTTTATACTGATAAACATAAATTTCCATCGATTGTGGGCTCCAAAAGAACTGTACCTGCAAAGAGGAAAAAGTACCAATATAGCTTTCAGTCTAGGTTTGCCTAAATCTTGTTCAATGCATGTGCATGGGCATTGGACCACACAATGACCATGCAAGGGCTTCTAATGCTTCCCAATATACTGTCAAATCACTTAATTGTTATCTTTAATCTACAGTATAATGGCATTAGCATACCTCCCAACTTTGTGTGTCCACAGCGTGACCCCTCAATTTTTTGGGGTGTGGCCTAGCAATAAGGGAGTGATGCCCCACCGTGAGGCCACACCCCATTTTCAATACTGTGGTGCCATGGTTAGCGGCTTTCTGAGCTGCTGGCTATGTCCCCAGCCCCTCAGGCATGCGCACATCGTCTATTCTGTAGCCTGTGGGGCTGGGAAATAGTGACAGGGGGTGACAGAAGGGACTACAAATTCCCCCCTGGGAAACTGTCGGCCCCGGGAGGGACACAGAAAACATCCTAAAAAATCGGGACATTCCCGCGAATAACGTGACAGTTGGGAGGTATGCATTAGCTATCATGGGCAAAGCTCTGAAAAGCTAAGCTTTTTGAGCTTGTTACTGTACATTTGGCATTTCCACAGAACCCAAAGATATATACAATATTAGGTATATGAGATTGATAGCCAAGATGCTACTGCACCATTTTAACACATACCTCATTACTTAATGAATGCAGCAATTCTTAGAAAAGAGCTGTTTTAATATGATTGACTGCAAAACTACTATAATATACTGTATAAGAGCCTCTTAAAGCAAACATTCCCACCTTCAGTCTTCAAGGCACACTAACATTATTGATATCCCGACTTCAGTAACAATAATTAAATCAAAATAACTTAGGTGCAAACTAAACTAGGCCTCAGTAGTTTATTGGTTTTCTTTGCTTTTTTTATCAGAGACCCTCCTTTGGCCCCTAACTGTGCGGACAACAGCTGCACATGCACAGTACACAAGCCAATGCCCAACCTACAAGTAGAGTGTTAGTATAAGCTATCACTCTGCATCCATCTCTTCACCAGGAAAGTCTCTATTTGGAGCTCATGTACTGGCAAAAAAGATTACATTAAATTTAGATCCAAAGTTATTAAGGGGTATGCAATCCCGGTTGAAGTCTTTTTTTTTTTTTGGCGATATATCTACTTTTATAGCCCATAAATTTTGTTGTTTTGCTTTAGTGTATTCAATGTAAAGTTTTTGCAACTGCTGTTTTCACAGTTTTTTGTGTTTCTCTCGCACATCAAAATGTTGTTTTTGCGACTTACCAAGCTGATCTGTAATCAAACTGTCCATATATCTTTACAAACCTATTCAATGTTCACTATTCAAGATGTTTACAACAGCTTACAAACACTTTTAAGTCCATTTCATCTAACTGTCAATTTTGATGTTCATGTTCTTAAATCATGTATTTATGCGCCTCCTATGTATCCTGTCCTCTTTTTTTTTTTTTTTGGGGGGGGGGGGGGGGGGATAAATTCCTTATTGGAGGCGTTTTATGATTTGTCCAGTAATATTCCCATTTCTGTCTTGCTTCCATGATTGGGCAGATTATCCCATGATGCATTGTTGCTTGTTTTTACCATGTCATGTTTATTTTTCCCATAATCCTCTGTTTACCTCAGAACTTTCACACCTGTTTTGAGAATTCAGGGAGATTACAGCATTTTGCTGATTTGGAAATGTTTTTGTAGGGAATTTGCGTTTTTATCTACAACCAAACTTTATCATTGACTACAATCATGAAGCCTTTCTCTGACACAATTGTGGTGCTCCCCATTGAAGTCCTTTTGGTGAGCTGTCGCCATCGACAACATCAGGATGGTGGGGGGCGAAGGACTCATGCTCAGAGATGGCTGCATTGGGTGAGTCAGTGCAGGTCTCTATCCTACGTCCATGCCAGTATCGTACTAGGCGTGTAGTGGAGTCTCTCTCTAAGATGGAAGTGATATCAACCTATCCCATATCCTCTCAGGAAATCTATTAGCTGTATGTTGGAACCAGATCTGGAACCACGGGTATGGTCAAACCATGCAATTTCTGGTTACACATACATTACATTTTTTGGCATCAGCACTTTCCAGCCCACTTTGTCTCAAACTTGCGGTTACTCACAGTCAACTCTGTCAAGGAGCATTACCCAGTTATTTCAGCATTCCGAAAATTGATGAACCGGTACATTAATTTTCCAGCCGCAGACAGTGAATGGAGAGAGGATATAGAAGCAGGCAAAGCATGTGACTAGCTAACAAGCATAATGTTTTAAAACAGAAAACCTTGGTCACATTAGGAGGATGAGGTACCCAAACATTGATGGTTTTGCTACCGGGCTGTCATAATGGATACTGCTGTATGTTGAATCATCTCTACCGTTGCCATAAAATCGCCATTAATACTGCAAACAATATATGAGGGCTAACCATTGATGTTGAGAATTCGATAGGCTTTCATTCGATTTCACTAAACAGTAAACACCTGCCACACCCCAAATACATTACATGTCAAGCCATGCACCCCTTACCTTTTGAAGACAGACATAGCACATGACATGACTTTGATCATCATTGCAACAACATTTCAATCAACAAAAATGCAGTAATGACAGTAATCTCCGGACACACATTAATAATGTACAGTACATGAAATATTTTAGGCGTTATGGGCAAAAATAGATTACAACCTACTGTACAGTAGGCTACTGAGCCTTTGCTAATATATGCTTACAATTTAAGTAGCGCAACATTACTCCTAGCACAAAAAAAATGAATACCAGAAAAGCTACACACCTCAGCTCCAAAAGAAAAAATTAAAAACCGCAAATAAAAACCAATTCAACCAAATGAGAGCATGTTAGGAAACCAAGAAATAAAAATACACCAAAACCTTACCCAAGTTAAAATCCAAACAAATGCAAGTCCGGATCTTCTCCACAAGCTTCTTGTGCTTTCCCTGGTCCTGAACACGGGCCTCCGCTGCTTCTGCTTTCCAAAAAAGGACTGAGCCACACTTTCCAAGTTCTTCAAACTCCTCTTCACTTCCAGCCAAATTGAAAACACCTCCTCCAATCACGCAAAATGGCAGCGTTCCACACAGTGCAGGCTTTTATATAGGAGCTGAAGAAGCATGAACACGACTTAGCAATGTCTACATTGTGCCTCATAGGCCAAATATCGACAGGAGGCACATCGCCTGTATGACACTTTCCATATGCGTGCACAACGCAAATGTAAAAAATAGACTATTCGTTTAATTTCAAACGGGATTGCATACCCCCTAAATTTAACTAAAATTTAGATGAGTTTTAATTTCCACTTTTAAAATGTAGTCATTTTTACATCCTTGTGGCCCTCAAAATGTGAGATTTTAAAATGAGTCCCTTAGTCTTATAGAAATTCAAAAGGACCCATATTGCTATGGTGAGCAATGATACCATGTACAGTAGTCCTTGATGGTTGGACCCTACTATGACTTTCAGTGGGTGCAACAGCCTTGTTGCCGAGAGGTGATGGGAGATTGCAGCTGCTGCATACCCCACAATGACAGAAGTAACTTCCACTAATACATATGACCTATAAAAGTCAAAGAGCAAGGACAATAAAGCTGAAGCAGGGCTTTGATGCTTATGCACAGATAGGCTCCCATACATACTCAAAAGGAGAGATAAGGCGTAACAGGCAGAAAAAATGCATTTTTGTCTTACCTGTAACCCCCAAATTGTACTTTGGTGCCCAGAGATGTAGTGTTTTCCTCTAAAGATACCCTTTCAGTGTAAAATACAAAAAGATGATTTAGATAATAAATTAAATATTGAATAAAATATTTTACACCGTATGATTATCTGGAGAACATTGTAGTTCACCAATGCTACCACTGCTACTTTCACATGAGCTTATGTATTCAGACAACATAACTGACTAGAGGTCACCCCCTATGGATTACCCCTGGACAGTGACTAATATAAATGTCCAAATATTTTCTGAAATTGTGTGCAAGGAGAGTGGCAGCTTAGCAACTGACATCTGCCAGGCACTAGGACCCAGAGGTTTGAAAAATTCATAATCTTCCACGCATGGGGTTTCTTGCTTCATACCACAGTCAGGCATCCCTTCTGCTGGCAGCCCTTCTACAGAGTAGCCAGGAAATCAGCAGTGGTGGCTGGCCAGGTCAGTGGCTAATGTGGTAAGTGTAGGTGGAGGTACTTTAAAATGATAACCACACAAGCAAGAGGGGGATATGTGCAAAGGGGAAATGTACATTGTCACCCTGTGCATGATCTACTGTCCTACTGTTACCCTGTGCATAACCCAATGCTACTCGAGTACATGATGAAATGTCACTTTGAGTACAATGTCGTCCCCAGTGTCCCCCGCTGTCAGTCTATGTATGCCCCTCTATCACCCAGTGTACTGTATGTCCATCTGTCACAGCATGTATGCCACTGTCACTCAGAGTATGTGCCACTGTCATGTATGTAACTTTCACCCCATGTATGTGCCACTGTCACCTAAAGTATGTGCCAATGTCACCCCATGTATGCCCCAATCAACCCATGTAGGTTACATGTGTGTGTGTCTGAACAAAAACCCTTTTAGTGAGACCACACCAAATGTCCCTAGGACCAATAAATTCCCCCCTTGCCCTATGATGGTGCCCCCATCCTCCACTGTCATTTTGTTGTGGAACCTCCCCTGTTTGTGTGCACCATAGTATATAACTTATTGGTACAGTAATAAATAATTATTGCTATTTTATATTTCAGAATAATAATTTCTTTTTCTTACCCTTATTTAGATTTAAATTTTTAGCCCTTAAACATCAGTTGTTGCCTATTAAATAAAGTTCATAAATAGATTATAAAAGATTATAATAATAATTGTTAGTGTAATGAAAATAAATCCATATTTCCTTAAATTCTACAATTAGTGAAGAACAATTAACACAGATTTGCTTTACAGTGAAATCAAGTGCTATTGATTTGGAAATTTGTTTTTTAAATGTAAGTAACGATCTCTGAAGGCTTTCTGTACAATTAAATCAATGCTAAAAGCCCTATAAAATTAACACCCATTATATACAGTATATCTTTATTCATAGCATGATGTGTGTATACACGCTGGGGATGATTTTGGTTGGTTTGCAAAAGCAAACTCCTTCTTTAATGGACAAAACCATGTGCACTGCAGGTGGGACTGATGTAACATGTGCAGAGAGAGTTACGTTTGGGTGGGGTAAGTTCAAACTGAAATCTAAATCTGCACAGAAACAAAATAACTCACCAAAATCTAACTCTCTCTGCACAAGTTATATCAGCCCCACCTGCAGTGCACATACTGTAGTTTTGTTTTGCACATAGCGATTTACAATGTCACCAGGCCATTCACACGAGAATGTGTGCGAATGGCAGGAATGCAGGTGGGAGGAAGTGTGTCGGGAGCTGGCGGCTAATGTCACATGATGTCAGCTGCCCGCCCTGTCTTCGGCTGAATAGCCACAAATATAAGTCAGTCTCCACTGACATATTTGCGTGGCCAGAATAAATCATTGGATGATCGGTGACTATTGAATGATTTCTCTGCCAGCGGGACATACGAGGGACTATATCTTGGAGGGTGGCGGCAATTTGGTGAGGGACAGGGCAGATCCTCTGGGACTCAGTAAGCTGCGAGCTGCTCAGCTTACCATGTCAACCAGAATCAGGGTATATAAGAAGTTATTCTGGTTCACTCGGAAAGGCACAATCACTCTCTAGTGGACAAACCATTTGCACGCAGGTGGGGCTGATGTAACATGTGAGAGAGTTAGATTTGGGTGTCTTATTGTTTCTGTGCAGGCTAAATACTGGCTGCTTTATTTTTACACTGCAACATAGATATCAGTTTGAAGTGTATACCCACCCCCACGCCCAAATCTAACTCTCTCTGCAAATGTTACATCAGCCCCACCTGCAGTGCATATGGCTTTGTCCATTAGAGAGTGATTGTGCCTTCCGAGTGAATCAGAATAACCCCCTATATGTAATGTATTGCAAGCCTAGCATGTTTAAGTGACAAATCTGGACAAAATCAAATGCGGTTGGAAAAAAAATATTTCTAATCTTAAAGTATTTATTTGAGAAAATGTCTAGAATTTATTTTAAATTATTTCAAAATAAATTAGACAAATTATACTTTTAATTTCTGGGTAGAAAGTGACTTCATACAGTACATACAGTTTTGACACTATTTAGAGGATCTTTCAAATATTATACAATAAAATATAACTTTTTTATTTTATATTAAGCAAAATAAATAGAGGGGTAAAAGATTATTTTAATTATGTGGCAGCTAAATTGCCCATGCAATTGGGTCATTTGGAAACAGAAAATCTAAAGAGACAATGCAAATATCAGGCAGTTTAACCACTTAACTTGCTAATATCTTTTTTAAACAACCACTCAGAAATTTTCAGGTATTTTTATGAATGAATTAGGTTTACAACGTTTCTGTTAAATATATCCAATATGATGATAGAAAAAAAGGTAAACTTTAGGAAAATACCTCCATGGCTGATTTATCAAACTTTTGATACTTGGACCATCATGACCCAGTGGCTGCTCCTTACTGCAGTTATAATTTGGCCACAAGGAAGGTGCCTTGACAAAGACCCCACCAAGGGTTGAAACTCATCGGAAGGAGCCGGTGGATGTACTCACCATTTCTTTTAACCAACGCTATATATTGACTAAAACAATTCCTTTGTGATGCCTGGGTGACCAGAGGTAGTACCGGATTTGTGAGAGTTAGATGGAGAGAGAGTGACTCCAGTAAAATTTGAAAGAGACGGAGGCAATGCAGACGGAACTACCATTCCTTTTGGGTCAGGCACAGTACGCTGCTCAGCACAGATTGCTAGGACTCCTTGGATTGCAACAAGTCCCAGAACCACTGGAGCAAGATGGAGAGGCGGACCTTCACCCCAGGAGCTTTGTTTCTGATCATAGCTATTCTACTAGGTGGAGCAGAAGGAGCAGGCATAGTGTGAAGGTGGCAGGGGGAGATGGGTAGCAGTCCCTGTAATACAGTTCTGACAACTACATGGTGTTGACTGTTGCTAGGAATGTACTACATGTATTGCACAGTCTAACCTGTAATCTATTCTACTACTCTTTAACAATACATTGAATAGAGTCATTTATAATCAGTTTTGGTGCGACATGGTGTCCACCGATGCACATAACACTCTAAAGCGGAAAATAGCAGCATTAGCTTTTTATAAGATATTATTGATGTTACCATTTTTACTGTTTATGTCTATATTACATTTTGTATTGGTTATAAATATAAATAAGGGCTGAAAATATTGATCTTGTTACTCCAATATGATATGGCAGTGCAGTATTTTTCTTGTTTAATGTATGTATTGTGTAGCAGGCAATTGCCCATTTACTAATGCTGCAGCTGTGCACTTAGCCCTCTGCTACATATATCAGGTGCCAGGTATTTCCTGTTTATGGACTTTGCCCAATTATACAGATTTGATGAGCAACATTAGTCATAGGCAAACGCAAGGGTGGTTTACAGTTGCCCGGAAACCCCCTCCTCTTGGAAAGTGGCTAAAATTATGACAACAATAGTAATAAGTGCAGATCTGCTGCACATGCATAGTGGTAACAGCTTCTAACAAGTTTGCTGTGCGTGTGGATCTGAGTCCTCCATCAGTGCATTAGACCAGAGAGTAGCTGCCAGAAAGAAGAAACAGAAGCCTTACCATGAGGTGGGAGAATGTGAGCTTAGAAAGTGCTGGTTGCATTATTTTTGTGTATTTATAATGGTACTTTATATTTAACCTTTTCCTGACCACATATTTATATTATTTAATTGTTTGATACAGTCTATACTATAGATCATCTATAGTGTTAGATATTAATACTGCATTCTATACAGTACCCAGTGTTTAGAAAGTGTACAATAAAATATGTACATTAAAGTCCAGGGATCATTACTTGGTTGTTCTACCGCTCCTCCAGACTACTGCATTGTTCCAATGTTGCGCGGGGTGGGAGATTGTGGACTGCATTTGGAAACCCCCCTCTAGGAAGCCGGCGTTTGCCACTGTTAGTACTTCTGTGTGTGAATGTGTCTGTATACGCAGTGCTACCATACAGAGGCTGCAGCTTTTTCTCACGCCAAGTTCCATTGTGAAAATATGCAGTTTACGCCATGCTAATTATTGATGTAATGTACAGTATGCTCAGCCGTGCATCAGCTCGATATCTGACCTCTTGTATGACTGAAGGCCCTTTTAACAGATGCAGTTTATTAAAGCAAGTATGCGCCTTTGTTTGCATAAGGTGAAACAAATACGTGCAGCAGCACAAAATATGTGCCGTGTCTCTGTATTCATGTTGGATTCAGTTTGTTAATGCTATATGTAGCTGGAAATGATTCCATAACGAATTTCACAAGGCATGTGACCTCATCTAAGAGTATTGTTACTGCCAACTAACCTGGGCTATCACTGAATGCTTCACGCAATACTGTACATGATATGATTGCTTTGCTTAGAAAGCTTTCACACAAGTTATCCATCTGTTTTTTTCTGCAATGTCTTGCACTTCATTTCCAAGCATATTAAATATTTTAAGACAGCAAATGCTATGAAAAACAAGAATGGCAATAATATTAGAATACATATTCAATATTGTTGCTAACATTGATTTAAGTACATACAATACTTATTGTAGTCCTCATATGCTCTTCAGTAGAAGAGGTGGTAGAGGCAGTAGCATAACTACTGTGGATGCAGATCCCCTGTACCCAGTCACACTACACTCCATCTAGAGAAGGGCCCCTGCCATACCCCAGTAAGGGCCACAGGAGCCCAAACCCACCTCTCCATCTTTAAATATGCAAGATCTGAGCACGCCATTCCTTTCCAGCACTGGCAGGACTCAGCCTCCCATTCCTCGGGCACAGTTCCTCTGTTCAGAGTTCCAGCCTGTGGGCTAGATGCACTAAGCTTCAAAAGTGATAAAATGGAGAGTGATAAACAACCAACCAATCAGCTCTTGTCTGACATTTTTCAAAACACAGCCTTTGACATGGCAGGCAGGAGCTGATTGGCTGGCTGTTTATCTCTCTACATTTTATCACTTTTGAAGCTTAGTGCATCTGGCCCTGAGTCGGAATATGATGAGCACAAGCCACATTCCATCTCATTGAGTCCTGTGAATAAACCTTGCAGTATCATTGCAGCATATGGTTGTCTCCAGCTGGGACTGTGAGCAGAATCAGTATCAAGAATGATTGGCTGGAGGCACAGGGAAGGTCTGCAAGCTTGTCATGTGATTTTCCCTGTACATCATGTGGATATCACAGACTAGTTAGTAAACTTCAGTGAGGGTCAGCCCAGTAGTAGAGGGAAAGTATGTGCCAGCTTCAGCGGCCAAGGTAAATGTAGAGTGGGCATTTTATGTTCATAAGAAACACAGAAGGCTGATTAAGCTTGAAGTGAACATAAACCACTGAGGATTCCTGCAGGTTACACTTTGCTGATAGTCAGGTGATATGTTAATTTGAAGATGGGCACAAGGCCTATCAGTGCAGGGGGGAGGGTTTTAGACAGGGTAGGAAAGATCACATGCTAGAGTGATCTCCCTCTGTCCGACAAAGCCCCACCCACCCTTCCCTATTTCTCTTCTTCGGCGGCGGTAAAGAACGGTCATTCTTTAAGAACTCTGTGTGTGTGTGTAGATAGTGGGGTGCACTCTCCCTTGACATCGATTGTCATGGGCCATGCTTCTGCACGGGGGATGGCCGTCACCACCAGGCCTGGTGGCTGACCAGGGAGAGTGATCACCAGCGATGTGTGTATGCATAGTGATCTTTAACCCCACCTTTCCTTTAGTGACCGTTCTTTAGTGCCACCACCATTTATAGTCATAGTTTAGTTGTCAAAATAAATTTGACATTATTTTTTGAAACGCCAGCACTTGTGTCCGTGTGTTTATTTTAGGTTAAGTTATTTAAGTTAAGGTTAAAGTTATGGTTAAGTATGTTTAATGGGTAAAGAGTGGACCGGGGGATACCCGATAGTGAGTTTATATTGATGATTAGGAGTATGCAGTTCTCAAGCCAGCTCTACTGTAATTATACATAAGGGTTGTATTTAGATGTGTGAAGGCAAGTAAGGAACATGTGGATGGGTGCGATAGCAAATATGGTTCATGTGGAGGTGAGGATATGTGTCCTGAGTATGATGACAGATACGTGGAAATAAAGGGGGATGATTACATATAATGTGCAGGAAGGGGCTATATAAGGGGAATATAGGGCACTATGGTGCATGGGGCGCAGATTTATTTTAATTGGGCATGTGAGGGCCTGAATTCTGAATGTTATAACCCTACTGACCTTTTGGCCAAATCCTCTGGGCAAAGGGCAAATAAAGATGAAAAGGTGTTAGCTCTAAGCAGGACAGGCCAACCTGTGGCTCTCCAGATGTTGTGAAACTACAAATCCCAGCATGCCTTGCCACCGTTCTAACACTCCCTCGTAGCAAAACTGTGGCAAGGCATGATGGGATTGGTAGTTTGACAACATCTGGAAAGCCTCAGGTTGGCCAGGCCTTGCTCTACAGGATGAGGATGCAATGTCCATACCTTTGACTAAGCAACTGCTTTATTTAGTTCATCTTGTCAGTCAGATTTTGACTGAATAAAAAAAAAATCCTGGTTAATCCAGCACGAAAACTCAATTAATTATAGCCTTGCGTGTTCTTCTTTTTGTACATTCTGCTGCTGGTGGTGGTGTGTCCACCGTTACATATATCATATATCAGTTAATAGCTGTCTGTACACTATATGGTTTGTGAGCCTGGAACAACAGAGGTTCTCTAAGAGTAGAGTACTTTGTGTGTCTTTGTTGTATTAGAAGTGAGGCAAAAGCTTCTCGGAATTTAGTGGATGTATTACCAAGGCCGGTAATTCTCTTCCTTCGTCACCTCTTTACTGAGGCATGACTGTGGACTAGCAAAACTGCAAGGTAAGCTGAATTAGAACCCATTGTGTATAAGAGGTACTACTGTGTTACATGCTGTAACATGGATGCAATGCTGTGTCTTGGCAAAGGAATTGATTTTGGACATGTACATAGGGGGTTATTGAAGATCATTTTACTGCTAATTTGCGGAGATCTGCGATCAGGTAATCATCACCCAGCCAGAGTGAAAGCCCACCCTGTGCAAGCCTGCAAAACGATGTGCACGGCTTGTGGAAGTTACACCTATAGGCGATAAGCAGCCATTCCATAGGCAAGATGCTCACCAGCAAATTATTTTCTCACTGTATGAAGTCTGTACGTAGCTTTAGACTTACTTGGTGGGTGCGATAGAAACAGGCTGTCTGGGGCCAGAGCTGACATCAAGCAACTCCCCTGCCAACTCCTAGGCACGTCTACATTTTTCCTGACACTCCTAGAAAATGGCCAGTTACCATCCCTAAACAGCGGTTTTCTGTCAATCAACTTGCATACCTCTAGCAATATAAAAAAATTGCAGGATTTTATGCCAAGATGTTCTCTCTCATGCATACCACAAGACATGCGCAGTCATTCGATTATCACTTGGCCTGCGTATTGGCAGCCATGTGATCAGGTCTGAAGAACCCCCATAGTTTCAAATGAAGCACAGGAAACTCAGCTTGAGCTATGCCTACTTGCAACAGAACTCACACACAGATGTACAAATGTTGCACAGCACATTAAACAATGCAATCTAGCAATCCAGTTCTGTCATTACCAGTCATTTTATTTATGCAGATAAGTCAAGCATTTTGAGCAAGAAATGGACCTGACAACAGTATGAAAGCACACATCTCTATATCAAGCATTTTTAACTTCAGAAGACCCTAAGTCAGATACTTATAAATACAGCAGTAGCTATCCTTCATTTATGAAGGTGCCAGCGGTGCTATGATCAATTTACAACTTAAGTTCTAACTAGAAACAAAATAATATGATTATAACCTATTTAATGCATTCAGATCAGCAACTGGTTCAGTGCTAATCAAGACACTCCCAAAGGGTTGGCTGAGAAATGGAAACTTTACCCCATCACATATCTCTGAAAAAATGTAGTTACTCCTCTAACTGTACCTACTACCTGCTTAGTGCCATGTGGTCATAGAGGCGTCACTAAACCTTTGTGGAACCCAGTGTGGCAGCAGGAACTAAGAAGCGCACCAAAGGCATGAGCCAGCAAAAAGGGGTGTGTCCTCACTAGAAGAGGCTTGCTATGAGGGGTGTGGCCTCACAACCCAAACAACTTTTTCGTTTTTTCTGGGGTTCCCGGACATGTGGGCTGCCCCCAGTGACAGTGTTCGGTCAGTGCCGGCTGCTACACTTGTGACTGGTGCCAGATGCTGCAGGTAATGTAGAGGGAAGATCCCGGTTCCTGTCACAGGAGCCAGCATTTTGGTATCATCCCTTGGCAGATGACACCCGGGTAAACTGTGATGTGCCTGATCCTGCACAGCTTTCGATGGCTGTATGCAGAGAAGCTATGTTTGATGATACATAAGGATAGATACTGTGGGAGAAATTTACTAATATGAATTCATAAAAAATAGGTGTATTCCTAGGCAGAAATACACCTATTTTTTACACATTTGTATTTTCGTGATTTACTATCCCAAAAATACAGCAATTTGTATTCTTAAAGATGGGACACTCGTATTTGTATTTACAAATACGAATGTCTACACCATCGATAGGATACTACAGGAATCACCATTCAAAAGAATGGTGGTTCCTTATTTACTAAGCAGCCGTATTGATAATATGGCTGCTAATTGGCGTGAAAGCCATGAAAATACGGCAGGAAAATACACCTTGATTGTCCTGTCGTATTTGCTTTAAGCCTGCACGGATCAGTCAGATCTGTGCAGGCTTTAGTGTAAAAAAAAATAGAAAAATAAATAAATAAAAAACAGCGTGGGGTCCCCCCCCACAGCTGTAACCAGCACCAGGCTGACAGAGCCGGGGACGGTAATAAAAAATCAGGGAACCCGACAAATAGGTGTTCCCCCGATTTTTTACAACCATCCCCAGGCTCCGGGTCCGGGGCTGGTTCCCAAAATACGGGGGACAAAATGACTAGGGGTCCCCCTGTATTTTAAGAACCAGCCCCAGGCCAAACCAGCCAGCAGGGTAATGTCACAGCCGGGGGACACTTATTGTATAAGGTCCCGCGGCCAAAACATCACCCTACTGACCAGTCAGCCTGGCCAGGGGCCCTGGGGGAGTGGGGACCCACCACAATAAAGGGGTCCCCCCCTCCAGGACTTACCTGACCAGGCTGAAGCCTGGTGCTGTCCCCGGTGACCCTGTACGGTGGCCACCGGGCTGATTTCAGTGTAAAAAAATAGATGAAAAACTATTGTTTAAAACTGTGGAACTATGAGTCCCACCAAGCCTCCCCCGCAAGCTGGGACTTGGAGAACCACAAGTCCCAGTCTGCGGCGCATTAAAGGGCCCGCTAGCACTTGTAGTTCCACAGTAATAAAAATATTACAATTAATACACACTGACACAATGAAAATAAAACTTTAATTCATCCAAAGCCAATACATACTGATACTTACCTATCTTGAGCCCATAGGTAGCCCTCGGTCCTGGTGTCCGGTGTCCTGTGTCGTCCTCCATGTCCATGTCGGCATCCGTGTCGTCCTCCAGGTCCAAGGCGGTGTCTGGGTCCGAAGTAATCCATGGTGGAGCTGTGGAAGGAAATCCTAATCACCTGGTCCTGTGGTAAAGATGTCTTCTCTTGATCCGCAGTAGTCCAGGTATTCTTCAAGCTGCCGGCGCTCCCCACACTCTCCGCATCGGACTGAGAAGACACGCAGAGATATTTCATACTCTGCGCCTCTTCTCAGAATGATTTCTATTGGCCGCCTAGCGGCCAATCAGGAGCCAAGAAAGTCGGTAGTCGGTATGTATTCTTTATTGCATCGATTCCACCAGAATGCAAGGTCCTGTGACTGGTTCTGGAATTTGATAAGCTTGCCTGAAGAGATGAGCTTTCAGGGAACGCTTGTAGGTGTGGAGACTGTAGGACAGTGTTATTGTGCTTGGGAGGGCATTCCACAGAGTCCTGCAATCGGGAATGGGAGCGAGTAATGAGTGTGGATGAGAGAATGAGCTATGCGTGTCCAATGGGCAAACAATCTAATTACTGTGAAAGAAAAAGCAGACAAATTTTGGTACTTGTTTAGTTTCACGGCGGCACCCAGCAGATTGCAGCGTATGCAAATCACATGCAAATCGTGTCCAAATCATATGCAAATATTGCATGTGATTTGCATATGATTTGCATGCGATTTGCATAGGATTCTATCCGTGTTGCGATTTAGCACACCCCCACTATCCACGTCAGCCCGAAGTGCAGCGAGCCCCGCTGTGTCCAAGTGCCAAAGTTATTCACAGTTGTCTCCAAAGTACCACAGTTGTTCACCGTTGTCTCCAAAGTACCAGTCATCCACAGCCGTCACCAAGTCTTCACAGTCATCCACCGCCATCACCAAGTCTTCAGTTATCCACAGTCACCTCCACGTCTTCACAGTTATCCACAGTCACCTCCACGTCTTCACAGTTATCCACAGTCACCTCCAAGCCTTCACAGTTATCCACAGTCACCTCCAAGTCTTCACAGTTATCCACAGTCATCTCCAAGTTTTCACAGTTATCCACAGTCGTCTCCAAGTCTTCAGTTATCCCATTATCTCCAAGTCTTCACAGACATCCACAGTTGTCTCCAAGTCTTCACAGTTTATCCAGTTATCTCCTAGTCTTCACAGTCATCCACAGTTGTTCCAAGTTGCATACCACCATCTACAAACTCTTACAGTGGTCTATGAACTGCTACTGTTATTACTGTTGCCTTATTATTTACATTATCAGTATTTGTTGCTTGTTTCTATTTCATTTTATTAAATGACTGTACTGCAAGACCTTATCATTAAATATTCTATACCTCACTCAACTCTCCTCTATTTATCCTGTACTTTGGGTACATGAGAAAGCACTACACACATCCACTCACTTCCTCAGCTGCCTCCTCCCTGTCAGTCCCACAAAACCCCCAAAGTGTGACACGGATGAGGCAGTGTCCCAAGATGTTGGATTGGAGTGGGTAGGAAGACCTTACAAGCAATGCCGACTCGTTTTGTAACATTTTTTGCTTTTAAACAATAGGTCTGATTCAGAACTGATTGCTGGGCTGTTAATTTTCAGAGCCCTGCAATCAGGTAAATGCCGCCCCATCAGAATGAAATCCTGCCCCGTGCAATCCTGTGAATTGCTTAGCAAGGCTTGTGAAAATCTATAGCCTGCAATTATCTGCAAATCCATTTGCAAGCCACTTCACATGGAATAATTTTTCCACTGTTTGCAGTTAGTGCATAACCCTGGACTAATCGGCGGTTGCGATAGATACAAGCTAATTGGGGCCAAAGCTGGCATCACACAACTTCCCCTAAAATGCCTAGCATGACTTTGTTTTCCATGACACTCCCGGAAAATTGGCGGTTACCACTCCCAAACGCTGGCTCCCTCTAAATAAACCTGGGAACAGCCGTGATTTTAAAAAGTATCAGGATATCATTGCAGGTCAGCCTACTGATGATCACCCGGCCTGCAAATTAGCAGCTGTGCGATCAGGTTTGAATTAGGCCCTATGTCCTCAACACTAACACCCATTACACATAATGCCTACAGTAGTATTTCCACTTGTACACATTATGCCCACAGCAATAGTACCCTTATACAAAATATTCACCGTAAAAAACCCTTACACATAACCCTTACACATAGGGCCTTATTCTACTTCACTCTTTCTGACAAATTCCTTCTTAGATGGACAAAACCATGTACACTGCAGGTGGGGCAGATGTTACTTGTGCAGAGAGAATTAGATTTGGGTGGGGTTTTACTTCAAAGTGAGATCTGTATTGCAGTGTAAACATAAAGCAACCAGTATTTACCCTGCACAGAAACAAAATAACTCACCCAAATCTAATTCTCTCTGCACATTTTACATCTGCCCACCCCTGCAGTGCACATGGTTTTGTCCATCTAAGGAGGATTTTGACAGAAATAGTGAACTAGAATAAGGCCAATAATGCCTACCATAGTGCCCCTTATACACATCTGTGACTCCAGCAGCTCACTGCCCATGTCCCTCCTGTAGCTCAATTCAGTGTGTCCCTTCATCAGCCTCACCTTCTCTCTGGGTCCCCCCCGCCCCCTCTAACCTTGTCTTCACCATGCACATAGCCTGCTACTTTTAGTGGCTTTTCTATACTTTAGCGGCAGTAATGACAAAACATCACATGCGCCACGCCAGAAAAGGAAGCCGTTGGGGCAGGCTTTTCTGTTGGAATCTCTTTGCATGGCTGTGGTGGAGGTGGAACTAGTTCCCCCATCCCATTACAAGTGGAGGAACTCCGTACCATCCAGGCCCCCCCCTTACCCCCCCCCCCACCCCATCCCTCCCACTTTAAACCCTGGTCAGTGCTCTCAACAAAATATAAAAGACTTATAGAGGTACAGTAACTAAGATGTGTGCAAGTTTCTATTTAACACTGTGGCCAGCAAGCAAGAATACAGTAATAAATCATTACATGTGCAGATTCTGAGTTGCAGGTGAAAATGTACTATACACTCTACCATCTGCAAAGAATCAGGCTAGTTATAATATCAATGAAATTTTCACAACACATACTTTAGCATCCTGCATTTGTTTTATGAATACAATTATTTGAATTTGGTGGGGAGGTAAGGTTTAGCAGATGTATGGACCTGCAGATCTGCGTTTTACAGAATAACATTTTTTATTTGCATATTTCATTATGATAAGAATGCCAAGTGCAATGGGGCATGAAGGATCACCAACACAGTGAAATAAAAGACGGTTAGAAATAAAAAAAGACGCATGAAATCATGTTGCTTAGCATTTAATAAAATGAATAGGAAAATAGTAAAAATATTCAGATTAGCCTTCAATATCCCTGAAGCAACAGGCGGCACAATAAAAATGCCATGGGTGATCATATTCCCAACTGCAAGGGTTGTTTGACCTCATGGTCCAATAACAGCCGCCAATTACTCATCCACTGTTAAATGCTATAACCTATAAAGAATGATCTCTGGATATATCAGTTGTAAATGAAGGTTGTGGTTAGAAGTAGAGAGTTGGGTTGAATGTGCTTTGTGAATATGCACCAATGACAGTTTTAACTTTGTGTTTAAGAGGCACCAATTATCTATATCATGGGTCCTCAAACTGCGGCCCTCCAGATGTGGTGAAACTACAAATCCCAGCATGCCTTTCCACAGTTTTCCTATAAGGAAGTGTTAAAACTGTGGCAAGGCATGCTGGGAATTGTAGTTTCACAACATCTGGAGGGCCGCAGTTTGAGGACCCATGATCTATATAATAAGTTGAAGAGTGTGTGTGTGTGTGTGTGCGTGTCTGTTGCATTGCGGACACACCGTGGCACTCAGAGCCACCAAATTCAGAAACAAGATACCTCTGGACCTGGTGGTGTGCACCTCGAAGCCGTTTTTGTGAAATTTCACTTAGAAATGTAAAAAACACCAAGTTTTAATTTGCCTTCATTGATGATCTGGGAAAAAGATCGACGATCTGGGAAACCGTTGACAAAGGAACAGCTCAACACCTGGGGCGAAATGTAATAGGTTGCGATTTTTGGACGAGTTCCAAACTCGCCATCATGACCCGGCATGCTGGTTTTCAAGGACCATGATTGGCTGATGGGCGGGCCTAAGTCCCGGTCGGGGGGCGGAGCCCCAGATGTAAACAGAAGACCGGAGGATGGTGATTGTGGGAAAAATGCTGCAGACTGAAAACGTCTGTGGTGAGTATGATTTTTCTCCACAGCCTCCCCTCTGGATTCTACTGGACAAGGGGACCGAAGCTTTGTGTCAACATAGGTGAGTATTGGATGAATGGGCTTGGTGTGCATTAAAGTTGTACTGTCTGTGTGTGTGTGTTTTTATTTGTAGTACTGTGGGACTACTAGACCCAGCGGGCCCTTTATTGCCCCACATGCTGGGACTTGTGGTTCTCCAAGTCCCTGCATGTGGTGCATGTGGTGCATGTGGTGCAGGCTTGCTGGGACGCATAGTTCCACAACAATACACAATAGGATTTTATTTATTTTTTTACACCATTAATCAGCTCGATGCCCACAGCCCAGGTGCATCGAGGACAGCCCCGGGCTTCAGCATGGGCAGGTAAGTTCTGGAGGGGGGGTACCCCTTCTTTGGGGGGGTCCCCACTCCCCCAGGGCCCCTGCCCATGCTGACCGGTCAGAGGGCTGAATGCTTTGGCCGGGAGGACTTGTATAAAAAGTCTCCCCCCAGCTGTGGCATTACCCTGCTGGCTGGTTGGGCCCGGTGCTGGTTCTTGAAATACGGGGGACCCCCAGTCATTTTGTCCCCCGTATTTTGGGAACCAGGACCGGCCCTTGAGCCTGGTGCTGGTTTTATAAAATCCAGGGAACCCCAACTTGATTGTTCCTTTGATTTTATGATACCAGCACCGGCTCTTTGAGCCCGGGGCTGGTTATGATCAGGAGGGGGGACCCCACGCCGTTTTTTTTTTAACTTTAACTTTAAGCCTTTTTTTGGACAGAACCATGCACAGATCACAAAGATTTCTGCATGGTTCTGTAAAAATCGCCAGCAAGAAGCTGGTCTATTTTTTTTGCGGTTTTTGGTAAGGATCCATATGCGACTTTAGAACTTGCATCCTATTACATATGCGAGTTCTATAGTTTACAAAGGGAAAATATCTGGATGCGATTTTCAGTGTGACTTTAAAATGTGATTCTATAGGTGGAAGGGGGTATGCATATTGGTGGCATAATTGGTGTTTGGTACACCTACAGGGGGTACCCAGATGATGAGAAATTTTCACTACAGTGTCACCGTAGGGGGATTTCCAATTGGGGTTCAGGTGGTCTTTTAGGGACCCCTTTGCAATTCCGTTGGTCTCTTCTCCAGGAGCCTACGGTCTCCCTCAGTGATTGACTATCATTAAGAGAGACCATAGGCTCAAAGAGAAGAGACCTACAGGATTGTAAAGGGTCCATAAAAGACCACCTGGTCCTCAATTGGGAATCCCTCTATGGTGACACTGTAGTAAAAATCCCATCAATTGAGGGCCCCCTGTAGATGTACCAAGCCCCAAATATGCCCACAATATCCATACCCCCCCCACCTATAGATTTGTTTTGTAACCCACCCTCATCCAAACAATTATCAGTTTAAATCAGAACTTATTTCTTAATCCTACTTTAATTTCTTGAGTGTACTTCTATGTACACTTACATTTATTTTCACAATTTATTGAGTAAATTGTACACTTTAACATGGCAAATCTTTATCTCAGTGTTATTCTTTAACTTCTTACACTCCAAACCTTATCAATACACCCATTGACAGTGGCTGGATCGGTGGATTGGCCCGGCGGGTGTAGGGAAGAATTTGGCCCATTGCACCCGTTCCCAGTGTTGCATTGCAGTCCAGGTAGCGTGCCTCGCGTCATGACGTCATGTGGCCAGGCCCGTGGACCTGCTCGCACACTCAGGAGCTGCCCCACTGTTTGGTAGAGAAGGCCGGTGCATGTGCTTTACAGATCTCCAGACCTCAGAAACTGCTGCAGGCAGGATCGGTGAGGGGAGTGGCAGGGAGCTGTGAATTTTTAATTAATTATGGCGTGATAAGTAACGCCCACCCCGGTCTCCACGCACTCAGCGCCTGTAATTACACACCCTAGAAACAGTACCATTGAAAGTATAGAAATGGAGGTGTGGTCATGCACCCTTTCCCGTGGCCACATCCCTTGCTGACTGTGTACTGATTTCTGACCCTCAGATGTTGGAGGGTATGTCATAGGTGCTAAATCTCAGGAGTGGATGTGGAATTCAACAACACATACAAGTTATCAACTCAGGAGCATTGTGTTTCAAACAACAACACCACCACACCTGATTTCATTGCCATTATTGAGTATCAATGCAAACACATTCTACATTATGGTGGAATCTTTAACTAATTACAATCTTAGGTCTTTGGCAAAGCATACTGTAAGATGACATTTTTCAGCAATTTTGGAAATAAAACTACCCCAAGGTTTTCCCGGGCAATGCCGGGCGGGTCAGCTAGTATTTGAATATAGGTAAGAGGGTTTGTTTTAGCCTGAAAGTATAGAAATTATTTGGGGATACGGTCATTAGGTGGAAAATCATTGGGGTCGACACCATTAGGTCGACATGCAGCAAGGTTGACATGGGTCTACGTCGACATGTCATTAGGTTAACACAATCATTAGGTCGACCTGGGCAAGGTCGACAGTCAAAAGGTCGACATGGGGTTTTTCACTGTATTTTGAGCCAACATGTTCCGACAGGTGGTATTTCATGCCCTACCATCCACTAGAACGTGGTGGGAGAATAAAATAGTGTGACAATCGTAGTGAGGCACCATGCCCAAAGCATGGCGAGCACAGTGAGCCATGCGAGGAGATGCGGTGCTACGTTTCAGTGTCCATGTAGACTGTGTCTACATTTGGGTAACAGTGAAAACCCCATATTGACCTTTTGACTGTCGACCTTGTCCATGTCGACATAATGCTTGTGTCGACCTAATGACATGTCGACCTACACTCATGGTGAACTAGACTCATGTCGACCTAATTGTGTCGACCCAATGCTTGTCGACCTAACTGCTTTAAGGTGGCCATACACATGCAGATTTATCTTCAGATCTGGCTGGTTGGAGCAGACACATGGTTATGGATGAGAGCAAATGACAGTTGACAATTTGCTTGGAAATGCTGGAAAACTGACAAACTGTCACTCATCCATAACCATGTTTTTGTTCCAACCAGCCAGATCTGAAGATAAATCTTCCTAGTGTATGGGCACCTTTAGACCTAATGATCCATACCCAATATTTGTTACCAGCTAGCATCATACTACCCAGTTCCTGATAAAAGGTTCCAGGTGGCCTAGGCTAATACACATGTAGCTCCCCTTGTAATGCTGCTAAACACACATGTACGGGCACTCAGGGACTTGCCAATAATACTTCCCATGTACATGTAACGAAGGGTAAACAACTGGCATGTAGGATCTAATTCTTGTGGCATGAAGCAGGCTAATGGTGTGTACACACGGTGAGATTTCCTTGCTATTTGACTTAAGATTCGAGTGCTATACAATCTTTGCTATCTCTGTACTTTTTACATACAATCTGCACTATATAGTCATTGCTGCCCTGTCTATCTGGGTTTCGATTTGTGCTGTCACGGCAGCGCGCATCAGGATCGCAAGGTCAAAAACCTGTGCGCTCTGCATGCAATCTGCATACGATCTGCTTGCGATCAGCATGATATTTTGACTATATAGTCAAAATCTCATGCTGGATTGTACCGTTTGTAAACAGCATTAGGCTTTAGGCTGCCCAGCTGGTGGTGTAGCACAATGTACATAAAGTAATGGTTTTCTAAGTATTTTACATTGGCGCAGCCATCTGGCAGTCACCTTAACAACTTTGCCCCCCAACAGTACATCAGGGCAGGTGATAAGTAACAAGCATGGAATAATTGTATTCCTTGGGTATCACCAGCAGGGTGTCCCCCCATTCCTGCAAACCTAGGCTGCAGCCTAATCAACCTATTGCTTTATCAGGCCCTGAGCCTTCCCTATTGTAAGTTGCTAACAAGGGTGCTCCTCCTGCATTCTGCCCATTTCCTATTGAAGCAGGCAGAATAGGAAAACAACTGCTTGAAATGCAGGTCCCAGCAGAGTGGATCGAGCAGAGCCGGACCTAGACATAGGGAGACTAGCCAATTGATTAGGGCATTTGTACTGCATAGGGGCGGGGTCTGCTCTGTAGCGTGCACTAGCAGGGGCATATTACCTCCTTCCACCCGACCTTCTTCTATGCACAGCTCGGAGCAGCATGAGATTACCTTCCGCTGCTCAGGTCATCGTTTCCCCTCTCCTGGCCAGCTAGTGGTGCCCTGCTCTTGACCTCCTCCTGCAGCATGAGACAAACTATTTTTGTTGTTGTTGTTGTTGGTCTAAGGGGGCGTGGGCACGGGGTCCACGATTAGGCCACACCCCCATATTTGCCTAAGCCCGTCCGTGCAGTGTGAGTGGCTGTCCTGTTCCTGCTTCAAGTTCCTGGTCCTGGCTCCTGTGGTCACTCCAACAAAAGGTAATGCATGTGGACGGACAGGGGAAAGGGGGAACAGACAAAATCATGTGTGTGTGTAACAGGTTATGTATGTGTGAAGAAACAGGCTGTGGGCTAGATTCTCGAAGCTTCAAAAGTGGTAAAGTGGAGAGTGATAAACAACCAGCCAATTAGCATCTACCTGGTAGTGTGTAACAGGCTATGGCCCTCATTCAGGTTGATTCGCTCCCCTGCACTTTAGCACAGGGGAGTCATGTTGTTCACGTGCAGCCGCTTTGTGCGAGCAGGTGCGGCAAATTGATTATTCGCCAATTTATTTTCACGCTAGGGTTACCAACTCATCCCTTTAATCCGGGACACATATTAATTACACAGGTTCTGTGCCAGTTTAAAAACAGGTGAAATGGAGTCTTGAGGTGTGGCAGTTTAAAACCAGGTGAAAGCCAGCCACAGAACCTGTGTAATTAATATGTGTCCCGGATTAAAGGGATGAGTTGGTCACCCTATTTCACGCAGCAGTGTGGACGGGGGCGTGGGGCGGTGGACATGGGTTGTGTACATACACACTCACACATAATATCTTCCCCAGCACTCTGGTGTCCCAAATATGGGTTACCCCCTTAGGGTTGAGTCAATTCTATATGGTCCCAGGAAAGTAGGTGGCACACATAAGGCTCCAAAAAAAAGTGCTGGTGCAGTTTAATGCATATACAGATGTTGACCTCCTCATTTAGCCATTTAATAGGATTAAGTGAGTAATAGGATTACTCTGCTAATCCCCTACTGAATTGTTCTATTTTTTGTATTGCTGTTGAGAACAATAGGATAGCCATGGCTATCCATGGTGAGCAATGACCTAAGGAGCAAAGTTGAGAGGTGCTCCAACTGTATATATAAGAAATTCCTACATTCACAGGATGCAGGGAGATATATTGCTGGGTGCCCTCCAAAGGTGCACCAACAGGATGCCAAAGTCCTAAAATACTTGCGGGGTGAGGCAGCATTCCAGTCATAAAAATTATACTGAAACCCAAAACTTTGTAGATGACATTTCAGCACCTTTTATTTGGTCACCAAAGTTTACCACACCATATACCCCTTATACAAATCCTGCAACCCAATAGTAACCCCCTTATACATTATGCCACATCGAATGAGCCAAAATTCACACCGACTGAGCACAATTTCACACTATGGCACACGAATTGAGTCAAAATTCATGTTATGCCACATAGATTAAGGCAAAATTCACATTTGGCCACATGAATTGAACCAATTACACAATATACCAAATGGATTGAGCCAAAATTCACAATATTCTCGACAAACAGGGATATTGCGCGCCAAAGGCACGCATTAAAAATTTACACAATAATGCCCATTACATGTTAAGCCACACACCATAATTTCCATTATGTATTATGCCAAACACCATAATGCCAATTTAAAATGATGCTACATAAGTGCTGCTTACCTATGTGCTCATTGCCAGGGGTTCCATGCTCGCTGCCATGCTCGCAGTAACTGGGGGACAGCTGCCGGGCAGAAGTGACAGCCATTGACAGCCGGGCAGAGAGCAGGGGCTGCCCTGCTGTATTCAGAGCATTGCATTTCCCGGATATTTGAAATAATACCCCTTTCACACCAGAAAATGCAGGTATTTACCTGGGAATATGATCCCAGGATCATGCTGGGACAGTCCCAGGCTGGCCTCTTTTACACCAGCATAGTACCTGCATTTTCTGGTGTGAAAGGGAGAGAACCCCCCCCCCCCCCTTTAACCAGCTATATCTTCTGACCCATTTACATGAGACCAGTATCATATTGAAGAACTTTTAAGTGGGCTTCGAATATTTTGGTCCCATGAAACTGGGCCATTTGGTTCCAGAGAAATCTTCCCTAAAAGAACATGAAAAGTCATGAAATGACATTTCAGAAATAAAAAAATTGGTTTACCCGCAATATCTCTGGAACCAATTAACCCATATGAACCAGTCACATTGGTGGCCCAGCGATGTGGGTTTGAAAGAGATCAAGGTCGAGTCTCTGTGATGCCAGGGGGGGTAATGACAGCCGTGAGAACTGGGTGGGGGTCGGAATTAGCGGGTCCCGTGTTATCCTATGGGGAAAACGTTCCAGCTTTGCCCGGTGGTATCTCCATTACCGGGGGCCTAGCAACGCAGGGCTGGGCTCATTGGAAAACCACAGTCCTCTTCGACAAAATGGGCATATTTGGACAGTGGGCCTGGAGCTGCAGCTACATCAGGCCCATTGTTAATCTAAGACAGAAAAGGAACAGAGGACATATAGCTTGCGCTAATATGTACTCCCATGGGGCGCAGTGGTGCTCAGCTTAATAAAGAAACAATTAATTGTAATCATATAAAAAATTTATTAAAATAAATTCATGAAAATATCATACATATATTAAAAATTAGGAAGTGCACTTCATTATTTACTTCAAAGACAAAATGACATAACAAGACACACTACATAAAACATATAAAGGCTTAGCAAATTGATTTTTAAATATATGTTTTCAGGTAGGAGGCTTGGATTAAATTTCCAAATGAGGCATAGGAAATCAGTTGTTAGCCAGGCATTTCATAGTTACCAGTCCCGCGCAGAAAGATAGTCTCTTTAGGCTGTAGTTTTGTTAAATACCAGCTCTGGTGTTTTATCGGCCTTCCGAAGTAAACAGTCCACCCTCATATCATAGGAGGGACACTCCAAATTCTGGGAACAGAGCTTTTTACCAGCCGCAGAGGACAGATGGTTAGCCGCTTGTACTGTTGTATAAAGACTTTACATGAGCTGGTCATAGGTCCCCTAGCAGTCTGCCTTGGAGAATGAGCAGATTCTGTCCCACATCCAGGGTTCAGCAGGGAGAGTGCTATGCACGGTCCTGCTGGTTGGGGGATTGGTCCTCTGATCAGATGTGCTGCATCAGTTAATCAGTTGGGATTGGGAGCCGATTGCTTGTGCACATGCAATCAGTCTTTTGATGACGCATACAACCGGCATCAATTCAGCTGCAGTTTTCAGGTAGTTTAGGTGTATACAATTGATTGTGAGATGACCAGTCGTATGCAGCAGCTGGATTGTATGACGGATTGTATGACAGATTGTGAGTACATTGTGTGTCCAAAAACCACCAAGGACTGCTGGGGAGTTGTAGGGAAAGTTGGACAAAATCATGATTGTAAGACGGGTCTTTCTGATGTACGGAATTTAGAACCAACTCCAGACCTTTTGTCTGCTTCATTGATCACATTTAATAGTAATCCATATCTTTCCATTGCACTGCTTTTGAATCAATTGCCAATATCATTTAGGCCATTGAAAAAGAGGGGGCTACCATATATATTAAACAGCTGTAAATTCTTAACCCTTCCTCCAAATTAGAACTGAATACTCCCAAATTAAAGCTGCTATTAGTCACTTTAAAAACATATTCATAATGTAACTATCATTTGAATATATCTGGGGGAAAACAGCCAAAATATCACATTTTGTCAGTGGCCAAAAATATCTGGACATACATATCTATGTTTATTAAGTAGCATAAAATATGTGAATAGGAATCTCATTGCCTAATAAACATTGTGACACAGAGAGATGAGACACATGTCTCTTCTCATGTTACTAACAGAAATTCTGTCATAGATCTTGCAAGTCCTTTGGGGTGATTAAATGTAAAGTGTGTGTTGGCACAGACAAAATACACTTGTCAATACACAGATTGGCTTTAATTTAAAAATATGGATTTAAAGGAAAATATTTGTAAAAAAAAATGCAAGGTTAATTTTATTGATTCTTTGGAACTGTTTTCCCTGGTGTCAGAATGCAACATTTACAGCACAGCAGATGATGTGTGTATCTTACAGTAACAGTGATTTTTTTTGGGCCGCACAGGGCTGCGATGGGTTAACAATTGTATAAATGTTACTGTTGTAAAATTACAGCTTGTTGTTCAGATGAATACTCTCCACTTCTCATATAGCTCTAAATTATGGACAAATGCTTGCAATTGTGAACTACCTACATTGTGGTTGCCTGTTCCCAGGCTTCATCAAGCCTGGCTGTCCAATGGGATTACTGTAAGCCTTTACGGCAGTCTGCCAGCCACTGATCAGAAATTCATATCCCTGGATGTTAGATTGCTCTCTTTATTCTGTCCATGTGATGGTTGTGATTGCCGGTGTTTGGTTGGAAATTAACATTTCTCTTGCCATATTGCATCTCCGCTATAAAGGAGCGCACATTAAAGACATGTTGTAGGTTTGCACAAGTAAACAAATATAAAATTGAGATCAGATTAATTTCTCAACACATTTATGCCATATTGATCTATTACAGCATTTTCTGGGCTTTTAGGCATATTGGTGTCTTTCAGTTTATCAAAAAAATCTTTTGTTGCAGATAAATGGCAGATAAAGATAAAGATCCAGGGGAGAAACTATATAGGTGGGTTCCAAGATCTTTTAAATAAAAAATAAAAAAACAACAATGCTCTCAAGAAGATACTTTCAGGGACATGCTGAATTAATCACAAGAGGCTGGTTAGCAGGAGGTCAGTGCATGACTTCCAAGCATCATTTTGGGTCATGTCTAGAGGCGAATGCAATGTACTGTATGTGATGTAGTGCAATATCCCCATTCTAGTTTACTTCCCAGTAAAAAAGAGGATGAAGGCAAATTGCATAGGGCTGTTGAGAGAAGTCAATGGTAAATATAATAATACCTTTTTACCATCTTTCTAACATGGCTAGGATGAATTAAAAATATGGTGTTTGTTAAATATATATATATATATATATATATATATATATATATATATATATATATATATATATATATATATATATATAGTGTGTTTGTGTGTGTGTTTGGTCATGTTATTGAAATTCTGTGTATAAGTTAGTCTTGTCATGCATTGCATAGCTTAAGTAAAATACAGCATTGCTAGATAGATATATTATCACAATGTGATATGTGAACGTTTGTCCTTTCCTGTTCTCAATCCTGTCCATCTTCAAATCTCGGATAGTTTTTTTCTTTTGCCTGTCCATACACGTGCTAATTGTGTCTTGTCATTAGTACTTGCGAGCCAGAAGGATTGTGACATGTGAGTTGCATAGAATTGGTTAGTAGATGTTTACCCAGCCAAGCTTATCCATCATCTTTAATCGTGCAAAAATGCAGAATTAATTATTTAGTTGTCTTTGAAAAGAATAAGCAAGATTTACATTAGAATGATGGCATATGTATATATATATATATATATATGTAAATAGATTAAAAGGATAGCAAAGGGACAAAATGTAAATGAAAGCTCCACTGATTTTGTGATGCTCATTTAAGGCAATGAATCCCGTCACAAAAAGATACAAAAAAAAATGTTAAATGTGGAACAGGATATTATTTTAAAATGTTATTTGATCTAGCCTTCTAGGTTTATATATTTTATTTGATTGTAAGTTTAAAAAAATGCATGTACACATGTAGTACAGTATTTTGCTGGAGCTGGAATAGTGTTAACAAATAATTAATTTATACCTATATAGTAATCATTATTGTTGCGCCTTACATCATATTGATTATAGGAGTAATCACTACTTGATAGTAAACTATGAACTAATAAAAATAACATAACTTCTTGTTGTATGGTATCTTTTTGTCAATTCCAATTCTATTTATTAATCATGACAGATGACATTTTCTTATTTATACAATCACTGTACAGTACATGTGAATCAGTTTGGACATCATAAAATGTGAAATATTATCAATTTAAGAATATCAATAATAATCATATTACTTATTTATCAATGCTTAAAATATCACCATAAAAGTTTATATATATATATATATATATATATGAAGCATATTTATGTTTCTTCTGTGTACAGATGAATAAAATGTACAAGCTTATACAAGATTATACAGTATCTAGTATACACAAAAATATACTAAATATATAAATATTTTTGAATAAAATATCTAAGTTAAGTGTAGGGAATTGTGGTAGATTCTCCAAAATTATTGTAGAGATTTAAAACAATGCTGCATTGCATCTTTGTTTACAGGTCATTTAGCATATAACTAGTGTTACCTTACATTAAAATATCCCAGCGATAACACTGTACAGTAGAAATATATAGCTAAAAATAATACTAAATTTAAAGAGTAGACATGTTTATTTTCAAATTAGAGCTACATATTGGTTCAAATTAAACAAACCAATAATAGTGAATTAAATATTTTTATTAGTAGTATTATACTAAAACAAAATATTATCAGAATAATAATGCATTTCTATATCATTATCAACCTTTTGAATAGTATTGATACATAGGTTTTTTTGTATTTTGTGTTTAGAATTATTTCTTCTTACAAATAAAATTTTGACTGAATTGTATGATCAAAGAAAATAATAAAAAATGATTATACTATCAATAATTTAAAAAAAATATTGGTTAGTAAATTACCTTAGATAAATTAAGAGTATATAAACACACATACACTGTCTACATAGTATATATGTATGAATACTGTACATGCTTAATTATTTAAATATAGAATATTTCTTTTGTGTTTCAGTTCTGCTGCCAGTGTTAAGTAATTGACTTCGGTGCTACCCAGAATAAGGCAACAAAATATATGTTTTCATTTGGTAATTCATTGCCTCATATCCCAGGACGCAGTTTGCATTATTTATATTCTGACCTCACAAACATTAAAATGACAAAACATCCATCAAGGACTTTAGTCTTCTAGATCAGCAATATGCTACAAAAATTATATTACACAATAAAAATACTTACATTTTAAATCAATATTAAAATTATGTATATGATGTTTGTGTCTATGTTGACTACGTCTCAAAATAATCATATATACAATTAAAAATGTCATTTGTATTTTCTCTGGGAAATGGCACTGACCAACACTCTCAAACAATGAACATTATAGCAAAGAAAGCAGAGTGCTGCTCCCTAAAGAACAATAGGTGGCAGCATAACCTAATAACAGTCCTTAAATTGTGTAAATAGTGCATGACATTCATTTTGCATTTAAGTGCAGTGCAGATTTGCAAAAAGAGATTACACAAACATATATGTGTGTGCCTATGAGTGTGCTAGCACACACGTGCATGCATTTAAATAGGATTCAACTTCTATTAACAAAGTTCAAAATATACATGCATAATTTATTATTCAGCAGCTGAATTGTGTTATTATTTATATAAGAGTTGTGTCCATGTTGCAACACTTGTATTGTTCATGAAATATATTTTATTATGGCCAAAGGTTTGTATTGTATTGTATTATAATTAATATAATCTAAGAAAGTAGTTTATGGATCATTTTAAAGCGTACTGTATAAAACCAAAATGTAAATACGATATTAGTGAACGCATTCAGATGTTTTAGTTTGTTTGCATGCTATTATATCAGCTTAAATAATTATAATGATGGCAACATTAATAATGCAAACTAAGACATATTTATAGGCACATCGTAGATTATTTCATATACTAGTATAATATATTATAGTACTATTTGTATAAAATAGCACTATAAGTACTATTATACTGTATATAGCATCCCTCAAACACATTAATGATTTTTTGGGATTCTTCAGTAACTTAATTCTATACTTGCAGTTATACTTTTTCTATGCTTATATGATACGTTTCTCTTAAAAGTAAATAAAAAAATAATTGTAATTATAAAAACTGTTAATGTAGTGTTCATTTATTTTTCTGTCTACTGTTTTTCTTAGTCACCTTACAAAATCATGAAGCGCAATACAATAGTGTAACTTATTTTCTCTATTATACAAAATAATATGAAACAAACATATTCCGGGTTCAGTTGGCAGTGTAAAATACATGCTTGTAATATTTTTACATAATCCACATGAACATATTTATCAATAAACTCATGTAGCATCAGTTATTGAATGTCTAAACATAAAGAACAATTTCCAAATGCAATGTCTTATTGAATATGACTCCAACAGTGATCATTCTCAACAACATTGAAGTCCCATCTGGTGGACCAAGGCCAAATGCTTTATTGTTACAGCATTATTACAAAACAGCTTCCATCATTACTATAAGCAAATTAATGCATTATCTATGCACATAATAAATTACATAGACATTAATATGTCCATCAGCTCCAAGCTTCACAATAACTTAAATTATAGGTGAATAATTAGAGGCCACAACCCCTATTAACATTTTCTTTTCTTCATACTAGCACATTTAAGTTTTGTTTTTACTTAAAAGAAAATATTAAGAAAGGGCAATAGGTTCAATTTATCAAACATTTTGGGGACATTTTAGTGTGAAACAAAAAAAAAAAAAAGATGAAAACATAATTAACCAGTGAAAATTATTATATTAACAACAACAACAATAATAATAATAATAATAATAATAATAATAATAATAATAATAATAATAAAATATAACACATGTATAAGTCTAGTTTCTTCTTAAATGGATCCCTACTGAAAAAATAAAATGGTAGCAGTAAAGGGATTTCCTTAAATGTAGTCCTATTACTGATACTCTATTTAGATGTCACCCAAATAATACAGAAAATGGCATCTTTTATTTTTGGTACTTATGTAATATCTGGACTCCCGTTTTTCTTATGAGACCGCGTCCCCTCGCGGGGCTCGCTGCGCTCACCACGCTTCGGGCACGGTGGCTCGCTGCGCTCGCCACTCTATATAAAATCAACTCCATGCGTAGTTGGATAGTGGGGGTATGAAAAAATGGGGTGCATTTAACATGGGAGCCCAGATAATACATAAGTACCTTATTTTTTTATTCAAATTAATATTAACTGTTTCAACCATTTGATTGGTGTATTTTTGAAATTATTTTAATACTGTAAAACATATAATGTCTCAGTTAACCCATATAAACCGATAAGTTAATGGTTACTTTTTATTTTGGAAGACGATAAAGCATAAAATATATACTGTATAGATTTTTTTTTTACTCTGAATACTTTCTTTTTGTTTAAACATATTTCTTAGAAACATAATTCCATTCTACCATGGGGTATAAAGCCACAATAAATATGCTTGTCATGATATGCCAAGACACAATCCTGAGCTATTTAAGGTAACACACGTTAAAAAGTTTTACCTTAAACACCCTCATTAAGTAAAAAAAGCAACCTGAAGTTTAATAGTTATTTCTGACATACTCTCAAGCATGGAGGCCCCACCACTAAGTGTAAACCAGCTATATGGCAGGACCTTATATTGAAGATCCTGTTGGGTAAAAAAAAATACATTATGCCCTCCAAAAAGTCAACTAGTACTGCATTTAGGGCTCATATGATCTCAAAAACTTTGGGATAACTATGATTATGAAGATGTTTATAGCGGTAACCTTGCCAACCAATTATTCCCTATATTATCAACAGGAATTGCTAATACCCCTGTCTATGACTGTATAAACAATGAATTATTTATAAAAAAAAGTTGATTCACAATTAAATTAACATAAAAAAATAGAAATTTATTCTTTGTTGATACAATGTACAGTAGTACACATGGAAACAACTCTCCTTACCCTTAAATCCCCATAAATAAATTTCTCCCAAAACTGTCAAAATAAACCCAGTTTCCCCAACCTTTTACAAAAAGGTTGCTGACAACTATTTAAACCTTGTCAAATATAATACAGGTTGAGTATCCCTTATCCAGACGTCCATTATCCAAATTATTCTGAAAACCATAGTTTCCATAATTTTTGTTGTTGTTGCTAAAAGTACTACTGGGGACATCTGTAACAGCAATGGGGACATGATATGTAACAGACATTACTGGGCTCATCTATAACTGGCACTACTGGGGACATGATACAGGCGGAGCCATCAAACTGACTGACAGGACACACAAGCTTATTCGCTCTTGCTTCACCCTTAGAAAAGCGATAGGGAGTAGGGACTGAAGTCTCCCTGAAGCAGAGATGGGCAGGGAGCAGGGTCAGGTTGGGGCAGAGCAGGCACGATCAGGGAGATGGGCAGAGGGCTGCTACAACCTCCGACAGAACAGGGCGCTCAAGCATCTTGAACGCGTGTGCCCCATTCTGTTGGAGGATGGTGACTGGCGGGGACGGAGCATGGCGATTCTATTGCCAGGAGCCGCTCTAATGAGAGCAGCTTCACCTGTATGTAGCTGGTACTAAATACAGCATGTGCAAGAAAATGATTGCTTGGCATTCAACTTCAGTGCTTGAGATAGTACATAAACTTTATTTTATGTTCTGAAACCTTGTTTCATGCACAAATACAATATATTTGTGTGTATTTCATGTGTTTGATGAATTTATACTACATAAATGCAAGATACCTAAAGATACATCATTGAAATATAAAAATATTCCATAATACAGTATAATCCATTATCCAAAATACTTCTGGTTCCAAGAATTTTGGATAAGGGATACTCAACCTGTAGCTCATGTAGGGGCCTGTTTTTATAGTTCTTCTGCTTTTTGTTTTCTTTTCAAATCAAATTGGATCAAGAAAGAAAAGAAGAACCTGTTGTAGCAAAGTTTTAAGAGCCTTTCACCAAATAAAATGTAGATATTTTTGTTTATTAAGGATTTTCCTTTGAATTTTCATCTTACGAAAAAGTTTTGTATTATGGTCTACAGTGGTAGGGAACCTATCCCATTGTAGCTGCATGACTAAATTCAATTTATATATAAAAAAAGCAATATTCCAAAGATTGATTACTGCTGCTTACTGCTGTTTTGTAAACGGTGTTGCCCAATTCGCCTATCAATTCTAATGCAATATTTTTTGCATATCTCTCAAATTCTGCTGAATTTATGAATGGTCCATCTCAAACAATAGCTTTTCACAATATATCATCAAATTTCAGTGATATTAAAATATAAAAAATGTTAACAAACGGTATTTCCCAACATGAAATTTAAAATTCAAGTTTGTTTAAAACTTTCATGTCACCAGAGCTGTTAACACTTTAGAAGACAGTAACTTTTTATAGATTGGCGGGTTCTAAATCCCAATTACTAAAACCCAGATTCTAAAACCCAGATGTCTTTTTGAAATAAAACCAAGGGTTCCTTCGATACAGCAGATTTTCCAGTTTTAATATTGTCATACATTGTTATGTTATTCCTACATTTCAAAAATTGTATTCAAGATGGTTAATTTTCTGTTTTGCAAAAGTAGATAAATGCTAAAGCAAAGTTTTTATTGGTGTTGTTCATTATTGCAATGCCAATAAAACCACTTTGTTGGCAATCGAGTGTACATTTTTAATTGCTGTGTAGTAACACTAAGGCCTGTATTCTGGCTGACTCGCTTGGGCGCGAATTTGCACCCGTGCGAGTCATCCAGAACTCACCCGGCGAATGGTGGTATGCCCGCCCCCATTTTCACACTGGGTCGTTTGTCCGGCACATGAATGGATGTTTTATATGAACAACCATTCACATGCAAGTGGGAACCTCCCCCATCTTTCGATGGTCACCGACCATTGAATGATAAGAAAGGCACACGCCCGTACATATGAACGAAGAAATGCAGTGATATGGGCGGGCAACTGACATCCAGTTATGTCAGCTGCCCGTCCCCCACTTGTGCGTCACAACCACATTACCATATGTATGCCCAGTGTTTTCTTGGGAACGCCCATGAAACGCTGGGTGTATGTATATGCTAATGCCCCTGGCTAACACCCCATGCCCCTCTCCCCCCCCCCCCCCCGCACGAAAGGCAGGGAGAGTGCAATTGGTGAACAGATTAAGCGCTGAGTTCACATGCTTCCAGCATATGGACATGCACAGAAATGCAGCTGCACATACGCATACGCAATACATTGGTCTCGGTGCGAATTTGCACCCAACCGAAGCAATCTAAATAAGGGTCTAAGTAAACTAGTTTTGTGTCTGAAACTTCAAAGACTTTTGGAAAATATAGTATACTGTAGTTTATATGGCTGCAAAAAAAATACTGATATTGATATTGAAAACTGATAGATCAAAAAGTGCCAAAATATTCTCAGTACAGAGGTTATAATATTTATATTGGCTAAGAGTTTAAAGTGATTTTTGTCCTGCATTAACCCAGGAGATTAGATGTTCTGTCCTCTACTTGTACTAAAAGACTATCTAGTTCACTTGATAAAAAAGAAAACTGCCAAATTACAGTAAAGTATAATTTTCTTCTTTGTTCACAAAATGCTTCTTAGACATATACATGCTAGTAAACAATAAGCTATTTGTAACTAGTGTTATGTAAGTTATTATAAGTCATGTGTTTATAAGTAAATGGGCAACAATTAGGTTAAAATGGTTATTCATCATAAACCGTAATGTAACCAAGGGTGTAGGCAGAACTTTGTGGGCCATAAAGCAATTTTTGATATGGCTTTTGTCCCAGTGCTTCTATAGATACACCTCTTAAAACCAATGGTTCATTTTATGCCCCATAAAGGTTCCCTAGTTTATTTTATGAACCAAATTAGTGCCCCAGTTCACATTATGTCCCATTTTTGGGCTGCCAGTACTCAGCATGCAACACTGTACACCCTGAATCACATTATGACATACAGTATCCATAGTTCATATTACTATATGTCACATTACAGAGGGGTATATATGTGAAGCAGTCATAAGGGAGGAGAAGTTATAAAGTGCCTGGTACTTTATCTCTGGCCAATCAGCTCCTAGCTGTCCTTTTTTAAACCAGTATGTCACCTTTGATAAAGCCGTTGAGACGGCGAAACGCGTCAGGTGTTCTTCAAACCCCCCCCTCACTTTTTATTGGACTGTTCCAGACCAGCCGTGGACCCCATTTGGGATATACCTAACCGTGGACATCAAACCGGATCTTGAAAGACCCCAATACCATCTCTGGAAGTTTCCATCTCGGGTGTCTCCCTTACTCTGGACGGTGACTCGGCCCATATCACGATTTGGGCCTCGAGTCCCAGGGAGAGATTCATCACACCCCTTCAGCATGTCTACAGGTGGACGGTAACCCAATTTTGTTCATTGCAATTTTGCACCATATGACTTTAATTCCAGGCAAAATAGGAACGGACAGTCCCTCATTGTTATTTACCCCCCCAGGATATATTCCCTGTGTTTTATCAGCCCATTTTGGTCTTATCATAATAAATTGTATTTCCTTTAACTGTACAATCAGTCCAATCTGCATCATTTTTATGTTATTTTAATTTAATATATTTTTATTCTAACCAGCGCTGCTACCATCCCCCCCTTTTTTGCTATCCATCTAGTTCGGGCTTGACAACCCCGACATAAATCAGCAGCTGCTAGTGACTCAACACAAGTCACAGCGCCACCCAACCCGTACCCCTCCCTTGTGGAGAAGTACAACACCTTTCTCTTTTTTAAACCAAGCCTGTTACTTAACAGTCAGGAGCTGATTACAGCCAGTAAGAATACAGCCAGTAAGAATACAGCCAATAAGAATATTACCCTTAATGAGAACATTTTTGTTTTAATTTGAAAGCATGCATGCCCCCCTGCTCTGCATCACACACTACCTACTACCTATCACACACTCCCTGACTCAGCTACCCAACTCTATGCCCCCTGAAACTTATCACACACACTCCCTACCCCAGCCACCCCTTTCCATGCGTCCTGATACCCATAACTCACCCCCTGCCCCAGCCAACCTGCTCTATCACCCTGCTGCCTATCACATACCCCAACATTCAGCCCCAGTGCCTCCTAGAGCCCCCAGAACACAATGTGCTCCTGACATGCCCTTCCAGTCACACATTCCACTGCCCTCTGTGTCAGCACAAACACTGGCCTTCACCCACTGTACCCTGAATCCCCCAGGCATGCACCTTCCCCCACCCCTGACACAGCATTTCATTCCCCCTATCTATGCTGCTCCCACTGGACACACGTGAAAGCTGCCCTTGCTTGCTGCCGATATCCTTCATTAACCTTACATAGTATAAAGCCTTACATGGTATAAAGCAATGTTCCTGAAGTAAGTCTGTCTGTCTGAACGCGCTAATCTCAAAAACCACAGGAGGAAGTCTTTTGCAGTTTGCACTATTATCTAGTGCAGGTCTCCCTGGAAGGTTTACATATATTCACCATTGGCCTATCCTGTAGGGGGGCCGAGCACAATGAATTTATCATAATCAACCATTCAGCATGCACTATGTAAATGGTGTGACTGGAAACATGCCAGCTGGAATGCACCTCCAATTACACAGCAAGTGGCAGCAAACACAGGGCCACAGAGATGCCCAGGGCAGCGAGTGCTCTCCCCATCAACCACAGCACAGGGGCTACAGCCAGGTGCCTGCTACAATTACAGCAATTATGGGCACCACACAGATGTCCACATGCCCCATGCACATATCAGCACACCCACACACTGATCCTCACTGTCACACACCCACTAGTAGAAAGCATCATTGTACCTCATGTACCAGTGTCTGGTAAACAGTATCCCCAGTTAGGTAGCTTGCACCGCTCGCAGGGCATGCAGAAAGCCGTGGAGTGGTGGCAGTGCGTATTTGCAGATGATTGTGTGCACTACCAAAGGGGCAATATGGAAGGGTGGTGGGGGGGGGGGGGGATAGACAAAAGCAGATGGATGCTATGGCTGCTGTGTGTGTGTGGCTGCTATGGCTGCTGTGTGTATGTGTAGCAGCAACAGCAGTCACTCGGAGGCAAACAGGATGGTAGCACCTCAAGGGGTCTCGCAGTCTAGCCCTCGCTTCTTTTGTACTCCATCCCTTCCATATTGGTTGGTTGCGCACACAGCCATCCTCAAATACGCACTGCCAGCGCTCCCTCCTAGTCCTTTGTCTAGAATGACCTGCTGCTGTTTCTGGATAAGGGGCGGGTGGTTTCCTGATAGTGCTATGAGCAGTGCAAGACACCTAACCAGGGATACTGTTTATCAGATGCCGGTATGTTTGGCAGGGAGATGCTGCCTCCTCCTGGGTGTGTGACAGTGAGGATATGTGTGCCGGATTGCTGATGTGTGCAAGGGGCATCCGGCTTTCTGTGCAGTGCCCATAATTGCTCTCATTGTTGCAGCCGCCTGGCTGTTGCCCCTGTGCAGCGGGTGATGGGGAGAGCACTCTGTTTCACTGTGTTTGCTGTCATGATTACCAAGAGGGGGGTGGGTACTAATTACTTGCGCCTGACGGAGGGGGCCCTGGTCTGTGGCACTCACTTCCCATCCTGGGCAGCAGCAGTACAGCAAATGTTGGAGTGTGCTGTACTGCAGAGGATGCTGCTGTGGAGTCCGAGATGCCCCTGGGAGAGAGGCTCCTTGGTTCCCTCACTCCAAAACTTCTATAAACTCAATTTTTTGCTAAGAGGGTGTGGTCACACCTCCCACATCTAGGCCATGCTACCAGGGCCCGGCTAGCTGTGTAAATGGATGCACAGCCCAGTCACTCTATTTGCATGGTGCATGCTGAATGTTGTATTGTGATAAACTCATTTTGCTGGACTCCCATATGGGACAGAGAGATGTTAAATATATGTAAACCTTCCAGGGAGAACTGCATTACCTAATGGTAAAACCGCACAAAAATGTGTCTGGCAGATTTTGAGTTCGGACTTGCTTTTTGGACTTTGCTTTATACCATGTAAGGATTTATTGTGCATAATTTGTTGCTGCTTTGCGTTTCTTACAAATGTCCAAATTTGCTGAATTACGTTGGAATGGTGTCAGCAATATGCAAATGTATTTAATAATGACACAGCAGGAGTGGAAGCAGAATTTAATTGTGAACAGACCACCGAGGATTAATATTTAAAAGCAGAACACTTATTTTTAAAAGAGACAAGGATGTGGTGGGGTATTGTAGGGTTAGAAAATGTTATCAAATGTAATAGAGTCCCAAGAAGATCAAGAATGAATAAGACTCCAATATTCTAATGAAAAATTCACTAAAAGAATGGAATAGGATTTTATAGGAATGTTCCCTAGATTTTATGCTATTGATTGTGTTTGAAAAGAAGTTTAATTGAAAGGAATTGGAGGTTAGAGAAAGAGGTTAATGAGGTTACAGCTAAAATGAGAACCCCTGAATATTGTAAATGTATGGGTTACATGGAAGAAAGATTATTTAAAGTAGAGAAATAGATCCTAGAAAATAAAACCAAAATATTTAAATGAGAAAAGGAAGATTATGAAAAAAGGCCAGGTGAAAAATTGGGCCAAAATAGGAAAAGAAGTATGGTGAAACCAGGTATTAGGAGTTATGCTGGGTACACACTAGTATCTATATCTGCAGATCAATCAATCTGCAGATATATCTGCGAACAAATCAGGCAATGTGTTCTACTTACACGCTGCAAGATCCGTTGGGACTGACATCCCAAATGGGCGGATCCTCCGTACCCACTATGCCCATATATATCCTTAGATATATTGGCCGTTGGTTGTGTTGCACAGCCAATGTGATATATCTGTGAATGACACCATTCAGAGATATAGCGATAGTACACACTTACCGATGGTGCATCAAACAGATAAATATATATCGGCCAGTGTGAAAGCACCATAAGAATACCCCAAAAAGATTTTCACACACACCAAATTGGATAATTAGATGCAATGAAAGTGGTCAGTCCTCTTTCCAGGAGAAATCCTCAATGGAGAGAATTATCTGATTATGGATAGCAGAAGGTACCTAGGAAAAAGGCATGAAGAAATGATCATAGAAAAGAGGAAACTTCTTCTCCCATGTTTACTAATCGTTTTAAGGTTTCAAATACTATCCTGAAAAATGAACATGTGCCACCCGCTCTGGTACGCATGAATGAGAGCATTGTGTTTTAACTGTGGATTGTAAATTAAAGTGTGACGGTTTTCATGCACTACTGGCGCACCCTTGCTTTTTTTCTGGAGACAAGTTGATTTCAATTTTTTTTACTCTGGGACAGCATTAGATTAACTCGGACAATATGTAAAAGCAGGCTGTTCAAGAATTTCTCCAAGTCTGCCTGTATTTAAAACTAGGGAAAAACCAGGTCGCACCTCCAGTGCTTTCTAAAAAACATTATTTTTATGAAAAATTAGCAGGACTGCTCCGACACCTTTCTGTCACCCCCTCCCCCAAGGACTATCTAATCAATATGAGTTTTCAATTAGCTTAATTAGTCAGAAATTACTCACCTTCAGAAGTGGTGTCTTCTTTCTCCGGTGTTGTGATCTAGTTTTCGGCAGCAGATGTATGTTTCCTTGTGAGTGTATATAGTCTGTGTGTGTAAGTACAAATGTATGACCCCCATTTGTGTGTAAACCCTCCAGGGGCAGCAACAGGAAGAATTACATCTCCCAGCTGCCTCCCACCTCCCTGCAGCCCCCTCCTTATTGGATGCCTGTGTTTTCATAGGCATGCCTAGTGTTTTTCTTGGCAAACCTGTGTTTTACTTAGCACTTCCACTAATAGGCTGGTTATCACCCCCATATTCCTACTTCCTGTCAATAACCCTGCAAATGGCTAGCAAAGAAAAAAAAATAGCAAAATTTCTTCACTAGTAGGTGTTGCGCATGTGAACCAAGGACCACATGCATGTGCAATATATTGATTAAGTGTCAGCTGTTTGAATTTGCACAACTGCAATCAGGTCTGGATCAACATATCACTTCTATCTGTCTGGTTTATATTAAACTAACCTTGTTGGGCCCATAGTCATGGATAAGAAGACCCAACTAGTTACAAACAAACCAGCCCATAGTCATGGATAAGAAGACCCAACACAGTTAGTTACAAGTAAACCAGACAAATAGAAGTGATATGTTGCTACATAAACTTCTTTCTTCATTACTATTCCTGTCCTGGGGACATGCCGGATCGTGACAAAAGTCAGTGACAGTTTTATTTGCAGTAGGCCCATAGTTTGATTGACAAGAAGTTGCCATTTGGGGGTGGACACCTGACATTTTCTTGGAGCGCCATATCAAAAAGAAGGCGTGCCCAGACTTTGTAAGTGAGGGTGTGTGATGTCAGCTCTGGCATTAATCCGCCTGTCTTTGTGGAAGGGTCAGAGTGTCACACATTTGGACAGACTGGGAAAATCATTGTATAGTAATTGAGTTGGGTATAGATTGGCATCTGGCTGGCGATCAGCAATATTTTCGAAAGTCATTAGCACACATACACGTGGTGGGTTTCTACTCTGTCTGGGTGAACTGATCACATGGCTATGAAAATTCATACAGCAGTAATCAGGTCTGAATAACCCCCATGCAAACCTTGCCATTAGTGCAATATATTGAGTTTCAATAATATTCTACTTACGTTTGTGCATAAAATAAAAGTATGAAGGGGAAAGTTTGTACTTAGGTAGAGAACTAATTAGACAGAAGATTAATGATGATTCTTAAGTATAGAGGATTGGCTCACATTGTTCATGGTAGTGAATACTAGAGTAGTCAGTATTGTGTTCCGTCTATAATAGTAACTAATGCAATGGCAGTACATAAAGCTACTGTAAGACCCAATGGAAAAGGTTGCTTGTAAGTGAATATGGGGGTTATTCTAGTTCACTCTTTCTGACAAATTCCTTCTTAGATGGACAAAACCATGTGCACTGCAGGGGGGCAGATGTAAAATGTGCAGAGAGAATTGGATTTGGGTGAGTTATTTTGTTTCTGTGCAGGGTAAATACTGACTGCTTTATTTTTACACTGCAATATAGATCTCACTTTGAAGTAAAACACCACCCAAATCTCACTCTCTCTGCACAAGTAACATCTGCCCCACCTGCAATACACATGGTTTTGTCCATCTAAGAAGGATTTTGTCATAAAGAGTGAACCAAAATAACCCCCTATATGCCTTATGTGGTTACCCAAACCAAAATCCATATGAGGCTTTGCTATGCTCACACTGCACCCGTGTGTACATAAGATTTGAATACTGAAAAGCACACAGCATCAGGCATGTCCAAACTATGGCGCTCCAGCTGTTGTGAAACTACAATTCCCATCATGCCACAGTTTTGCTATTAGGGAATGCTAAAACTATGGCAAGGCAGGCTGGGATGTGAAGTTTCACAACAGCTGGAGGGTCACAGTTTGGACATGCCTGGTCTACATAGTGTGTGTCCATATTGGAAATGACACAAGATATTCAGAGTTTTAGTATGCAGAATGCTAATTCGAAGTGGGGCAGTAAAGATACAGATGGGCTGTGATATGGCAAATTAAATATATTTTACATTAATGTAAGATTATGCAGTTAGGAAATGGTAGAAATATTTTACTGGCACATTAAACTCAATACATTTGTTGAAAACTGAGATTGCATTAGAAATATTAGTTGACTGATGGCTGAGGAACAGCAGTGACTATAAAGTCATATACAATTCTGATCTACTGTATTTAAAAAAGAGGGGGAAATGCTTATCCTGCAACCAACCTCTAGTATTAACTTTAAATATGTCACCAGATGTTTATCACATTGGATATGGCTTATGATTTGGGTGTGGATCGTATTGTCGGCCAAACGTAGGTTGACAGTCATTAGGTCGACACCGTTGGGTCAACAGGCAGCAAGGTCGACAGGGTTTTATGTCGACATGGGTGAAGGACAACAGGTGTCTAGGTCGACATGGGACAATGTCGCAATGGGTTTAGGTCGACAAGGGTTAGGTTGAGAGGTTGCGAATTTGACATGGGTTTTTTCACTGTTTTTTTACCTGATTGTCGACACAGTCAACATGGACACAGTTGGAAGTCAACGGCAGCCCCTCGTTTCGCTCGCAATGCTTCTGGCACACTATTTTATTCTCCCACCACGCCCTAGTGGATGGAAGGGCATGAAATACCACCTGTCGGCACATGTCGGCTCAAAAACAGTGAAAAAAACCATGTCGACCTCGCGACCTGTCGACCTAACCCATGTCGACCTAAAACCATGTTGACCTTGTCCCATGTCGACCTAGACACCTGTCTACCTTCATCCATGTCGACCTAGAACCCTGTCGACCTAATGACTGTCAACCTAAGTTGGGTCAACAATACGACCGTATCCCTATGGTTTTCAGCATCTAACTCTAAGAAGGGCATGTAGTACTGTAAGGGAGGGAGGTGGGTAAAATACTGCAATTGTCATACATGAAAAACATTGGCTGTGGTTTGATGTGGTTTGATGTGGTTATGTGAACTTCCACATGGATTTGTGATGTCAGATTGACAAACATACATTAATTGGATGTATCTCTAATAATATATGGTATATGGACATATAATCACTGGACGTTATGGGTTTATTGATTCAAATAATTTATAATCAATTGATAATTTTGGTTCAGGGATGATATTATTTATCAATGTGAGCCCATATTGGCACATTTCCCCCTGGATGTATTGTAGTACTAGGAATCATGCATAAGCTTGTCTATATCACCAATTCCAAATAATAAATCATTGCAAAATAATTATAAAGTTCTTATATAATAGACTTGGCATTAACTTTGATCAAAGTCCCTGATTATAGTCCCAATATTTTGCTGTAAAGGGATACGGTCACTACAGGGGAAATTTACTAAGATGGGAGCTATATTTCAGATGGGATGTTGCTATTTTAGGGTTAATTTTGTTAGGACCCAATTAAACTGACAGTATATTTTTGGATTGTGGGAGGAAACCAGAGTACTAGAGAAAACCCACGCAAGCACAGAGAGAACATACAAACTCTGCACAGTTAAGGCCATGGTAAGAATCAAACCCCTGACCACAGCGCTGTGAGGAAATAATGCCTAGAATGTATGTGTGTGTGTGTGTGTGTGTACATGTGGTAGGAAATATAGATTGTAAGCTCCACTGGGGCAGGGACTGATGTAAATGTTCAAATATTCTCTGTAAAGTGCTGCGGAATATGTGTGCGCTATATAAGTAACTGGTAATAAATAATAAATAAATAAATAAATTGATACAAATAATTCTACCACAGTTGACAGAATTTCTATGCACAAGGCAGTACTACTATATACATGTTATATACAAATAAAACAATATTAAAAAGCTCTCATATTAACATAATGACATCTTAAAACTATTCAATAAGAATTGTCATTAAGTAATTCATAAACACACTGATGGCAGCAATGCATTAACTCAGCAATCTAGATCATCCTTTAAATCCTAATCCTAAATCAATGACCTAGGGGCATAGCCCATTTCTGTAGTACCTTAAAATCCCATATTTAAAAAGTGTAACCCGATGGATGTCACCATCTGTCCTTATCTTTTAATCAATGACCTTAAAAGAAACTTGTGCATTTAACTGCCATAAAATCGGATTAAAAAATAAATATAAAACAGGCCAAGCTCTCCTCCCCCTTAAAATCCCCCCTTGTGTTATTTCTGTAGCAGTATTTATGAAGTGAAAACATAGTAATCCCGATAGCACAAAAATGGATTCTAGTGTAAATAGTCATTCTCTTTCTGCAAATGTGACTATACCTTTGCATTCTTGACTGCTTTGCCTAAAATGTTACAGTATTTTAGATGATCAGTCTAACTTTTCTAACAGAATTATTTAGATAAATATCAATTGTGCCTTGATCACAGATCTGTCCAATAGGATGCCGGACGGGATCCCGACTGTCAAAACACAGACAGCCGGGTTCCCGACAGCCGTCGGCTATTTTCCTTCGTGGTGGTCCACGACCCCCATAGGGCTTAGTTGCGCTCACCATGCTGTCTGGGTCCGGCCAGTCGGGATCCCGACTGTCGGACCCCTGTACCACACCCGTCCAATATGCCTACATTAGTCATAAAATCCCTTTATTCTGGGACCCAGCAGCGTAACTCTAGCACCGCAGCCCCGGGGGGGGGGGGCGCTGTGCATGTGGGGGTGCTGGGGGCTGTGGTGCTATAGTTAACCCCCCCCAATCCCCCGCAGACTTACCTATCTCGCTGGTCCCGGCTGCTCCGTTCTTCTGCTGAGGACCACCACAAAATGGCCGCCCCCATATAGCACACAGTTCTCTGAAACTGTCTGCTGTTTGGGGGTGGCCATTTTGTGGTGGTCCTCAGCAGAAGAACGGAGCCGCCGGGACCAGCGCGATAGGTAAGGCTGTGGGGGATTGGGAGGGGGGGGGGTTTGCATGGGCGGCGTCGGGGGGCGCCCAAAACGTAGCTACGCTACTGCTGGGACCCTTATGAAATTTCAAGCATGCATTGCACCTGGTTTTAAAGGAGTGTGGATCATTAGGTTGATGGCAGGAAAGTCGACATGCATTAGGTCGACCACTGAAGGTAGACGGGCCTTAGTTTGACATGATATGGCTTTAGGTCGACAAGGTCATTAGGTCCACACAAGCATTAGGTCACTGCCATTCGCCATGCTTTGGGCTTTTCTATTCTCCCTACATGCCCTAGTGGATGGTAGGGCATGAAATACCGCCTGTCGGCACATGTCATCTCCACAAAAAAGTGAAAAACCCATGGTGACATTTTGACTGCCGACCTAATGATTGTGTCGACCTAAAGACCATGGTGACAAGAGATGTTGACGTAAGGCTTGTCAACCTTCAGTGGTCAACTGAATGCATGTCGACCTTTTCAAAGTCGACCTAGTGACCGTATACGGATTTAAACAGCCACAGAACCTGTATAAATCAAGGTTTCCCTGACAAACATGACAATATGGTGACACTAACTATGCTTATAGTATTTTCTTTTTTGTGGGATATTTTGGATTTTTTGGAGATATATGGACAAACATGGATTATTTACTCTAGTCCAAATAAAAGAGTCTTTAAATATATGGATGGATTATATTGTTTAGCAAACAGGTTTGATATAGAGATATGGATTTTATGGTGTGTCTCAAAGCCAGGTTTCCCATGATGCAACCTTCAGCACTAACCCAGATACCTGATAAATATGTGATCTGCCTGTTTAGTATTTTGATTATTTACATTTTCTTATTTAATATTTATATGCATTTGACCATGTAATGTACATTTTATACCAAAACTAATAATCTGGAAAATGTCTATTTTCTTACACTGTTGTTTTATATTTACCAATAATAATTTATGTATTTTATATATTTTTATTTATATTTTATGATGTACAGCATACATTTTAATTGATGCATTATACAGTAGTATACACATTCTAGGTGCTCTTTGTAATTTATGCTTTAAATTTATTCTATTGCAGTATTTAAATACTGTAGGTGGCAGAGAACTATTTTTCTATAGAAAGAGGACTTAGGATTTACAAATGTAAAGAAAAAAGTACGTACTGTATTTAAAGTATGTGATTATGAACAATTATCAAATCATATGTAATTATATACATTGTACCTAAGAGTCTGCAATTTCTCCATGAATGGGGTTGTAAAGGTTAAAAAGTCTTGTTAACAAATTCATTTTTCATTTGCATATTAGAGTTTTATAAGTTCTACATATATTTATATTGGTCAAATGCTTTTAATTAAACAGAACTAAATGAACATACAGTAGCTTACACACAAGAAAAAGTGGGTGATTCTCATTCATTCGGACGGGTCCGAATTCGGCCCTGTTCTGATATTTGGGGCTCTGCCGTTGCACATGGTATATTATGCACATGTGCAGGTCCCCTATGCGTACGGCATACGCGACTTGCATAGTCTCCAAATTGTTCACAAGAATCGGGGCGGCCTGGGCGGACGCTGGCTGGGACGGGGGTCACCCATGGAAATGCCCAGCATTTTATGGGAAACCCCATGAAAACACTGGGTGTTCCCATGGCTACGAAGGTGGGCCATTGACTGCTTGGAGGACTGTGGCTGATTTCACATGGCGTCAGCCTCCTGCCCCCGTGGGCGTATATAAAAATCAGGCACTCGGGCAGGCGGCGGCCAGCGTCGCTGGTGCTCAGTAAGCTGTGCTCCTCTCAGCCAATGAGAATCACCCCCTAAATATAATAGCCTCCGAGTTCTGAAGGTGCAGGACTTTCGTGCGAGTCTGCCTGTGTTTTTTAAAGCAGCAATCATTTACAAGGCAAAATCAATGCAAGTAAGTAATGCCAAAACCAAAAACATTTTTACTTAAATATAGCTGCAATGTTAATGATTAAAGTACCATCATGTAACCATACAGTTTGAATGTCTATTAACAATGGTAGGTATCCTCCTCCTCCTCATCATCATCATTGTGTACATTGTTTATATTTACACGAGCCCTCCAGCAAGTATGCAAAGGATGAAAAATGAGCTGAGATGCTATATAAAAACTATCCATCATTTCCCAGGGACATCACTGCAAGACTATACCAGCAGACAACACATGATTTATCAAACTATAACTTTATACATTTTGTACATAGATTTAATATATTGTGTAATCTAGCTGGACCAATCTTTGATATGTATTACATAGCGTCTTGTGTCAAATTCCTATTTCCCTATAGATTGTAAGCTTGCAAGCAAGGACCACTTACCTTTTTCTCTGTCTCATATTACATCTTATTTTCTTACTGTTGTGTATATTCCCAATTGTAAAGCTCAACAAAATATGCTGGAGCTACTGTATATAAATAAATGGTAATACTGTAATAATGTAGTAATATTTGTACATTTGCTTTACAGTTCATCATATAGTATAATACTGTATACGCCAAACTCAATTGGCAGATTGAAGTTATATGGGGGCATTCAATCTGTGCCACAATTTCAGCCGGCGGAAATAGCGGGACTGGCCTATTCGGTACTGCTTTTTCTGACAGCATTGAAGGCTTTCAGATTCGGCTTTTTTTAAGTCAAATCTGAATTGTCGGAAATGGACACTAATTGTCAAATTTGCGGATGATTCTGACAATGATGTGGCCATGACCAACAAAATGCGGCCGTTCCGACACTTGACAGTTGGAACATTGGATACCGACTGTCGAGTTACAGGTGGAACGAGTAAAAAACGACCGTGAGTCAGATTTGGGATTGAATACTGACATAAACTGATAGGGGTTTGTGCAAATAATTCTTAATACAGTATGTGTCTTCTAAGGAAGTAGTTTCCAAATGTTTGTGTATCACAGAGCTCTAGAGTATCAGAAATGTTATCATGACACCTCTAGGACAATTGAGAAATTCTATAAGTAAATTGTGCTTATGTGTCATCCTTACTGTAGGTTCAGTTATATGGTGTTGGACAGTCTATCATTTTCCTTGTCCATGTATTTTAAGATTAGCAGACACCAGGTCTGGTTTTGCCTAGCACATTTGATTTGGTTTTGGATCACCAACCCATGACATGTGCCCTATGGCACCCAGTTTTGGTAGGAGGTGGGGTCAAAGGCAACACCCTCTATAATATAATATTATTATCTTACTTTGATTTTGCATATGAGATACTGAATCACTTCCAGTTTTTGACTGGATAATACAGCTGCTAGATACGGAGTCCAGAAACATTCTATAGGAGAAATTGAAAGTGAAGGTTCTCCTAAATGGGGATAGTCTGATAGCAGTCAAATTGGAACTGAAGTAACATCTGAAAGTATTGATTTTGTAATTTCACCAAATTAAGAACAAGACAGGAAACCTATTAAGCTTCTTCACTGGGTACTTTTGGGTGAAACTCCCTCTGACATTAAAACTGCAAACACTTGTCTCTTTAAAAACTAAACCCACACAAACGATTACAAAATAGTGTCAGTTAAGACATGCAGAAATGCAATCTCTGAAAAAAAATTATAATTGCACGTTCGACATGAAAAACTTTTGAAGTCTTCTTATATGAATGCCAAATAGCACATCTCAAATTTTCATAAATTATAGCTCAAGTTAGATGTACTTTTATTGCATTTTAACAAATTAAAATTTTCACAAAGCCAGAAGAGTTTTGTAATAACAGAAAGAAGGGGACTATGGTAATAGTATTATCTGTCAGAACATTATGAGTAATGATTATATAAAAATCTATATACCGACGACTAACCGAAGGAAAGATCAAATTATAGTCTTCTGTGTCAAAGTGTAACCCAGAAGTTATATTATGTTATTGCTATACAGTGAACCAAAAGGTATCTTAAAGGTATTTTGAAATTAGTTTTCTTTTATAAATCACTGTAATTTAATTCACCAGTATCACAACACTTAGCATTTTTTGCATGTTTTGAATTACTGTATAAACATATTCCAATGAAGCTTCTTCAATACATATAATTGTTTTCAGAATAATGAGGGCTATATATTAAAATTAGAGAAATGACAATTGTTTTTTCATCACTGCTAATTATTATAGTAAAATGTATAGCTACAGTCAGTGCCTTAACCAAAAGGCTGATTAGGCTGCAGCCTAGGGTGCCAGGACATTGGAGGCACCTTGCAGGTAGCAGCCGAGGAATAAAATTAAGACCTAATTTATTTAATTCTTGTTAGCTATCACCCGTGCCAATGTACTATTGGTGGTATAGTTCTTACGGTGACTGCCAGATGGCTGTGCAAATGTAAGTTACTGATTGTACCAGTACTTTATTTACTTTGTGCTACAGCACTAGTTGGTCAGCCTAAAGTCAAAGTCTCCTTTACATGCCAAAAGCCACATAGACATTACAAGGGGACCTACATGTGTATTAGCCTAGGACACCTGGAGAGTGGCTTTGTAATCTTAGGCATTCTGTGGAGCCATGCCCCCTTTGCCCAAAGTTACACCCACTTCCGGTCCTGCTCACTGCAGGCCACGCCAGCGTTCCGGCTGGTAACCCCTTATAGTTGGGAGGTCTGTTCTTGTACTGTGACTATTCTACTATGATGTATCTGGACACCTCTCACTTCAACATCTGATTGCTCACACTGCATATCCATTCTCATTCTACAATCTGTACTATACTTGCCCATTTAATATTTAGGCACACTGTTTTTAGTTTTATATTGAAAACTCATTTTGTCATGTTGAAATGTCGGCGTGTTAAATGTCGGCATTTTGACTATGTCGGTCTATTGAGCATGTCGGCATAATGAATGTCAGTATATTGACCACATCGGTATCTTTGACTGTCGGTCAATTGGTGTCGGTATAATGACTGTCCGTAAATTGACTGCTACCCTACTGTTATGTTGTTCTGTAATTTTGATGGACTGGTAATAGTAAATCTATAAAGTATTAGAATAAAAGTTCACTCAACTATCGTTATTTAGTCAAAATATATATTTGCTTGGTTTCAGTCAAAAAACAAAACATTATGCCTAATGGAGCTGGCATACAAAATGAATAAGGAATTGTTGTCACTGACCCTCGGCAGCAAAAGTGTTTATATACTGTACGTTTAATGTCTACAAGATTCCCCATATGGCATTATACGATCTTTCCAGATATGAATGCACCTTCCTTAAAGTTTACCATTTGTAAACAACATTCACAGCATGACTGACAGTACAGAAAACAAGGTAATTATTGTACAGAGAGTAATACAATGCAAAAACATGTTCAGAGTCATTTGTAAAGTATGCTATGCAATAGTTATACAGTATAGACCAGATTTAAATATGCTTTGACTGGTTTATTCTCCCTTCACGCATGATTGGCCTTTATCGTCTTTACATATTTAGTGTGAAATTAAATTATCACCTGCCTATACATGTCTTTTCTTCTTGTTTTCTGAACAGAATCTTGACATTACTAAAAGAAGTAATTCTTTTCTGAGTAAGCCTAAGTCACATCCCTATTAAACTGAGATATCCGACGATAAATTGAAATTAGATTTATTTTTCTATTAGACGAATACACAATTTCTCATTTCGAATTTCACTCAATGTGGACCTTAAAGGTAATTCTGGATAAATTGGTACTGAGTGGCTTATGCAATATAAGCATAGAAGGCTGTTTGAAAAAAAATACTTACAAACTCTAGGAAAGAGAGGAAATCTATTTTTTGATAATATAGATTATGAATATGACACAAAAAAATCAATATTTTATATTATTTATTTTTTAAATACAACCTTAAATCTAATGGTGTGTACACAAGGTACTTTTTGCCTTCCGATGTTGACGATATAGTCAACATGGGATCGAAATCGGATGCAGATCGCAAGGGTTTTAATCCCGATCTGATTCCGATGCGCGTTCACGTATCGCAAGGCAGAAAGTCTTGTCTGCCGTGACTATATAATGCAGATCAGCACTATATAGTCAGACTTGTATGCAAATCGGATGTGCCTTCAGATACTATCCACGATCCGATCTGATCGGATCGTGGATAGTATCTGAAGGCACATCTGACCGTGTGTACACACCATAACTTTATATTGAAATGTTTGCTAAACAAAAAATATGTTCATACGGTAGATGGTTATTCAAACCGGAAAAGGCACTCCTTGCAACCAATCAGGTAATAGATATCACTTTATTACATATTTGGTATAAGCTGGCTGGTTGACATATCGTTTAGACCTATTTGGTTTAGACAGTTTGATAAATCTCCCAATAAATTATTTGTCAATCTACCACAGACATGACGCAGTTTATTTCCTAAAATGGGAGTTATATTGAAGATGGGATGTTGCTACGGGCAACCAATAGATCATATCTATTGTGCTAGATAAATATGAAGTCGATACTGGTTGGTTGCCCACATCAACATCCCATCTTTAATATAACTCCTATCTTAATATATAAACCCTGATGACCTAATTTTTAGTAATTCAAATTTTTATTTGCAAACTTTATTTTTGGACACTGGGCAAAAACTGCTAAGAATCAAAAATCTGATGTTATATTTTATATCAATGTTCAAGAAAACAAGGTCTTTGAAGTGGGAGACAGCAGATTTGGGAGTTTTATATTTATGATTTACATATGCCCCCCCATGAAGCCATCTGGAGGGCTGGTCATCATTATGCTGTCATGGTGATGGGCTTAATTTTTTTTTTCAGGCCTGTAGCAGTAGTCCCATTTGCCCTATTGTTAATTTGGCCTTCAGTGTAAATTTTGTTTATTATTTCTATTATTTCAAGAAATTAAGTATATAGTCTATAAAAAAACACAATCATTTTTAAACCTCTTATATTCTTTATCTATGATATATTTGCCAATATTAAATGTAAAATACTTTGTTGTCATATTTTTGTAATACACCGTATTCTGATACTGCTGTCAATTTTTAAAAGCACCAGCATAGCACTCAGGCACAAAACAATCTAAATGTAATAATAAAAAAGAAATTAAGGTGAGTAAACAATCACACAGTACAACAAGTGCTCTGCATATCATTTCACAAATACACTGTGAAATTCTTAGTGGGCTTTGAGCAAGATTTCATTTTTTTACTCCCTTTGGTCTTACTAAAAACAGAAATATGTTCACAAGATTGAAAAGTATCTTCTAAGGGCAACAATATTAATAAGAGGTATGTCAAGAAAAGCTATAACGAAAAATTGTCTATCCTACCATAAACATGTTTTGCCCGTAGCAATGGAGACTGAAGGGGATATTAAACAATCCTTAGGTTTCTCCAGGGAATAGATGAGGTGATAACAAAACATGCCTCAACCATGTGAGTATTTGTTGTATAGGTCCAGGTTACGTACAAAAAGCCTTAAAAGATAAATAGAAAGGTATAAATATATACTTTATTTTAAATAATTATGTAACAATAGACTTAAATGAATAAAGAGTTCATGCCTAACAAGGATTACATTGCAGATTGTTAATGGAATATACTGTACTGGAGTATACACACTCGACCCGGCCTCAAGGACCCCCCCCCTCCCGCTGCCTCACTGACTCTCCCCCGGCCTCACTGACTGACTCTTCCCCCCGCCAACACCCCACCACCACCAACGTATGTGTTCCTTGTGTGATAATTGTACTGTCTCTGCTTATATTGTTGCCTGCCTGGCTGTTGCAGCGACCATTGGCGCCACTGTTGGCTGCCTAGGCGCTGTGCAGCTCGGTGGGTATGTGTTCCCTGTGTGATAACTGTACTGTCTTAACTGTACTGTCTCTGCTTATATTGTTACCTACCTGGCTGCTACAATGACCAGTGGCCCCGCTGATGGCTGCCTAGGCGAATATATGTTCCCTGCCTATATTACCCTGAGGGTACATCAAACATATCAAAAAGAAGAAAAGAAATGTCCTTTGTAGGTGCACCAGAAAGGGGAATAAAACTTAACCTTTATTATTCATTTATCTAAGAACTGCGAGATAAAATTTAAACATGTAACAACAAACAAGGGTGGGGTTCACACAATTTTAAAACCAAGGTGGCGGGCTTTATTCAAATGATGATGTGTTTCAAGAGCAGATACTAGCAGTCTGGCAGTGCTACCAGATACTTAGGCGGTGCAGCGATACAATTTCTGCCACTGGGAGTCTGCACTATCAAATTACAGAGCGTTTCCACGCTAGATAGTGTACCCCTGCACTAAAGGCAACTTGTACCAGACGGTTATGGGCAAGCTGCACCGGCCCAGCACACTAATCCTAAGGGGGTTACGGCGTTTAAAGGATCCTCCTTTATTGGAGTTAACAGTGATCTGTTACACACACACTGTCCAATTATTGCAGCATGTGCCGATCCGTATCCAACGCCACCCCCAGGCTATGGGTCCACTCATTTATCATATGAGCAAGCGTCAATGAGAGCCTAATATTAAAGAGGTTTTCATGTAACCCGCTCTCATAAAAGTACCCTGGCCTGTCAGAACAGACTTTTTCTTCTGTACAGACCGGGAACACACTGCTCTTAAAACACATCATCATTTGAATAAAGCTCCCACAACATCTGCCCGCCACCTTGGTTTTAAAATTGTGTGAACCCCACCCTTGTTTGTTGTTACATGTTTAAATTTTATCTCGCAGTTCTTAGATAAATAAATAGTAAAGGTTAAGTTTTATTCCCCTTTCTGGTGCACCTACAAAGGACATTTCTTTTCTTCTTTTTGATTCTGCAAATCCCATATGTCTATTGGTAGCACACCCCCATAAAAGTTATTCAGTATACTGAAATACAACAACCTACTCTAGGGGGTCCACCCATTTGTGTCTTGTATGACCAACAAAACCTCTCTTGTCTTCTACATCAAACATATACCTGTATGTGTTATGTATATCTGTACTGTCACTGTTTAACTACACCTAACTGGCTCTTGCAAAAGCAATCCAAATCCAATTCTTAGTATACGTAAGTATACCTGGCCGATAAAGCTGATTCTGATTATTATTATTATTATGCATTATTTATATGGTGCCATAAGGGATTTACAACACCCAATTACAGAATATATAAACAAATTAGCAAAACAGTGACACAGTTGACTACAATAGAGGATAAGTACAGGGCACATAGGCATGCCAACCATCAAATGATTTATTCCGTGCACGCAGTTCAGAGAGACCTATATAGTAAACTGCGGGCACCCTTTGCGAGGACAAGGTCGCATGTCCGTCATGGTCTCATTAGCCTGAGAACGCCCATGAAACGCTGGGCGTTCCCATATGCTAATGGGGCTGCCTGACGCCCCCAGCCCTTCTTCACCCCCACTTGGCGTGTAGGGTGCGTGCACCCAGCGAACTGAAAGTTCCTTGTGGGTGCACGCACCCTGTGTCTGCACATGCGCAGAAACGCACCAGCGCATGCGCAGATGCAAAACATCAGACCGAAGGAATCGGAATAAGGTGAGCAAAGGTAAGGTAAGGTCAACAAAGATGGTTTAAGTAGGAGAGGGATAAGCACATGAGGGAAGATTGCCCTGCTCGTTAGAGCTTACATTCTATAGATGTTAATTACTCCAGTGTTTTTGTGTTCTGCTGCTGCAGTAGTTGTGAACAATTCAAGACAAAGTGAATCAATTTGTACTCGCAATGCCTTACTACTGCTTGATATGTTCAATGTTCCTTTCGTTTTTGGATTCTCCAAATATTATCCAGAAATACTTTAAAACACATTGATAAAATCAATGCTCTCATGAATTTACAAATATTTATTTGTACTGATTTCATAATAAACCAGCTTGTCCTCAGTGTTGTCACAATAACACCACCAGACAGCAGCAGCAGAGTGGGCAGATACAGGATGGCAGCAGAGTGGGCGGTGTGGCCTGTGCAGCGTGACCTCTTACTGTCACACTGCACAGGCCGTATGCCAGGGTCAGGAACAGTCGGGCAGCGTCTGAGTGGGTGCTTAGACTGCGCATGTGCATTAGACTGCGCATGTGCAGTCTTATCCCAAAATCCCAGGATTGGAGTATCCAATTGAAATCCTGGACTTTTTGGCACCAAATCCCAGGATCCCACCGATCGCGATCCCGGGATTGGCCACCGTACTACCGATTGAGTGTCCACAGGAACCAGTCAATTGTGTTCAACATTTTGGCCATTGTTGAATTATCACAGTGAGTAAATTAATTTCAGTGAGTAAATTAATATATTGAAGAGATGGGAGACTGTTAATATATCCTGATTGGGGGAAAGGGGTTTTAAATATAGCACAAACTGTACATAGTAAACAATGATACATTGTTCCAACTTGCCTTACAAAATTAGCTTACCAGCAATAAATCTTTCCTCATTTTGTTAGATATAATTTCGAAGGTAAAATAAAATCAACTTTTTTATTTTTTTTATTTCTGGTTTTCTTGCATGAAGAGAATAAAAAGTTTTCTTTTAAGTTTACATCAACATTTTTTACAGTAAACAGGTTTTTCCATTATATTTGTCCTTCACTACACTGTCCAATTTCGACAGATCACACACTGAATCTTGATTTTAGACAAAAGCTTACATTTGCCTCAAGATCTACTGCACAGAAACAGATCAATAAACTTTTGCAATACCAACTGTGTCATGAAACAATTCCTTTTTGCTCACTGGAAGTCAATCTGGTTAATCCATGCTTGGTTAATCCAGACATTTTAGTGTACATGATATCTAAGTGGTTACAAATCTTCCAACAATAAGTAATATTGACAAAATGCTATGGGAAATGCTGTCAATTCATATAAAAATTGATTGTACTGTGTTGTATGGATTTACAAGTCCTCTCTGCTGGGATTGTCCAGTTGGAAGTTTTGGCTGAAGTGAAATTCTGCTGTAAAATACTATTGCATTAAGAAACAACATGTACACACACAAACACACGAACACACACACCAACACACACACACACACACACACACACACACACACACACACACACACACACACACATATATATATGTATTTACATTGTAAAAAAATAAATATATACAGAAATAGAGAAAAGACCAGTGCAAGGCATACTGTAGAAACTGAAAGACACTTGGAGAAAAGCACATAAGAGGCTAAATGTAAGAGGAACAGAGCAGTTGTGGAGTGGGGTAAACCACAAGTCTAGGGGTAGTCTTGTAAGGCACCTTGTGATTAGTTTGTCCAATAAGGATTATGGATGTGTACAGTAGTGAGAATTATGGGCTGTAACATTAACCTATTTGTTCCTTGTTTGTCATTACCTATATTTGACAGGAAAGAATGGCAATCGCTTTAGTGCAAATTTAGTTATATTGATTAATGTTATGGTTTTGTAAGCACTTTCCCTCATTGACGGACAGTGTCACCACCCTACTACTGTAGGTGGATAGTTTTGTTAGAGGGTTAAGTGGATACCTTATGTTGGCAGCTGACATCCGGGGACGTCAGCTGCCTGACCCTGGCACCTACATCACTGGCAAATTACCATGGGAACACCCAGCATTTTCTTGGGAACAACCATGAAACGATGGGCGTTCCCATGGGTGCGATTTCAGCCTGCGGCAACATGCCCCCAACCTGCACTTCTCTGTGTAAATGGGCTAACGACTACACAAGTCCTGCGTCTGCTTACACAGATGGGCTGCACATGCTCATAAGCAAATATGCACATGTGCAGTCCATCAACACTGCTCACCATTGCGAATTTGCAACAGGAAGGATGAACCAGAATGACCCCTATGGTGTATGAGCAGGACAGTCCTCAGATGATTGAAGGTTTATAGTCTCTGGGTTGCCTCAGGGTCTAGGACTTTCTATGAATCTACCTGATTTTTAAAGCAGTAATCATTACAAAGCAAAACCAACCTGATATAAGACTCTAAAACAGGTCTGGAACAAGGCTCTCTACTGCCTTATTCAGTCTCCTCCCCCGAACATGTAACATCTCTTTGGGGGAGATTCTCTAAGAATCTCCGCCCTCCTTCGCCGCCCATCGCATATTTAATTATCGCATATGCTCAGGGCCGTTTCTAGAGGCGGACAAGCCGTGCAGCAGCCCGGGGCGCCGCACGGCTTGTCCGCCTCTGAAACAGCCAGGGCGCCCGGCAGTCTAACCCCCCCGCCCGCAGCCGCAGCCGCAGCCGCAGCCGCAGCCGCTGCCGCTGTCTCCCCGGCCGCCCGACTCCACGCTGGAGAGGGGAGGGGAACGCATCGTGCGTTTCTCCGTCCCCTCGCCCACGTCACTGGGCTGCCGCTGTCAGCCAATAGGAGCTCGGGCGCGGGATAGGAGAGAAGCACGATGCGCTCCCCTCCCCTCTCCAAGTAAGTTTGTTACTGGGGGCATATGTTTGTGACACTGGGGGGCATATATCTGTGGCACTGGGGGGCATATATCTGTGGCACTGGGGGCATATATCTGTGGCACTGGGGGCATATATCTGTGGCACTGGGGGCATATGTTTGTGACACTGTGGGGCATATATCTGTGGCACTGGGGGGCATATATCTGTGGCACTGGGGGCATATATCTGTGGCACTGGGGGCATATATCTGTGGCACTGGGGGCATATGTTTGTGACACTGGGGGGCATATATCTGTGGCACTGGGGGGCATATATCTGTGGCACTGGGGGCATATATCTGTGGCACTGGGGGCATATATCTGTGGCACTGGGGGCATATATCTGTGGCACTGGGGGCATATGTTTGTGACACTGGGGGGCATATATCTGTGGCACTGGGGGGCATATATCTGTGGCACTGGGGGCATATATCTGTGGCACTGGGGGCATATATCTGTGGCACTGTGGGGCATATGTGTGGCACTGTGGGGCATAATTGTGGCACTGTGGGGGCATATATTTGTGGCACTGGGGGCATATGTGTGGCACTGTGGGGGCATATATTTGTGGGACTGTGGGGGCATATATTTGTGTCACTGTGGGGGCATATATTTGTGTCACTGTGGGGGCATATGTGTGGCACTGTGGGGGCATATATGTGGCACTGTGGGGTATATATTTGTGGCGCTGTGGGGGCATATCTGGCACTGTGGGGGCATATTAGTAAACAGCATCGGTTGTGCGGCAGCGGCACATGGGGCATAATGTGTAATGGGCATTACGATGTGGGGAGTATTGTGTAATTGCCATCACAGTGTGTGGTCTAATGGGCATCTTGGTGTGCGGTGTAATGTGTAATTGTCATCACGGTGTGCGGCGTAATATGTAATCGTCATCACAGTGTACGGCGTAATGTGTAATTGGCATCACAGATAAATAGTGTATAATGATTTAAGTAGCCTGTCATTGTGAGGCGTACTAGGTCATTGTGTGGCCTTCAGCCAGCCAACTTAAGTGCGGGAGGACAATAACAATTCCTGCAGCAACCAATGTCTGGTCTTGCAGGTTGCAAAAGTGTGATATAAGGTAATTGTTTTCCTGCTAGACCACGCCTTACATTAAGCCACACCCCTTTTAATATCAAGCCACACCCCCTATTTCGGCGCGCGCCTCCGGCGCGCGAAATTACTATAATACCATGCTATGTATTGGGGGGGGGGGGGGGGCGCATTTTTATTTCTTCGCCCTGGGAGCTAAATTGTCTAGAAACGGCCCTGCATATGCTGTAACATATGCGATAATTAAGGAAACGGACAGCTCTTGCGTTAAGAGCTGTCCTTTGCGGTTAGAGTCGCCGGGTCCCAGCAGGTCCCGGCGGCTCTCCCCTCCCTCCCACACCCGGCGCTGCTGCTGCTGCGCCGGGCTCTCCTCCTCCCTTCACCCGGAAGAGGATCAGTGCAGGGAGGAGGTCACAGGTCCGGGCAGCACTGCGCTGTGCTGCCCGGACACAGGTGAGGTCGGGAGGGGGCGATGCGGGGCGGCGGGGGGTCGGCGCGGGGCAGCGGAGGGTTGCGATAGAAGCCCTTTGGCTTCTATGGGGCATCGCCAGATTTTTCTGGCGATGCCCCCCGCCGCGGTAACCCGGCGGGGGATGCTTACAGCATCCCAAAATGCGGTAAAAACCCCGGGGGGTTTTTACCGCATTTTTAGCTTAGAGAATCTCCCCCTTTATCTGGCAGTGCTACCAGCAGAAGAAAATGTACAGCTTTTGTATGCTCACAGATGAACTGAACCAGCACAACTGAACCAGTTTTACCTATGCTTTCTCCCATTTGTATATAACATTGAGTGAGACATATAACATTGAGTGAGTATATAACATTCCTACCACACAAAAAGTAAAGGTGCTTCTTCTTTTACCTTCAGTACTGCAGTCACACTGCAGAGTTATGCTAATCCAAGCAGTATAAATAAAATTATAGATTTTATTGTGTCTTTACTGTCTGCAAAGTCTATTGGTGTTAATGTGTAGTGAACATATTCCAGTATTTGCTTTATAGATGGGATACTTTTCTAAATGAACAAACTATATGGGGTAAAGTGTGAAGTTTGTGTTTTCTTGAGATTCTCAATTAAGAAGATAACTATAAGAAAACATATACATATTTTTTCAAAATAGATTTTTGGTGGAATTACCTATTGGAGTACAACTAGTACTAGTTAACTATATCGAAAAACCTTTAATAATAATACTTGTGTGAGGCAATTCTCATATCTGTTATATAGATCTAAATGTATAGGACGGTTTCATTAACTACACAAAAATGACACACACACTTAGGTTAGTAAATATCATTGTATCATTTAGTATGTTTTTGTTGTGTGACTTCTATATGGTACTTGAATCATTAAGTAAAATAAGTGGTAAATCCTTTTAATTCAATAAAGATAAAATTGTCATTAGCGGTTTTTCGTCTTAGGTGAATTGCTAATTCGGAAGGAAACTGAATTTATAAATGCAGAAAAAAATGCCTTTGGCAGAGCTTTTCTTTGAGTGTATAGAGCTCTCAATGCTCAAAGGGATATAATTGAGTCTAATTAGTTAGAGTGCAAATGAATTTTTATTTCATATAAAGAAATGTCATTGATGAACCATGGTATTGAGTTTAAAGAGCATGCAGATTGGCAGTGTGGGTTTAAAGTCGGTGGGAAAATCACAAGCTAATTCATTGATTGCCCCTTGGAAATTTCAGTTGTTAATTGTTAGGTAATTAACATAGAGCTACAATTATATTGGCCTTAGGGGGTGATTAATGTTTCAACACGTCAAATTAGCTCTGAGTGGAATCCAAAAGCCTTTCTATACACGTGTTACAGACAGATGGCATATTGTGTACAGTGATTAGTTGTTTTCGCTTCTATGTTCCAGGCAAAATGGATTTAAAAAAAGAAAGCTTTGCTGAAAATTTAACACATGCTTAATTATTTTATGTTTCAATTAGTTACACAACAATTGTCAAATTAACTAAAATTAAGCAATACATTTTACATTAATTCAGGTTTCACAAATAGAGTAATATAGTGCATCAAAGCTCATAATATGATTATTTATAGCATTATTTTGTTATCATAAATATTAATTCTAAAATACAAGAGGTGTGTGTGTGTGTGTGGGGGGGGGGGGGGGGGGGCATTAATTACCCAGGCCGGGCTTGTTGGAAGGGTCAGGTTGGGCCCAGGTCTGTGTCTTTCAGTTTTTTCCTGTTAAGCTGGTTTCACATTGCAAAAACCCGCTTTCAACCCGTTTTTGCAAACGTGTCTTAAAACGTGTCTTAATGTTGTAAAGGTATATTGCAGTTTCAATACTGTTTTTGTACCTTCAGATTCAACCCATTTCACCCATAGAAAGCAATGTAAATTTAAATGTTTTTTTTTTTTTTTCCTGCTTGTGGGCGGGGATCAAGTCTGGTTATCATTTGTAGCAAATACAGTTTCTCAGCTGTTGAGACTGCAGGAAAAACGGCTCTGAAAAATGTAGGATCCTGCTTTTAACACGTTTCAAAATACCGGTATTTTTTTTTTTTTTAATCTTTTTATTGCATTTTTGAAATGTAACAACAGTGTACAATATTGATTATTGAGTAAAGAGTACATGCATGTAAATAAAGGAATGAATAAATGATTAAAATTCAACATGTGTGGGCCTGTTTAGTAGACATCATACGTAAACAAAGTCTATATTATAATTCTTTGCAGCATATATTAATATGTAATAAATATATAACTTATAGCGATGAAATGTAGATCTTTTTATTGCATTTTTGAAATGTAACAACAGTGTACAATATTGATTATTGAGTAAAGAGTACATGCATGTAAATAAAGGAATGAATAAATGATTAAAATTCAACATGTGTGGGCCTGTTTAGTAGACATCATACGTAAACAAAGTCTATATTATAATTCTTTGCAGCATATATTAATATGTAATAAATATATAACTTATAGCGATGAAATGTAGATCACGCATTGGCCTCCTCCTTATTTACATGTGCCAGATATATGAGGATGAATAGCTGTATAACTTTGGATATTTAAATTTGCCACATGTCCTTTACTTCGCACGTTAAAAATCAGGTAAGATCGGATAGCCAGCCAATGCGTATCCCACACTCCACAATTTACTACAAAGATCAAGTATTCTACTTCTGAGGTCTAAGTCTCCTCCAGGCTTAAACCTAAAAAGCTAACAAATACTCTAAGATATGAAAATTTTTGAACATAGACAAAGACAGTTACAGGGACAAAGACAAAAACCAAGACATAGACAGATACAATAGGATAACAGACAAGGGTCGGGAGGGGAGGGTAGGGGTGGGAAAAAAAAAGTTGCAAGCTTTATATAAAAATGAGGAGAAGCAGTGGTTTGAAAGTTTCCTTAGTCATTAGATTAACCTTTTTCTTTAAGCTAAAATGTGATTCATCTTATACCTTAAGCAGTCTACACATTTTTTATCTCAAGCCTAGGTCTAAAACTATTATTATAGTCCCACCTTATCATATGTGTCCTTTAAAGACTTTGAAGACTTTGAAACTTCTTGACACACAAACTTATCAACTAAATATGACTAGGAGGTGTCAAACACTGACATAATTAGAGTTCTTGTCGATAGGTCCTGTGAGTCAATGAAGATTGACCATCTCTTATAAAATGCTTTAGCGCCATTTATCAGATCCATTTTAGCGTATTTTCTTTCGAAGTATAGAGTCCTTAAGAGTTTTTGTTGAACAAGAGATAACTGCGGTGCAGATTTTTTGGTCCAATGTATGAGTACACATTTTCTTGCAATTGTGATCATGATGATAAGAAGTGGTACTGTGCTTTTTTCAATAGTATCCATCAGCCAATTTTCAAAACTAAGTCCCATAATTGCGAGGGGATCAGGGGGGATGTTTGCGCGGAAGATCTGAGAAAGGTAGTTGGTTACTTTATGCCAAAAGCGTCTCAATTTAAAGCAGTCCCACATACAGTGTTTAAAGTCTGCAATCGCGCATCTGCATTTCATACATTGGCCCGTTTCTTCTGGGACCATATGTCTCCCTTTATAAGGGGTGATATATGCACGGTTCAAAGTTAGTATGTATACTTCCTTGAGGTAAGTCGAATGCAGAACTTTTAATGATAGTGAGTACAGGCTCATTAATTCCTCCTGGACAGAGATCTCTGGGACATCCGTTTTCCATTTCTCTGTGAGTAGAGCCCATTGATCTCGGTCTTGATGCCCTGCTTCGGATAGTAATGTATACAAATATTTAACTTTATATTTTTTGCATAATAAGTATTTTAGGAGTTGATCTATCGAGTCTATCTGTGCTATTGGTGGAGAAGGGGAGGTATCCAAGCCAGGGGCTTTAATTGAATTCAAATAGTGTCTAGCTTGAAAAAACATGAATTGGTGACTATTGGGTAACGCATATTTTAATGAGAGGTTAGAGAAGGAGTCAATGATTCCTCCGGGGTCAAACATCTTGTTTGATAGATCTAAGCCTTTAGCCCTCCATGTTCTGAAAAGAGAGTTTGTCAGGGATGGTGTAAATGATGGGTTTCCCCATAATGGGATAAATTGGGAGACATATAAATTTCTATTAAATTTCTTATTTATCCATATCCATGTCTCGTACATATCTCTGAACAAAATATGTGATCTAATTTGTACAGGGATCAGTGATTTCTTTGACTGAACCAATGCTCCCAAGGCATAGGGATAAAATATATCATGTTCCAATATTGTATCTGTATATGCTGACCCACCAAGTATCCAATCAGCAATGTATGTAAAGAAAATAGATGCAGTATAATTTCCTATGTTGGGAAAACCCATACCCCCCCTTGCCTAAAATACCGGTATTTTTTAACCGGTAAACTGATTGTGGAGCTTTCATATTGCAGATGGTACTGTTTTAAAGCAGTTAAAAATCGTCACTATGCCGTGTTAAAACTGCAATGTGAAAGGGGCTTAAGTCTGCAACACTGTTGCCTCTCTTTCCAGCCCAGCTGGGATCTTATATAAAATAGGTTTTTCATGGTTTTCAAAAGGGGGTGTAGTCACACCTCCATGATTAGGTCATGTTCCCTGCATTACTAGAGCCTGATAAGGCTGTCTACGGACCTATTTGGCTTTGCCATGTGTCACACAAATATTATTTTTCATGTAGAAATCAGGATTAATGTTCATTAGTAAATAGGATTGTATCAAGTAGACAAAAACATTCCCTTTAGTTGGAAATTTTTCCAAAGTTTAAAGTGGGATCAGTTTACTGGGCAGCAAATTTTCACATCAGCAACTTTTTGGATTCTATATATTGCAATTTTTAGAGTTCCTTTTAGAATCTGAATATTCATTGATTTTGTATGTGTCAAGCATGTAGCCAAGCTGTACAGTTTGTTGCCCATTTAAAGTCCTTAGTTTTACACCATATTTGACTGAATAGAATATATTCTTGCTGCTTAAATAAGATTAACATTTCCTTGTCTGGAATTCTGGCATTATTTTTTAACTGATTCATGTGATCTCAACGTGATTATTATCCATGATTATTATACAGTTTCCTCCACCTCACTTGGTTTGCATCTTGATTTTTTACATTGATATCAGCAATGTTCTGGTTTCATTATCTTGTAGGCCAAATTACCTATGGCATGCCTATTATTCTGCACAAGTCTTCTGATAGGGTCTTCTTGTCTAAGTAAAGCGGACATTAATCTAATAATAAATATTTATTTAATATATTTCCTTTCAGATAAACATGGATAAAAAGGTTACACATCCAATCCTTGGACTAACATAGAACTGTCTTTACTGTAAGTTGAACTTCCAAAGAGCCAAAGAAAAATGAACTATTAGTAGAAACAATTACTCCCTATACAAAATGTATAGTAGATGAACTACAGTTCAGGGTTATAAGACTGATTTCTTATCCCGATGGCCTAATGTGGATTGATGCACAGGGACAATAGAGTGTCTGGCAGTTTCTGGGCTATATAATCCAATATCTTCTGGGCACACTTTAAATCAGAACCCATGCATGATCCGGCTGTATGACACAACAGATATTTATATATTCTCCCTTACCTCACCAAAATGGCCAAAGACAGGTGAGGTTGGAAGTATGCATATACAACACCTGAAGGATATCAGATTGCCAATTCCTGTCCTCCTGGTGCACTTTGTACAGTATAAGGATGATTACTCCTCATATATTATTCTTTATTGGGATACCAAGGACCTTCCATCTTACTATCCTCTAACATCTTTCCAGTGGATACCGGTGATTTTTTCCAACATTGGGCCGACCACTTGGACTTTATATGGACACACTTTAGCCTATACAACTAGGGGTGGTAACTACTTCTCAAATAACTGTTATACTGTTTGGGAACGGACTCTCCATTATTGCTGCTCAATTGTGGAAGTGGGTGTTTGTCATTTAATGCATTTACATATATATATATATATATATACATTTACATATATTTTTTCTACCATGGTCTGATATTATATTGTGTTGTATTGTATACTATTGTATAATAAATAGTCATGTAAAGATCATCCAAATAATTTTGTATTACTATTTAGTGCTGCATTTTTGTCTTTTCTTGTATCTCTATAAACCAGTCTAACATTTCTTGTAAAATATTTCATAGGGACCAATTTTCATGCAGTGGAACCAAGTCTACCATGTTCTTTCTCTAAATTAACCTTGCCCATAGAGCGAGAGAGAATACTGTACATTAGAAATGCAGATTGGTTGCTTCATTATTTAAATGTGAACAATAGTAAGGGGCAAGAAACAGTGGTACTCTTTACCTAGAAGGGCGCCCATCGCGGCCATCGCGGGCATCGCATGCACTAAAAAATCGCATGCGATGGGACCGACGCGATGCGACCGACACGATGCCCGCGATTTCCCATAGGGAACAATGTTAAATGTCCCAATTGACCCGATTTTCCTGTTCAATGTCTCAATTGACCCGATTTTTCCATAGGAAACAATGTTAAATGGCCCAGAGAGGCAAAATAGGCACCCTGAAGTGTGAAATGGCCCCCACAATTGTTAACGCCACCCCACGATCAACGTGAACCCGAAGCGTGGCGAGGGGCGGCGGTACGTGTCCTACGATCTTTTCATACCCCCACTATCCACGTTGGCGTGGAGTTGAGAATAGAAAGTGTGGCAAGCGCAGCAAGCGACCGAGCCCGAAGCGTGGCGAGCGCAGCGAGCCCCGCGAGGGGCCGCGGACACCTTCACAGGTATACGCGTCCCCTCGCGGGCTTCACAGCTGTCTGCGTGCGCTCGCCACACTTTCTATTCTCAACTCCACGCCGACGTGGATAGTGGGGGTATGAAAAGGTCGTAGGACGCGTACAGCCGCCCCTCGCGGGCTCGCTGCGCTCGCCACGCTTCGGGTTCACGTTGATCGTGGGATGGCGTTAACAATTGTGGGGGCCATTTCACACTTCAGGGTGCCTATTTGGCCTCTCTGGGCCATTTAACATTGTTTCCTATGAAAAAATCGGGTCAATTGAGACATTGAACAGGAAAATCGTGTCAATTGGGACATTTAACATTGTTCCCTATGGGAAATCGCGGGCATCGCGTCGGTCGCATCGCATGCGATTTTTTAGTGCATGCGATGCCCGCCATGGCCGCGATTTTTTACTAACGATGCCCACGATCAAAATCGTGGGCGCCCCTCTAGGTAAAGAGTACCGAAACAGTAAATCAAAATTTGGAAGGGAAAGGGTACAACATGACATACACTATTACAGACTTCGGATATCAAAGAGATACAAAATTTACAAAACAATCTTCACATTAGTCCTTTATTGTATACTACTTGTATTGTTTATTCCTTTGATAATATTAGAGACAATGTACATGTACATAATCGTAATGCTTCTTCAGTCCTTAGTAGATACATAACCAGTGAGATGTAGTGAGGCAATGGCTAGTATCAGAGCCAAATTTACACACAGATACTTTTTTTAATGGTGATTTTTTACTATAAAAATGACTAGAATATTACATAACTGCAAATCCATAATTATTAAATAAGATAGTTATAAATATTTTCTGTATTATACTAATCATTTATATAGACTCTTTAATGTACTGGAGTATGACAGGTGAGGCTCTGGTTCCCCTACCTACCTGACCACCCATCAGTGGATATTACATTTTTAAAACAACACTTCATTCTAACAATTCATTTACAGTATTTATGTACTGATGTATTATGTTTCATCTGAAATAGTGATAAGTAGCGGATACTGTCCATACTCCAATACATTTAATAAAATAAAGAAGAAAATATCTGTAACATATCAGCAGGCATTTTAAACAGGTGGTATATCCTATTATAAGCAAATACAGTACAACAACAAAATAGGCACTTGGAGCCATAGAAAATGGCTTGGAAGCATGTTCTTGTTAGTAAATAGCCAGGCACTGGCACTGCACCAATATACATATAACTTACACTATCACATGACTCACTATATTAATATTTATATCTACAGTTATCTACTGTATCTACCTATCCATACCTCCCAACTGTCCCAATTTTGACAGGACAGTCCAATTTTCCAGATTGGGGGGAAGATTCTCTAAGCTAAAAATGCGGTAAAACCCCCATTATCGGGTTTTTATCGCATTTTGGGATGCTGTAAGCATTCCCTGCCGGGTTACCGTGGCAAGGGGCATTGCCCAAAAAATCTAGCGATGCCCCATAGAAGCCTATGGACTTCTACCGCAACCCTCCGCAAGAGCTGTCCTTTGCCATAATTATCGCATATGTTACTGCATAGGCGATAATTATGAATGTGAAGGGTGCGGATGTTAGAGCATTCCCCCCTGGGACCATTTCTCACTTGCTGATAATGCTCTATTCCTTGGGAGAGAGGGGTAGGGGTCATGCCAGCAGTTCATAGAGTACCAAGCATACCCCACAAGGACTAAAATGGGGGCGTGACTCATGACCATGTCACTTCATGTGAGGCCATCCCCATTAACCAGAAAGCCATACCTCCTAACTGTAAGGCCATTCCTCCTCAACTGGCATCTTGTTCTCTTATATAGAAAATCTATAACTAGACTGGGAAATGGTCACTAGGTCGACCCTATTTAGGTCGATAAGCATTGGGTCGACCACTGAAGGTCAACAGGGCTTAGGTTAACACCTGAAATAAGTTGACATGGCTAAGGTCGACAGGGTCAGAAGGTCGACATAAGCATTTGGTCGATGGGAAGGTCAACAGTAAAAAGGTCGATATGGGATTTTCATGTTTTTGAGCCGACATGTGCTGACAGGCAGTACTTCATACCCTACCATCCACTATGGTGTGGTGGGAGAATATAATCGTGTGCACGATGAATGGTGAGCACAATGAGCCATGTGAGGGGGTGCGGTACACTTGTCAACTATGTTGTCATTTAAGCCCAAAAAAAAGTTTGACCTGACAAGATGATAATGTCCAGTTCAACACCAAAAGGTCGACAAGCACAAGGTCGACAGTGACACATAAAAAGGTCAATTTAAAAAAAAAATGTCTTTGTTGTCAATGTTGACACCTGATCACGTGGACATCCAATTGGTGTATCATGTCCCCTATCATGGCTCACTTGGCTGCCTTCAGCACACTTTACCATTACCAATCGATCATCCACGTGGACTCCAATCGGGAATGGCAAAGCCTGCAAAAGAGGGTGGGCAAAGTGGATGGTAAAGTAAGAAAACGTAAAAAAAAAATGAATAAAATTCTCCGAAAATGCACGTCAATCTTTTTGTCGACCATTTGCTTGTATTGACTTTATGACCATGTCAATCATAAGTAGTATATCCATTTTGCAAACAACTCGGCATTAGCCTCAACATGTTTATGAATAATATAAAAGTCAATAGCAATCTAACAAAGAATATCAGACGTGCAGTTGCAGTTCAATTTATTTGAATGAAATGGTTAAATCTATAATAAAAGTGTTACATAAAATATATTTCAATCCAGCTAAATGTTTGCGCTTTACTCATTTTCAATAGATGTAGATACAGTCTGAGTTTGCTTCATAGATTTTATATAGTAATTATAACAAATAGTTATTTTTTTATTCATATTTGCATTTTATGAAAGCTATTAGGACATCTGGCTTATATAGAGGTGACCTGCTTAATGTTATTGCAGAAATCATACAATTGCGTGCTAAGGCCATCTCCAATTTAAAATAGAGTTTTAATCATGATTTGTTCTACAAAAAAAAAATTAAGAATAAATCAGAATATGCAGAAAGGATTAATTTAAATGCGTATTAGAAGAGTAAAGAAATCTAAGAGACAAGACTAATCATCATTTAGATTATCAGTAGAAGATGATTAAAAACAATGGATTGTATGACAAGTTATGTTGATGCTGCGTTCCATATAGCCAAATGTTTTAGCTTCATAAATGAAAAAAGCCTAAGCTGCTTACAGTGAGAGAAAGTAATCATTTAAATGAGAAACTTAAGATTTTCAAATTACATACTTCATCAAGTAAAGTCTATTTTACTTAAAATATACAGTAGATGAGTTATTTCAGTAACATTGTTGCATTTAATATTTTTAATAACAAACTCTAAATGGGAGAATCATTGAAAAGAACGGAAGATGAAGATGTGCGTGTACAGTCGTAAATAAATACAATTTTTCTGTTCACTGCAAAAATTACAAATAATGTACTTTGGAAATATTTGAATTGTCAAGATAATATATGTAGATACATGAATGTGGATGTTGCTTGTTACTGCTTATTATGTTTACCATCGTATGCCCTTGTCTAAGGCTATGAACTTCAGAAATGACAAATAAATATGTAAGTTATTTTCCGACTATAATAGGTCTGTGTTACCATTAATTAGATTAGGTTACGACTTCTCCACATGATAGGACAGATATGCCACTTTTAAGCAATTGATACACTTTTGTAAAATAAACCGTGAATAGATACAAATTGCAGATCCAACCCTAATGGGTGTTTTCATAGAATATTTAGGTTTTAAATTATATTAAATGTTGAGGTTGACATTTGAATATAAATTCCAAATTTGGCATGCAGATATTGCAACATACTATATCGCATTCAGTTTAATACCTACACTGCACATCCCGACAATCCCGATGTTTTACAGAATCCAATTCAAATTACTCACACACATTCACATCCTTAGTGTTGTCTGCACAATTTTTCTTGTGCCACTGCCCACATATGAAAATCCTTACCTCATCTGATCACACACTGCTACAGTCATAAAGCCATTAAACACTTTCTGAACTGTATCTTTTTATATTACCCTACTCCTACCTATACTATACACCCTCCCACATGTTCCAATATACAATTTCATACAGTGTTGGCACCAGAGGAGGGGCTGCAGCACAGCTAAAAATTTAAATAGGGGAGCACCACCATCTGCCATGTAGTCCAGCTGGCAATTATAATGCAGCATTTGAAATAGAATAGAATAGAATCAACTTTATTGGCCATGTGTGCTTGCGCACACTAGGAATTTTTTGTGGATTACAGTGCAGCATCAAGCAGGGATGAAATGGGGTGGGGAGACATTACATACATTCCATTGAGACAATTATACACGTTACATTGAGAGCATTTTGACATTACTTGCGGGGATTCACATGCCCGCCGAGCTGCACAGCGAATAGGCAGCCATCAGCGGCGCCACTGGTCATTGCAGCAGCCAGGTAGGTAACAATATAAGCAGGGACAGTACAGTTAACGCACAGGGAACACATACCCGCCGAGCTGCACAGTGCCTAGGCAGCCGTCAGCGGCGCCACTGGTCATTGCAGCAGCCGGGTAGGTAATAATAGAAGCAGAGACAGTACAGTTATCACACAGGGATCACATACCTGCCGAGCTGCACAGGGCCTAGGCAGCCATCAGCGGCGCCACTGGTCATTGCAGCAGCCGGGTAGGTAATAGTAGAAGCAGAGACAGTACAGTTATCACACAGGGAACACATACCTGCCGAGCTGCACAGTGCCTAGGCAGCCATCAGCGGCGCCACTGGTCATTGCAGCAGCCGGGTAGGTAATAATAGAAGCAGAGACAGTACAGTTATCACACAGGGAACACATACCTGCCGAGCTGCACAGTGCCTAGGCAGCCATCAGCGGCGCCACTGGTCATTGCGGCAGCCGGGCAGGTGACAGTATGAGCAGAGACAGTACAGTTGTAGCAGGGACAGTACAGTTATCACACATGAGACACAGGATGCATATTGCTGAGCACAGATCCTAGGCAGCCATTTGCGGCGCCATTTTGAAGGCCTCAATAGGCCATCCTCCTGTAGGGAGAGTCAGTGCAGGCAGCTGCCGGGGGAGGGGGAGAGAGAGAGAGTCCATAAGGCTGGGGGGGCTGGGGGGGAAGAGTCAGTGAGGCCAGGAGCCTGGGATAGACAGTGAGGCCTGTGGCCAAGGCTAGGCCCTCTCTCTGGAGCCATACCTTCTCCCTGGCAGCCAAGTTCATTCAGAGATCCATGGGGCTAGACGGGCTTCCCAGTGCATCCTAGGGCTCGCAGCCAGGGTCTGCCTGGAGTTTCCGCCGCAGTGCCGGGATCATCCACTGCAGGCCAGGGTCCTCTTCTGTAGGCCCGGATCCTCCACTGGGGCCGGGACTCCATCTCTGCTGCGGCGGCTGGATGTAACAAGTGTCGCATTTTATGGTCTCCATCTCTGCTGCGGGGGCTGGGGGTCCCGCTGGCACGAGGGACCGGCAGCAGGGCCTCATGCCGGCGGCATAGTATAGTCATCTGGGCGCCGTGACTGTGGGCGCCATCCGTCTCCCCCCTCCTTGCTCCAGCCAGGGAACGCCACGACCAGCGCCGGGGGATCACATCGAACTCAGCGATCAGTGCTCTCTCCGTCTACCCCGTCCCCCTGCACCTTCTCCATGGGCCGGGGATGGGAGCTCCGTGGATGGACACTGGAGCTCTCCTGCATGCGACCATCCCCGGCCCCACCGGAAGTCGCAACCGCGACTAGTATATAATATATAGTGTATAATAGTGACTAGTATATAAGAATAGTGGCTCCACTATTTGAATTTCAAACTGTGCTGCAGCCCCTCCCCTGGATCCACCACTGCTTTCAGCTATGGCCTTTTCACACTTGATTGTAATCTATCTCAAGAGCTGGGATTTCCCAAAACTTAACTATGATGTTTATATGTACAATGTTATGTTTATTTTTCAATCAAATAATTTTTATTGAAAAGATATCAAACAAAGACAACAATGAGGAAGTAATGAGCTGGGGAAGACGACAGGGGATAGCTGTACGAATAATAGATATGGTGTATGCTGAAAAATTCAGCTGGAATAAATATTTAGAGCAGGGATTGAAAGGTCAAGAAAGACCAGGGATGGTCGCACCCTGAGTACTATACCATGGAGACCATACTGAAATAAACTTGTCCACCATATTATTTTGGAGACTTGTAATATACTGTACTCCATTTTGGCAATAAACCAAATTAGATTGAGAAGACTTCATTTTGGCAATAAACCAGATGTGTACACTTTTTGCTCCTAAGGAAGCCGGAGTACATCCGGGGAAACGTGTTGAGTTACAACTTGGAATTACCCCCAACTGGCACTACCATCCACTGCTTGATTGTCACTTTGAGCCGCAACTCCGACTGGACATTCTCTTTTGGTACATGGCATCTGTTCCTAATCCATCCTGCAAAGTTCCATTGGTATACATTTTGTAGCTGAAGGATGAGGATTTCCAACGAGCCCAGCCCTGTGTCTCTAGCCCCCTGAGAACCGGAGATACTGTGCCAGGCAAAGCTGGAACATTTTCCCTATAGGATAACATGGGACCCGCTAATTCCGAGCCCCACCCAGTTCAACGGCTGCCAGTTCCCCCTTCAGCATCACTGAAGCTCGAGGTTGATCTCAGTCGAACCCAAATCGCTGGGCCTTCAATCTGATACCAGACTGGATCCATATGGGTTATTTGGTTCCAGGGATATTGAGGTTAAACCATTTTTTTTAATTTCTTAAATGTAATTTCCTGACTAACAACAAAAAGACTTAAAAGTCCCAAGGCGCTACCAGTCCTTGCAGCCGTAACTCCAAAACGAGGACCACTGGGTAATCCTCCTGTGCAAATCTTCCAAAACAAATAGGAATTCCTGGCGCTGGACTTGTATGTTCAAATACTGATAATTTTCTCATGCAAATGTGGAGACAAGAGAAAACATGTGTATAAATAACACAATTTAAATATAACAGAATGGGTGGGGTAGGGTTGACCCAAAAAATGAAGTCGTACCACGACTCACACTTTGTGTGCGGTTACAGGTATGTAACGGTTTCTTTAAGGTCCACCAACGTGTTAAACAGAGAGGTAATACCAAAAGAAGGGTGAAATCACAGGTGCATACCGTACTCAACTGATTAAACAGGAGTTAGAAACGTATAAAGGTTTCTTTTATACCAAGGATCCCATTCACATAATTATGTAACAATGAAGGCACTTCGTACCATACTCACAAGAAGTACTGGAACCATAAACACATAAAGGTATCTTGTTGGGGGACTGGTGGGTGGCGAGTTTCCACTGGGTGCTACATGGAACGAAGCGGACCGATCTACCCTTGTAAGTATAATTTCTTCCACAGGTACCCCCTGGATTTCTTCAAGACCAGCTGATGGACGGACGGAGGTAGACCTACCTGATTACAGGAGAAGACGGCAGCGTTTTGCCGATCAGCGTCTTCCGTGTGCTGCGGGCGGCTTGAGGTGACGTCACCTGATTCTCCGGCTTCTGCTCGCAACTTGCGGCGATTAGCTGGGGCGGGTGTCAGTGTGTCCCCTTGTTGTCCTGATGTCTTTCTCTGGCCCAACCAGAGAAAAAAAAGGGTTGGGCCAGAGAAAGGCATTACGGTTTGTTATATAGTATGTAATGGGCATCATGATGTGTGGCACAATGTGTAATGGGCATTATGGTGTGTGGCCTTATGTATAATTGGCATTACGGCATATGGCTTTATGATGTAAATGCGATGCCCGCGGTGGGCGCCGTTCTAGGAAACAAGTACCCATTTTTCTTCAATTACAATCTTTGTCTGACAGATCCCAAAAAATTATTATGACTTAAATATTAAACTAAATTATAGATATTTGTATGTCTCTCCTTCTATTATTTTGTAAATTACCCTTCTTTATTTACATATTTAAGTAAAATGCAATCAGCAAATGCTAACTTAACACATTCACACAATTGCCTATTATGTAACAACATACAGTACGGTGTTTTCAAAGATGCCATTTGCAGGTTCCAGACATGCAGGAATCAGCATTTGGAGACCCTTTTCTATCAATTAAAATTGAAAAAAAAAACATAAATACAGTATTCTTCACAATTCTGATTTATTTAAGATGAAAATGAAATGTAAATGAAAAAAATAAGTAAAACATATTCATGATTGAGAGGTTCCTAATGCAGTAGTAGGATAAACGTTAAAAGTTATATACTGTAATGCATTGTGTAAGTAACAAAACAGAAATGTGGGATTTGACTTTCCAGGAACAGTTTCCAAAACTAGGAATGTGGGTGGATCTGTGATTGGGCCAGGCAGGGAAGTAGGTGCTTTAAAATTAGTTTGAATGCCACGCTGATGTGAATCTGAGCAGCTCTGATTAGGATTGGTTAACAGAATTTTGTGGGACAAGAGCGCTAAAATAGTTAAACTGAGTGGATGAATAATTATGAATGTGGTTAGAAATAAAAAAAACAATAAAAAAAATTTGGGTACTTATGTATTATCTGGGCTCCCATGTTAAATGCACCCCATTTTTTCATACCCCTACTATCCAACTACGCATGGAGTTGATTTTATATAGTGTGGCGAGCGCAGCGAGCCACCGTGCCTGAAGCGTGGCGAGCGCAGCGAGCCCCGCGAGGGGACGCGGTCTCATAAGAAAAACGGGAGCCCAGATATTACATAAGTACCAAAATTTGGAATAAATATAAAAAAAACTAAAACAGTATTTCCTCAGCCTTGCTGGCTGTCCGCTTGCAAGATGTCTTTCAGCGGCAGGATTGCTGCGTGAATGTCGGCAACCAGCACTGGACATTTACGCCGCAATCCTGTCGCTGAATGACATCTTGCGAGCGGACAGCCATCATTGTTGAGGAATACTGCTCAGTAGAGTAAGGCAGGGAAAGTACTGGAACCAGGACTTATTATATTCTCCAAAAGGAGTGTAAACATTTACTAACAAATTTCAGTTTACAGGTGTTCACTCATTCCTGTTTTATTTTATTTTATATTTATTCCAATTTTTTTTTTTTTTTTTATTTATTTATTTTATTATTCATAATTCATTCATCCACTCAGTTTCACTATTTTAGCGCTCTTATCCCAGGGAAATAGGTGCATTTGTGCAGCTAGAAAAGCTGAATGTGCCAACATGACTTGCACTTAATAATAACCTTTTATCTGGTTGGTCTCATTGTCTAATACCAAAAATCTTACAGCAAATTTTCTCCCAGGGCTTTGTTAGAATAAATAAATACAGCCATTACTATTCTGCAGGAGGACAAAGATTCTTTTTCACCATGGGATGCAACCTCTGCATTTCTTTGCATAATTACATGTTACTGAGAACTTATGCAGGGCTACTGCTGTATTCCGGTCCACAAGCTCCCTCTGTACTCTGTCACTTTACGTGAAACCAAAAGCATTTATTTTAACTCTGGGTTTTGCAGAACAATGTTTTTAGTATTTTAGCGATTCACATGATAACATTAATCTCTTTAAGTTGGATATTGTAAAAAAAATGCGTCTGTACTCTGTTATTGCCATTAACCTGTATTGTTTACTCTCACTAGAGAGTTGCACTTTTCGATAACCAGCTGAGTTAGAGACAGAAGGGGAAATTAATCAAGTCTATTTGCTAAATTTGCTAAGTGGCAGATTCAGTGTTATTTAGACACTGTAGAGAACTGCCAACATATTTTAATACAGAAGAACTTCCAGCCCGTGGCCAGTTGTCTCTCAAATGGGTTATATGACTGGGCGACAGGGCGGCCACTCTGGTACTCGGTACCCTGCGATCTTTGCAGCTTACTGAGTCATCCAGCTTGCTTCATTCCTGGGCATGTTTACTAATACAATCAAAGTAAATTGTAACACAGGGGCAAATGCTGGAATTTAATGGGGGGTGGGGAGGTTTCCATAGGTATGTTACAGTAAGGTTTAGGCACTATGCTGGATTTAGGGTTAAACTGCAGGTGGTGGTGGGAGTTAGGATTATGCTGCAGGGAGGGAAGGTTAGGGTTAGCCACTAGTTGGAAACGTTAGGGTTAGGCTGTGGGATGGGAGGGATAGGAGGCAGAGGGAAGTTAAGTATACTTACCTGACCCCTGTTGGGATCCGGCATCAGTAATCTGGATCACAGCACCGACCAAGGAGTGCGGGGGGAGCAAAGAGCAAATATATACATGTATGTTATCATGTACGTAACACTGTATATGTGCTGGATTAATCCCCCGGGGATCGCTATGTTATGGTTTATGCTGATTCACGGGTGCCACAAGTGCTGGCGATCCTCAGGGTTCAATCCAGCCCATATATTACATACATGATAACAACAATCTTAGATCCCCACTTGCCCTCCTTGGTCAGTGCTGCAGCTGCTGGATTGTTTTTTTAAACTGTGCCAAGATCAGGGGATAACAGGTATATTTAAGGTACCTTATACTTTATACAGTATATGGCAAATGTCACAGACAGCACTAAAAGTCCTTAGGTATAATGAAACTTATATGAACAATGCCAATTGTGCCTGTAACATGTTCCTATATCAGCCCTCTGCCTGAAGCAATCTTGTACAGTGGATGGCAGTGCTCCCAAGTAAATGCATTTAAATTTATTTTACCTGGCTTATTGTAGCCAGGTTCTTCCAGGATTGCAGCAGCTTCTTCATGTGCCACATAATTTGTACAGCTGCGCTGACGCAGCCTCTCGCTGGAGTCTGTATGCACAGTGCTGGAGGTGGAGCTCTGACACAGTCAGACAGAGAAGCCTTGAGTTGAGGGTGGCAGATTTACTTCCTGTAGCATGCTGTGTGCTCTGTCTTATCTATTACAGACCTGACCCAATGTTCCGGCAACAGGAACAGACAGCCTCTTCATGTGCCGCTCTGAGGCAGCTGGAAGTCTTCTCTTGTCGGTACAGGCAGGGCAGCCGAGAGGGGGGGGGAGAGGGTACAAATTACCCGGGCCCAGGAATGCTGGAGGGGCCCCGCAGGGGCCCTGGTCTGACCCCTCCCTTCCCCCTCCGTCCCTCCTGGGTAGCAACAGCAGCAGACACTTTTACAACATGTGCTGTGCTGACAGCAGGCTCAGCATGAGTGTCTCACTGACAGCGTCAGAGGTCATGCTGAGCCTGCTGTCAGCACAGCAGGTGTGTGCTGCTGCTGAGATTACAGTTTTTAGAGTTTTCTTTCACCCTCCTCTAAACATTTCGGGGGTGTGGCCTAAGTGTGTGAGGTGCCCACACCCCCACACTTAGGCCGCGCCCCCAAAATGTTACCGGGGCCCGGCATTCCTCTTGGCTGCCCTGGGTACAGGGCACAGCTTCCCTGCACACAGTACTTCCTGAACTGATGTTAGGGTTCTGTGTCCAGAGGTAGCTGCAGTGGCCATTGCAGACAGGCAAGAATGTCTCTGAAAAAAAAAAAAAAAAAAAAAAAGGTCAATCAGGGGAGGTTTCTGTGTACTTGGAAACTCCCCCTGCGTGTGCTACTGTAATGTATAATGGAAAGTACTTCTGAGTTTGGCCAATGGTGTATTACTTTGTGTGTACGGTCATGTTTAGAAATACAACTCTCCAGTTTACTCCCATGTTTGTCGTTAGTAAATTTCCATTATTAAAAATGAACAAATATGTTAGAGAATGTAAACTCAGCCAAACATGAATCTTAGTAAATTTAACCCTTAGACTGTGAGGGATAGATTTCCTAAACTTTCTAAACATAAAAAGTGGTGTTGTCCATAGCAGTACAATGGGAACTACATTGGGGGAAATTTACTAAGAACACAAATTCGACTTCTTAATATGAATAATTACGACCGCCATCGGTCATATTTTTTCAGAAATACGAATCTTAAATAGGGCATATAAACTAATCTGCCGTATTTACTGATTCGTATTTGGCCGGTGGCGTAGGCGGGCATCTTCCGCCGGATTCTTATTTGTATTTAGAAATATGATCCAGAAAAATTAAATTATAAAAAAAATGGCTTATAGCCATTTTTGTGGCGTTTGCACCTAGTGTATGCTCTTTTATAATGGATGGGAGGGAGGGCGTAAATTTAGAGTTTTCAGGGAGGCGCCAAACACCCTAGCACCGGCATCCACGTACTTGGAAAAAAAAAAAAACGCCATGTACGCAATCCCTGCATGAACCATGAGTAGCCACAGGTTTGTTTACATTCTGCGGATCCTCCTCCTGAATCCAATCCAATCAGGGGCCGCTAGGCTGCTAGGTGGCCAATAGCGCTGTTCAGAGGGAGGAGCCACAGAATGTAATCAAACTTTTTCCCAGTCCATGCAGGCACTGCCTACTGGCGTTTTTTATTTTGCTAAGTTCATGGATGCCGACATGGATCGAAGAGGATGCGATCCATGCCTAAGAGTTTGTAAGTATGGTTTCCTTCTCCAGATACCCAAAAAGAATTTCTCCTGGAGAAGGCCACAAATACCTACGTGTCAATATATGAAAGTAGGTATGTGTGGGCTATGTGTGTATTAAAGTTTTATTTTTCTGGTGTGTTTGTGTGTTATTTACAAATTGGTTATGCTGTGGAAATAAAAGTCCCAGCAAGCTCATTAATGGGCAGCATGCTGGGATCTGTGGTACTCCAAGTCCTAGTATGCAGACCAGGCTTGCTGGGACTCATACAGTAGTTCCACAGCAGAACACAATAGTTTATTCTATTTTTTCACATTGTTAATCAGCCCAGTGCCAACTGCCCAGGGGCATCGGGGACAGCAGGGGAAACCCCTTCATTAGGGGGGTCCCCACTCCCCCAGAGATGCCCCTGCCTGGGCAGACTAGTCAGTAGGGATGAATGCTTTGGCCGTGGGACCTTATACAATAAGTGGCCCCCAGCTGTGTAATTACCCTGCTGGCTGGTTTGGCACAGTGCTGGTTCACAAAATACGGGGGGACCCTACTCTTTTTGTCCCCTGTATTTTGTGAACCAGGACCAGACCTTGAGCATCTTTTGTTCTCTGAATTTTTTAAACCGGCACAGGCTCTTTGAGCCCGGGGTTAAAATGATTTATTTATTTTTCACTGTTTTTTACATTGAAACCTGCATGGATCTGACTGATCCATTCAGGCTAAAGCCAAATACACCAAGAAAATTTGTTGTATTTTCCAGGCATATTTTCCTGTCAATTAGTGTCCGTATCCCGCTAATTAGTGGCCATATTTTACATATTAGGAATCACCAATCAAATTAATGGTGATTCCTACTCATATTCATTCGATTCTTTTAAAATATCAATTATAATTATTAATGAATTATTAATACAGGTGGATACTGCTTTCACATCGCTAAATGTAACTTTCAAATAGTTCAGTCCCGGCATGACCCTGCATTTTGAGATGTTCAAATCCCCTCATTATTGCCGTTTCACTGACGCCATCCTGGGGTGCATCGGGGGGCAGGGAGGAGGCAGTGCTTGGTTGCTCCAAGTGCTGCCTTCTCTATTGTGTGAACGGGAAACGGGTAGCCCGTTTAACCCGTTTGCACTGCACAACAACACGGCAATGAACCGGTAAGAACTCTGCTTTCTTAACGGTTCTTATTGCTGTGTTGCTACCCATTTGCGGCAACTGGTAACCCCCTTTCACATTGCACTAATTACCTGGTTGAGCTGGCAAGAAACCGGCTTGTACCCACTAATGTGAAAGGGGTATGAGTTTCCCTTATTTAAATGCTCGGGACCAGAAACATTTTGTATAATGGATTATTCTGTATTTTGGAATATTTTTATATTTGAATGAGGTATATTGAATTTATGTTAAACACAATTAACACATAAAATACACACAAATATATTTGTGCATGAAACAAGATTTTAAAACATGAAAAAAAGTTTTGTGTTCAATCTCAGACACTGACTTTGAATGTCAAGCAATCATTTTCTTGCAAATATCCAGTGCCAGTTACATATCATGGACCTTCTTCTGGTCCACACGCAACACTGCAAAATTTGCAGTGTTGCCGGTGGATGTAACCCCGCTCGCATGGCTGCCCGCACCCCCCCTGCATGCTGCGTTCTCCCGCAGACATGCGAATGGATGTTTAGCATAAACCTCCATTCACAGGTTGAGTGTGGGGATGAAAGAATTCAATGGTTGCCATCCATCGAATGACACCTCTCTGGTGTCTTACATCTGCAGCTGCCCTGTGCGACACCTGATGTCAGCTGCCCCCCCCCCCCCCGCTCCTGCTCCAATGTTTTCTTGGGAATGTCCATGAAATGCTGGATGTTCCCATGGGCACGACCCCTCGCCACCACCCCACACTCCCCACCCGCAATGTGGTTTTCAGTGTCTGCACAAATGCGTATGTGCAGATGCTCAACATTGCTCCCCTGACATTTACATACAGTATCATGTCCCCAGTAGTGCCAGTTACACATCATGTCCCCAGTAGTGCTAGTTACATATCATGTCCTCAGTAGTGCCAGTTACATATCATGTCCTCAGTAGTGCAAGTTAATTATCATGTCCCCAGTAGTGCCAGTTACACATCATGTCCCCAGTAGTGCCAGTTACATATCATGTCCCCAGTAGTGCCAGTTACATAGTATGTTCCCAGTAGTGCCAGTTACACATCATGTCCCCAGTAGTGCCAGTTACATATCATGTCCCCAATAGTGCCAGTTACATATAATGTTCCCAGCAGTGCCAGTTACAGATGTACCTAGTAGGTTTTAGTACAAAAAAGTTAATTGTTGAGACTATATTTGGATAACGGGTATATTTAGATAAGGGATACTTAACCTGTATTATTTCTTAGATTATTATTATTTATTAAGAAATGTGAATTAAAAGAACTTGACCGATTTTTTACCCCCACCTGATGGTTTATGTAAAAAACCTGTGCACATGCGCAGATCTGAAATCATCAAAGATTTACAAAGTATTGCATTTGCATAAATCTCTGAACCAGTCCAATGAGATTATTATTATTATTTTTATTATTATTGTTAATAGTAATATTAATAATAATGATGTTTTAACACAGTTATTACTAATAAAGTGACAGTAGAGCAGTGACCTACTAGCAATTAGTAACTGAAAAGGCTGTAGATAGTACTGTTGCTGACTGGTGTAACGAAAGCAGTTATCCATAGCAAGGAAGCTGGTATTGATCCAGGTTGCGACATCCCTCTAGCAATGTCACTAAAATGAAAGAGTCACCATATTAACCAAAAATAAAGCGTTGTAGCTTGTATCATCTCCCTCCTGAGACTTGTTTTATTGGATGAATGTTGCCCTTTCTCTGGTTTCATCAATATACTGTACTGTAGTAAGAATGAAATGTGTGTGCAAATATATATATATATATATATATATATATATATAGTATATACACATACAAATACACACACACATGCATGTGCATGTGTGTGTGTGTGTGTGTGCATATTTATAGAGAGAGCACACTCCATGATAACCATGTATGTTAAATAAATATATATATATATATATATATATATATATATATATATATATATATATATATATACAGCATGTAGACCGGCACTCAATGATCTGCAGACCCCTCTTCTGTGGGGGTGAAGAAAGTGCCGAGGTGCCTTCCCAAATAATTGGATATCATGCAGGGTGTTCCCTAATTAGGAACCAGGCGGCACTCAACGAGCTTCATAAACAGTGCAAAAAGTGTTTATTCCGACATCAACATTTCAAAGCCGATGCGGCTTTTTCATCGGGATAAAACAAACATGACAAATATCAAACAGTGTCTTACCTATATACCTTATATCTAGAAGTGACAGCAGGTTACAGCGGCTCAGAACGCCGCTCTGTCAAAAGCTGGGACACCCGGAAGTGACGTCACTCGCCCCTAGGTGCGCCGTGCGGTATTCTGGGTAATGTAGTCTCTGTTTTCTTACTTACAGACAACACCCTGCATGATATATATATATATATATATATATATATATATATATATATATATTAGAAAGAGAGAACACGGAGGGCGCACCAATGAGTAGAAATAGAAGTATTTACATACAACAACACGAATATGTGCTCACATACATGAAGGTTTATATAATGAACAGCTTGCCAGCATGAGACAAAATTGTCACCTCTGTAGATGTATAACACAGGATGGCCGAGCCAACTTGATGGAGTCTTTATCCTGCCTTCAATGTCACCATCGATATACGCCCTTCATGTGCTCTTTTTTTAATAGTACCTACTGTACATTGGATCCTGGTGTAATCTTGCACAGAAAAAAAGAGGCTGCATACAACATGAGGATCTAAATATTCTGGTTGTCGTCCTATTGGTTTATTTGTTGTTTGCGCATGAACTTTTTTATCTTTTAAATATATATCAATATTCAACATACATGGGTAACTTGGAGTGTGCTATAGATATATGTATATATTTAGATATATATACATATATACATACATAAATATATACACATACATACACACAGATATATTTATATATATATATATATATATATATATATATATATATATATATATATATATATATATATATAGTCTATTTCTTTTCACATATACAGAATGGCTGCATTTTAGAAATGTGTCAATCATATCTGCTTGAAATTCACATATGTCAAAAATAGTTTTGTTTTCTGTGCTGGATTTTTGCTTATTTGATTGCACAATCAATGTTTGTCATGGGCCAGTGGCTATTAAGTGTGTTAACTGACTGCATGTAATAAAGGGTAAGAGGCAAGAACATAGTGGATGCTGAAATTTCTAAAAACCACAGACCATAAATATTTAATCCACAGTGAACATCACTGAACACATGTTTGTATTTATTTTCTGTATTATTTTCTGTATTATTCAGATTAAATATAAATACTAGTTAAGTGGCATCTGGCAACAACTTTTGACATTTATTTTGTTTGGCATTTTAGAATCCGTTTGTTAACAGAACAAAAAGTGATTCTAAAAGAAGAATATAATTAAAAAGGGCATATTTATTTTGGAATGTTGAGTGTTCTTCTATATACAGTATGTTATATATCAGTTGCAATGAAAACATGACAATGGTAAATATTTGGTAAAGTGGTGAAACACTAACATATTGTATACACAAGGGCTTAGCTCTTAAGGTGGCCCTACACTACTGCGATGAATCACAGCCATGTATGGCCATCTGCCCCCCTCCCGAGGTTCCCGAGACCTTCCAGGGCGGTAGGATCACATGCAATACATTGCATGCATTCCATACACATGTGATGTATAGCACGTGACCCTGTTCCCCGCTTCATTAGAGGTTGGACGGGCGGCAGGTCTGACCTCCGCCTCAGGTCCAATATGCACGGGCCTGCATATCGGACCTGTGGGAGATATCCAACACATCTGATTTGGGCCGATTTCTCAGCCCGATCCGGTGAAATCAACCCAAATCAGCTTAGTGAATGTGCGCCTTAATAGGTTCAAGGGGTGTAGCTGGCCCTTAGGGGCCCGGACTTCCTCTTGCACCTAGTTGCATGCAGGGATATCCACAGACTGTGGCCATGACCCCTCCCAGCATCAATAAGAAGATAGAGCAGGTTGGGAGAGCAGTGGTGTGCACCCATTGGTTACAAGTAGCCTTGTAATTCAGCTAATCAACCAGAATTACCCAATTTATGTGTGATTGAGGTCATGTATAGCTATTAAGAGGAGAAGAATACAATTTCAAAATGAGGCAAAAAGTCATCTTTCCAATACATAACTTCATTTTCCTGGAAAAGATGTTCATGAAACTTGAAGTTGTATCTTGGAAAAATTAGGTTTTGCCTCATATACAGATCCGAATTTGGCAGTAAGAAACAAGTAAAAACAAAATAAAACACTTATCTCTATAAATATGTAAAAGCTGCATGCACAATATTAAAGAAGTTGAATGATCAGTTTTTGCAACACATATTGTCGAGGAATGTTTTGTTTGGTGATATTGGATAATGCAAATCAATTTCCTGGTCCTTGTTCTTGTGGAAAACATTACAGATTTGGGGTCCATACTCCTCCTCATTGAAACATTTTCAGGGTGTTTAAAAAATCCCAGTTGTCCTAACAGCATTAAACTGATGTCTTTCTTGCTGCTGTACATCACCTACATGGTACAATTAAGTGCACCATTGATCAAAGGAAAGTTCTAAGTTATGTTTTATCCTATTTTTTATAATAGTAAATGGGTTAAGATTTACAAACTCACAATAGCTTAAGTGTTCTAAAGATTCAGTTGAAAGGTTGGGGTTAGCGAAGAAATCTTTCAGGTCTGTCATATTTTCTTGATCTGATTTTACAGATTTAACCTATATTCCCTATTAGGCTGTTACATTTTTCTTCCTGCTGTGATGTCACAAGGTTGGAGGACAAAGAAGAACAAAGAAACAACAAAGGAAAACACAATCTAAAATACTTCCATTTCTATTATTTTACTCTATCAGAAATATAATTGTAACGTTACTGTTCTGTATAGGAACAAAATTATAAGAAATATGATATTTCCGGAAACCCAGATACACTTTAACACAGTACATTAAGTGGCATCACACATTTGTACAAATGTCATGTACTGTAGGGTATCAGTACTTACTTTTTTTTTGCAACATACAATGTTTGTGTGTATGTTTGTGTGTGTGTGTGTGTGTGTGTGTGTGTGCGTGCAATAGTGTGTGTTATGTATACTGTTTATGACTATTGTTTGCCCTAATACTGTATCTGCAAAAACCTTCATTACTGTGTGGAATGGGTTTGTAAAAGGAGATACAGCTCACAGGTATAACACCTAGCATTCCAAATGGAAAACTCTGAATATTGTGATGTGTGCTTGTACTGTATGTCATAAATTATCCATATTATGCCAAAATATCTAAATGCTGTATATAAACTATAGGAAATTGTTTAACTGTTTGGTAAAAATTGTACATTTTTTAAATATTTTTAGTTAATTTGCATTTAGTGTCACAGCAGTTGATGGAACTTATGAATGATGGACCTAGTTGCAAGAAAATGCTTTGACCTAGCTCCTCCACCCAACCCCAGGTTGCTAATATGCCACGTGGCAGAAGGTGACAGCGAGAAAGAGATAGACAAAAGGTGATAGGGAGAAGAAGAGGGTGATGGCATGAGGGTGACAGGAAGAGGCAGTGGATGACAAGGAGAGGGTGACAAGAAGAGGCAGTTGGTGTTGGGAACAAAGTGACAGGCAGATGGTGATGGGTTAAGAGTGACAGGTAGATGCAGTGGGTGATCAGAAAACAGTTACAGGAAGTGTCTGATTGCGAGATATTGACGGACAGTGGTGAATGGGGACGGTGACAGGCAGATGGTGATGGAGAGTGGTGCAGCGGGTGAATACTCAGGGAAGGCAGTGGATGACAGGGAGAGGATGCCAGACAGTTTGTGACAGGAATAGTGTAACAGGGAGAGGGTGACAGAGGCAGGGGGTGACCATAAGAGGGTGCCTGGCAGTGACAGACAGTGAGAGGGTTACAGGAAGTTGGTGACAGAGATCAATATGTAGACAGGTACTGTAGTGGGAGAGACTAGGGAGAGGCTAAGATAATAAGTGATAAGAATTGTTTGTCAACAGTTTATCATGTTGACATATCATCTGGGTACAGAGCCAGATTAAGGCTGGTGGGGCCCTGGGCAACAAATGGGCCCCAGAAAACAAATGTGTGGGGGCCCCCACCAGACTGGGTAGACCTAGTAAATATTGACTTTGAAACTGCTGAGATTCTCAGGTTGTCCTAATGACAGTCAACCAGTTAAACAATATGTCATTCAGGCAACTCATTCAGAGATAGGGTACGCAGGAAGAGGAGGAGATGTTTGTCCCAGCCGCAGTCTGAAGAGGAGGAGAAGGGTTGTAATGAGCAAGAGGAGGGTCAGGAGCAGGAGAATGTAAATTTTTTTTAATAGATTATTATTTTCATTCCAGTCACTTACAAATCAGATTCTTTTAAACATTTATTTGGTATGTGTACAAATTCTTATGATCTTTTTACTAATATTAAGACTATATTATAAAAGTAAGGGGCAGTGCAGATTGTGTGATGGTTAGCTTTACTGCCTCACAACACGGATGTGATGGATTTGATTCCAACATTGATGTCATGGGTTTGATTCCCACCATGGCCTTGTGTGGAGTTTGTACATTCTCCCTGTACTTGCCGGGGTTTCGCCTGTGTATTCTGGTTTCCTCCTACAATCCAAAAAATGTACTCAGTTAAATGGCTCCCACAAAATGAAATGTGTACATGTTGTAGAGAATATAGATTATTTTATGAATATTTATTGAATACTGATTTGAATGGCTTATATCAATAAAGCTCTGCAAAATATGTGTGCTCTATTAATAATTGGAAATTAATAATAAATAATGAAGATATTACCCGATAATGGTTAACACCTTCTTTCAATTATACTCCCAGATAGAAGAATTAAGCAACGGAGGACTAATCAGCTCAGAGAAAACTTTTAATGAAAAGTAACAGTAACTTTTAGATATTGCTATGCAGGATCCTTATGTACTCTCTTCTTTGTCTTACATGGGTGCAGAGTTAATTTGCAAAGTCAGTATGAAGTTACATTATGGTACTGATATTTAATCATACCAATGCCAGGGATTTTTTTTTTCTGGAAAAAGTATAAATCGGTATAAAATATTGGAGAAATGTATGTCTGGAAAGGGAAAAAACCTAGGCTGGCTCGTTCTACAATGTCGCTCCCTAAATCCAAGGGAGGTCTGGTGATCCCCGATTTACATCTCTACCAATTAGCGTGTATCCTCTCCTCTCTTAGTGCTTGGTTTGTAGACTATGACCCCAAACCGTGGGTCCAACTGGAAATGGGCTTAGTTGCACCTCTCCCATTGGCTGATGTCCTTTGGCTCCCAGAACCAGAGGGTCATTGTCTCATAGCTCGATCGGTAGTTGTTCATTCAGCATGGAGGGCATGACTGGAATTAGTCTCTAAAATAGATAATACTCCCCTAACCTGACAATGACAGGTTTAGTGTCCATGATCCCTGACTTGAACTTCGACTCTTGGGTATCTGGTGGTCTGGTTTCACTTAACGAAGCAACCACTGATGGCTGCCTCCTGCCGTTTAACCAACTTCAATCCCGTGTTTACCTGCCACGTAGGTACTTCTATAAATTTTTACAAATCCGCCTTTGGCTATCCAGTGTAACTCAACCCCCTCATAATATTGTTGCAACTCCAAACTACATAACAGATTTATTACATAGAGATGACAGTAAAGGAAGAATTAGTAAGTGGTATAACTACATCATAGACCTCTATTCTCCCTCAAAATTGAATGCCATGGCTGGGTGGGAGTCTTACCTCTCCTGCTCAATATCAGATGAAGTCTCACAGGGGGTGTTCCGTACATGCTTTCATGTATCTAAATGTATATATCATGTTGAACATTTTTATAAAATACTCAATCATCTATACCTTACCCCTGCCAGACTTCATGCTATATGGCCATCTCAATCAAATGCATGCTGGCGTAATTGTGACAGTGTTGGTACATTGTATCATATTTTTTGGTCCTGCCCTGCCCTCACTCCCCTTTTGACAGTCTTTTTTACCCTTATATCCAATATCCTAGGCTATCGTGTACTCCCTCTACCTAAATTCGCACTCTTACATATTTACTTTGGTGCTCTCTCCCCAAGTGATAGATACGTGATGGGCCATATATTAATATCAACTAGGTTATTGATTACACAACATTGGTGCACCTCCCAAGTCCCTACTCTGGCAGCGGTAGAGCAAGCAGATCAATCTCACTATGAATATGAACTGCAGGCCTACTCTTCTCCGATGGTCCATCCAATCATGCCCTTCATTGGTCTTCGTGGTGTACATATAGGTCCCTTCGTCCATAGGGATAGGTCATTAGTTATGCAGTCCCTTTACAGTATATCCACTTCTTTGTAGTGAGCATCTAGATAAGTTATGAGCCCTCTGCTATCATTGCCCTACACTAATACAGTTTATTTTTCCTTATGACCTGCACATGTATGTGAATGGCTGTTTGGATATATTTTTATATTATGTCCTCTTGCAATATTATGTATTACCTCTTTGCCTCACAATAATGCATTGTGATCCTACATTTATGTCCTCTTTCCCAATTGTCCAGCCACCGCCCCTTTTTGATTCTTTTCTGTACCCCTCTAAACATATATGTTTTCTATAAAATGTTAATAAAAATCGAATAAAAAAAAAAAGATTGGAGAAATGGACCAGTAGAGACACCATACTTTAATGTCATTGGGCGGGATGCTCTAACCCAGAAATGCGGTAAAAACCCTGTTATCGGGGTTTTTACTGCATTTCTGTAATCTCTAACCCCTCTCCACAGTGTCAGCACTGCGGAGGGAATCGCCAGCAAAAGCTGGCATTTCCCTGCAGAAGCCTGTGGGCTTTTTACCGCAGCGCTGTGTGAGGGATCCATCACAGATCCCTCCCAGCATGCCCTGCGGCCGGCTCTGGCACTCTGCGCATGCACAGACGGACTCCCGGGTCTGAGACATGGAAGTCCAGTGCCGTGGCCGCATCACAAGGGACAGCTGTTATCGCAAGAGCTGTCCCTTGTGTTAATGATCGCATATGTTAGAGCACATGCGATCATTAACAATGCGAATCCTGGCGGAGGGGGCTGCGGATATTAGAATCTATTATTTCTTTGTACAGTGATCACCCAGTAATTACAGCACTGCATCAAATGTTTATATGTTTAAAATAAAAATAAATTCTAATAATAATAACATATGCTATTTTTTATCATGGCTGGGACTCATCTTACACGATAATTTTTAAGTTAATTAATGTGTAGTTGGGAAGTTATCATTATCATGGAGGCCTCTTATGTGCACTGCAAGTTCCATGAAAAAAAAAATAAGACAGACATAAATAATTATCTTCTGATATGGCAAAAAGTCCAAGTGATCATTTAAAAAAACAATTACAGTATCCTGGTAAAGTCAATTTTTTAAGCTAAGAACCTAGTCATCACTAAATAATAACAGTCATTGAAGTGAAAATATAAGGCACAATAAAATTAAGCAAGATATTGTTTTTTTTAAAACACAGTATAATCCTCTTTTTGTTCTATTTAAAAATATCTCCAAAAACACTGTGGCTTTCTTCTATTGGATACCCCTTGCTAAATGATTACCACTAGATTTTATTATCCTCTGCTGTTAGTTTTTGCTCAGATGAATATGGGAGATTCAGAATCCCTATTTCATAGGCAAGAGGTTTATACAGTAAGACTGATAGCACCAATCCTACAGTATAAAAAAGGTTAGACCATCCCCCTTTCTAATATGGTCACTGTAATGCCCCAAGTAGCTAGTGTGCACTGAACATTTAGTAACCCTATAGGCTCCTGACATGGAGTTTGGAAACATTACAGAAAAAGTGTTTTTCTCCTTGAAAGTAACCTGGGAAAATCCCTACTAATTCATTGGGCCCCTGGTTGGCAGGGCAGAATGACCAGGGGGCAGCCTGTTACTGCAGACCTGGGAGACAGTAATGAGTGAGGAGCCGAGAGTCAGAGGAGGTTCCAAAGTGATATGTGATCAATAAAAAAGTCTGTCTGGAGGACCTGGCTGTTCTTGAGAGAGAAAGAAGTGTGACTGGACTGTTTACTGAAGGGGAGGACCAGGGTACCGATGGAGCCACTTTAACTTGCATCCACTTGAGGTTAAAGGAATTGACAGCAGTGTGAGCTTGGATGCCAGTGTTCATAGTCATCAGTGATGGCACAGTTACAGCCAGAGTAGAGCTAACGCAACAGTGCTGAGGACTGGCAGTCACAGCCACAAAGAGTAGTGTTTAGGGGAATATAATGTAGTGTAGCATGTAGGGGGATGTAGTGTAGTGATGTAGTGCAGTGTATGTGGAGACATGTAGTAGAACATGCTGCTGGGGGGCACACAGTTGGCGATATTAACCAATAGTGTTCCCTTTTTTCTATATAAACTAATTGATCATCTGTTTTTTTCTCTGTTTTTTTGTGTGGAGGGGAGTGTTAACTTAATGCCTGACGAAATCCTAGTTTCTGCCCTGGACAATGCACTACAGATACTACAACAGCCTACATTTGTTTGTAGGCAATGACTGTTTGCTTAACTTAAGTCAGTGCACTACAAAAACTTAAACACAGGCATTTGTTAAACTGTTTCTTAGTTAAGGCTTATCTATTGCAAAATCTTTTAGCTTACCATAAACCAGTGCAATGGTCTGCATCTGTTGAATTGTTTCTATATTGCTTAGACCAGAGGTTCCCAGCCTGGAGTATTTGTACCCCTGGGGGTACTCTGTAGACCGGTTTGGGGTACTTGAAAATAATATTGCTAATGGCAGAAGAAGTCTCCCCGATAGTGAAATAAGTCTCCCATTGCCATGGAGACGAACCACATGGCATCACTTCCAGTTCTGTCTGCAGCATCGTCAGCATCTGATCATGCCCGACCAACAATCCAGTGGGAGCTATCCACGCTGCCTTCAGACATCAGCTAACATCTGCCCTGCACTGACATGGGTGGAGGAAGCAACAGCATAAATCCTACAGGCGTTAGAGGAAACCCCAAAGCCAGTACACAGCCAGCAGCCAGACACAGAGGGAAATGATTCCTGACCACACACTATATATTCCTCAATATAACAACACACATAAAGATTTTAGATGTTGTACCTCTTATCTCTCGAATTCTCTATCAGACTCTCCACCTCCCTACAAAACTTTAAGCAGGCTCTCAAGACCATGTATTCATTAAACCCAGCTACAGTATCTTTCATCCTAACCTTCTGTTTATGCTCATTTCTTCCCCTTCTGTGTCACTCCTACCACCAACTAATAGTGACTATGGTGAGGAGGAGTGCACAGCATGGATCCATGCTGTACACACCTCCTCACCATAGTCACTATTAGTTGGCGGTGGTAAATATCTATCAATCTTTAGCTCAGCTGAGGAAACACCGTATTCCCTGAAAGAATTGCATCAGTGGATAATCCCTATCTTGTTCATTTGGACATTCCAAAACTGGACAGCTTTATATACACTCTTTTGGATGTAAACTTTGGATGGCGACTAGTTAAATCAGTTTTTTTATTGTCCCTGATGAAGTCATGGTTATGACGAAATGCGTCAGAATTTCTGCATTGACTGAAGGATGTATGCTAGCAATCTGCCAAAAAGGATGTTGTATTGACATATCACAAAGAAGTAAAGAAGTATATGTAAATTGTGTATATGCATTTGTTTGCCCAAAGGGAGACTTTTATGTTATTTTTATCAGTTTTATGTATTAAATATATTTTTTTAATACAGTTGCTTCATTGCGTCAGCGCCCTCTAAAACATTCCCTTCTTTTTCATATATATATATATATATATATATATATATATATATATATATATATATATATATAAATATATATCTGCCACAAGAGTCCTGTCCCCTGGTGCACTTCTCGTTATTTACCATAAATTCTTAAATTGTCTTGTACTGTAATTTGTTATTTGTTTTACCTCTCATTTATGAATGGTTAGGTGCTGCGGAAACCTTGTGGCGCCTTATAAATAAATGATGATAATAATAACAATAAAAATAATAAAATATACATGCATACCGTACCTCTCACTTCCACTCCACTCAAAAGTACTGTGGATATTTAAAATTTAAAATTGTAAAGAGGGGTACACATAAAGTAAAAGTTTAATTAAGGGGTAAGGGATAGAAAAATATTGGGAACCACTGGCTTAGAACTGTTGCTTAACCTAAGCCGGTGCACTACAAATACTACAAGGCCTACATGTGTTAAACGGTTTCTTAATTGTATCCCCTCTATTGCTTACCGTATGCTTAATGTAAGCCGGTGCACTACAAATACTACAACAGCATGCAGGTGCTGATCTGTATTCACTAACTGATTTTTTTGTGTATAGGTAGGTTATACAATTGATTGTATTGTATCTTTCTAAGTATCTGATACTGTCTCATTTTATATATGTTATCTTCTTTAGTATTTATTCTGAAAAGACTGCTTGAAATAATTTACATCAGTTTTCAGTTTGAACAAATAAATGAATGTTGCATCGTACCAAGCAGTGATTATTGTGTCTGCGTTAGCGAAGATCAGCTACACTTGTCTCTCTGTCATAGTGCATGTGGTACTGGGGTGTCCAGAAGAAGTCAAAAGCCACTACAGCAAAGCACACCTGAGTACCTGAGTATTACATCTTTAAATAAATGGGGTCCTTTTTCCTTAAGGTGCCCACACACTAGAAATTTATTTAATTAGACTTCACTTTTTTTTTCTGTTATGGAGAAAAGATTTCAGGCAAGCGCACATCTTCATCAAAACTTTATCTTAAAATCCCATGTGCGTTCCTATGGATCTTTTGTTAAAACTTCTGATCTGTCATGCAGCACGTAAGATCAGAAGATTTAACAAAAGATCAACGGGATTGCGCATCTGACCGATATCAGCTGATTTTTGACCGATTATCGGTAAACATCGGATGATATATCGGCCAATCTGCAAAAAAATCGTTCTAGTGTGTGGGAACCTTATGGAGCACTATATTACTAATATCATAAGAAAAATACTTACAGAATTTGTATTCTTGCATTTTGTAGCTGCGGATGCCAAATACACAATACTATGATTTAAACTTAACACCATAAATATATATGGGAACTACTGTACATTAAGTGCCATTTAATTGGAAATCTTTATTATGTATTTATTAATAAAATGTGTGATGATAAACTAATAAGTGACTAAATAATTATTTTCTCTAAACAACACCTGCATGAGCCAACTGCCCTACCAATGAAAGCAAAGGAAATGTCTCCTAGTCTTGTCTCAATTAACCTGCAAGACCCACTCACCCAATTAGTGCTGCAGACCCCAGTAAGGTAAAATCAGCCTTCCCAGTGTATAAAAAGGTAGTACTACTTACCAGTGCAGCCAGATGGAATCAGGACTGCTATATTTTCCCATCAACCAATCATAAAGTCAACAAAATTAAAAATTAACAAAAAAGAGAGAAGGATGATGGGAAAATCAGGAAACAAAGAGGATGGACTAATAGCATTCACTATAAAGTTGCACGACACTCCCTAGGCTCTACTCATCCCCAGCTATAGATCAGTCAAGCTGTCCCTCACACACCAACACTAGAATTGGGACCACACTGTCACAAGTTGAAATTTAGTTGATCAGAAACACAACTTTGGGGTTTTAAGGGGGTCAGACTTATTTAAGCCCTATGTTAACGTATTATATTTATGTGTTTCTGCTGCATTTTTTCTTTGGAACATTGCAGAGCTCATAATTTTTCTTTACGTTGTATGATCATTTTCTATAAACATATTTTAAAACGTTCTAGCATGACAGAGATATATGACTAGTGTTTATTAAAAGTAATTTACCTTTATTATATTCAGGAAATATTATTTAGCATACTCCCATCAACCACATAGGAATAACCTATTTGTAATTAACAAAGTTGTGGCTCTGATTAATTTCAGGTAATGATTTTCTTATACACCAGAGAGGAATAGGGACATTTTTATTATAATTAGACTTTGAATGCCAAGGTCATGATCAATACCAGTTAAAAGACCATTTAAAAAGCTTTGCATAAAAAATTTATTAAGACAAACAATTATTCATTGGGTTTAAATGTCATATTGCAAAAAAAAAAAAAATATGTATAGAAGATATATTTTAGAGATAGTTTAATTATTGTGTGTATTTATTACAAACCCTATATACTGTAAAACAAAAAAAATCATATATCAATTTCAATTGTAATCTGTTAATGAGTTACTCTTCTTGAGAACATAAACGTTAATAAATAAAGGCCATAACTTATGGGGCCTACACACGAAGCCATTTAGGAGCATTTTCTGAGCAATATCACTAGATCACTTTGAAAATGCCCCTACATCGCTCCGTGAGTAGAGGCCATAGCAATAGTGATGCACATGCCCACGCGCCGCCATCGCCCAAATATTATTATCCAGCATTTTCAATATTAATCGGTCAGGGCCAGTGTTCTCACCAAAGACTAGTGGCCCCGAGAGATCGCTCAGCAAACAGCGCTGACACATCAATGTGTGCTGAGCGATCTTTCTGAGCATTCTGAGCTACAGATGGAGTGAGCCCCAGCCACTGGTGGGCACTGGCGGGCGCTGGATGGGGGAGTGGCTAGCCGATGGGTACACCAGGAGCCGCTCCAATGAGAGAGGCTCCATCTGTATCTAACATCGCTCAAAACACTCAGCAAATCTCACTGTATGTATGTAATAAGTAAGCCCTTTTTAGAAAACAATTTTTCAAAGCAACACAGTAAAAAAAAATCGTATATGATAAAAGGCTAATGATGCTCCTTACTTTCAATAAAAAAATTGTGAACAAATATTATCGATTTTCATACATTGAGCATTGCCATGTCAACCGTATGCTTGTGTCTGCATTTTGTCAATGTCAAACTTATGCAAGTTGATGGTGTCGAACAATTGACTGTCTATCTAGACACTTTCAACCTATCAACAGGGATACCTTTCTAAGATGCCACCACATTCTTACTTTAGGGGCTGGAAATGGGTATTGGTAGTAGCATGAAGTGTTGGTGGTAGGGAGTAGGTCGATTTATGGGAATGGAAAAAAAATGTTTTTAAAACTGAAAAATAATATAATATTTTATTACAACTTCAAATATCAGACAGTGGTCAATATGGGTGTGGTATAGCTCATAGACAATGTCTAAGTTGATCGTCATTAGGATGACCTCAAGTTTGTACTGCTGTACTTTTGCACCTTTGCAAATTGGCCAGTTCCATCACAAAACTTCTGTTCTTACGAAAAGATCAGAGGCACTGTAAGAGAGGAGGCCCATGTGCAGCCTCTTTCGTTCGGGACCTCTCCTCTCTCCTGGCCAGTGCTGCTCTAGTGCGCAGCACAATAGACCCTACTGCACATGTGCAAAACAAAAAATCTGACTAATCCGGCAGAACCGTAGGCTTTATTGTGGGACCCCGGAGGGGTAAGTATTAAAAATGGATGCAGTGTGTGCGGTGTGGGCCCCCCTGGGACTTGGGGGCCTGTGTGCACCATGCACATTGCACCCATTGTAAATATGCCACTAGTACAGGTATATGTACAGCAGACAACAATGAAAAACAGACTAATTTTCATGATAATAAAGATAATGAATAATTTCTATCCAATTAAAACAGACTCAATTTTAGCTGGTTTACTTTTTTCTTTGGTGACATGTCAGTATGTTGAAGTGATTTAAGTGATGCAATTCTTTCGTCACCTTGTCACCCGTCTTCCATATATTATTCAGGTCAGTTGTTTTGGTCATGAACTGTATTCTGCAGTTGTGCCATGTATGAAATATATTCTCCGTAATTCTATCCGACTTCATGAGACTGATTAAAACAAATCACCTTTCTGCATGGGGAAAGCTGTCTCAGCTGATGGAGTGAAAAGTACTTATTTATCTTTCCATTATAATAAAGAAAATGCAGCAGAATTCTAATTGGTAACTTTGGAAGATTCATGTCTTTTTGAGAAAAAAATATGCTTACAGTAGATAGAAGAATAATTTCCAAAATAGTGGGGATTACATGTATATTATATTACAGTCAGAATTAATTATGGACTCCTCCTATATTTGACCGGTAGTCATTTTAATTGCAATAAGTTTTATACTACGTGTCATTATTATAGGTAGTTTTTTTGCTGATTTTGTTCTTTATGACATTTAGAAAAGTTGTCTATTCTGAAGATATCGCAGTTATGATTTATGTTGATGAATGTTTGTGTTCTCCATTATGTTTATATAGACATGCTAATGCTGGATACACACTGGGTAAAATATCAGCCATTCAAATGAACATCATGGTGATCAGGTCAGCATAAGTGTACAGTATACCCGATATTTCTGTGAACATACAGATACCATGGCATGTCATGTTGTGTGTACAGATATTCACCTATACACCGGTTAAAGGGACTGATGTCACAGCTGTGCAAGCAAAACCAAAGGCCTAACAAGCTGTAATGTGAGGACCAACATATTGAGTGGGCACTGGGTAAATATAATTCCCATCAAGTTGCTCCAGTGTGTAGACAGCTTCATGCTTGCTCCAATATGTTAGTCATGATTACAATTGCATGTGTCTTAAACACAAAATAAAAAAAATAAAAAAGTAGGATTAAAAAAAAAGGGTGTCTCATACAAGCTGTCATTTAATGATCAATGTGATCACTTTAAACTTTATGATTTACAAATTGTGTGTAGACAGTTTCCCCAAAAAGAGTATTGATACAAAACATCTGATTGGAATCCATCAGATATAAGTTTGTGTGGACTCTGGGTTAAATTTACTAAAGTGCAAGTTTTTAGAAGTGTTGCCCTTCGTAACCAGATTGTAGTTATCTTCTAGTACAGTACTGTAGGTGCTAAATAAATGATAAGAAGAATCTGATAAGAAGAAATCCATCTATAGATGGATAAAACAGAGTTATGGTGATAGAAAATAGAGCGAGAGAAAGAAAGAAAGAAAGAAAGAAAGAAAGAAAGAAAGAGAAGGAAAAGAAAAAAATGGAGAGAAGATGGAGAGAAAAATACAGGCAGTCAACGAAAACTGCAAAATACAGGCAGTCAACGATTGTGTTATTATTAACACAATCATGTTAATAATAAAGCTTACCCACATTGTGAATAAGTACATATCCAGGTGTCCAATCCTAGCTGTGACCAGCGTCAACTTCTACAACAAGCCAAACGTTCAGCAGAACTTCGAAATCTCGCCTGCTGATGTCACTCATGGACCCAAAACTTCTTGTGACATCCTGCCTGGACAGAACACAGTCTGATCCTGCAACATTGAAGGCTCTGACCATTTTTCTGTAATTGAATTGTGAGTACAGATGGAGCGTGGCTCTTCAATGCAGGGGCTGGCGATTCCATCGCCAGCCCCAGCCAGCCCCCACCAGAAGTCGGAAGGGGGCGTACACGCACGAGATGCTCGCACAACCCGTTCTGATGGAGCTCCCCACCACCATTGCCAGTCCCCACTGCTGCCCAAAACCCCCCTAACCCTGCTCATCTCCCTGAAGTGGAGACGGGTAGGGTCACGCCGCCCAGCCGCCGAGTAACTGGGACACGCATGCGTGTGAGACGCAAGCGCATCTCAGTCTGATGGAGTCCCTCTCCGCCAGCGCTCGCCAGCAGGGAGCTTCTGGCGAGTGCTGAGAGTGAATGAGAGGGGTTCCATCTGTAGTGGAAAAATGGATCACAATACACCAACAACATGTTTACTGGTCGCTATTTGTATACACCAAGAAAATAGACATAGAGTAGATATTGCATCTTTGTAACATCGATATTCCATCTATATAACACCAGGCAGGCTGGTGACTATTTTATGTGTGACATGTTTGGAATGCATCTGATCAGATTTACTGTGACACTAATGAAGCTTAAGCTTCAGGGCTGCTATTCCTGGGTGGTCCCAGAAGAAACTTTTTTTAATGAGTGGATTTTTCAACTGAATCGATTATGTTTTTTAAGTGTGTGTTATTAAATTAAGGTTATTTTAGTCAATCGTCAAAATAAGATGTTCACCTCTTATTTTATGTACTGTATGGTTATAGCTGTTCCCCAAAAATACAATGGCAACCAGGCTTCTAGTACAGCATAGCTGCTATTACAGCTTGGATGTGCATCACTTCATGGAAACATGTATCCATTGAAAACAACAATTTCCCTCAGCCTTGGGGGCACATTTATCAATATAGAGCGATGCCGGACATTGCATTGCGGTGTCGAGCTATACCGCCGGGATGTATCATTATAAGGGTGCAGGGACAGGGCTCCGAAAGCACGTCCCTACGAAGCCCTGACCCGGAAGCCGGGGGGTCTGCGCATGCGTGGTAATGCGCTGACCCCCCGCGACCCCGCTGATCACACTTCCCAGGGGTGCGAAGCCGGGCTGCCCGATGTTGATACATCGGGCAGCTTCGCATCCCCCATAAAAACCTATGGGGGATGCGGCCGGCGGCGCTGCAGGGAAAATCGCTGTCCCCCTTTAATACATTTAGGTGATACTTAATATTTGCAGTTAACCCCCGAAAACGGGTGTTTTCGTGGATTTAGCCATAAATATTGCTTGAAAAATGTGCCCATTGGAGAGCTCATTTTAGGAAGGACCCTGATGGCAATGAAAGGTGAGAAAGAGCCCAGAACAAGGGAGCATTTAATAAGGTCATTTTGCATGCTCTGAGTAGTATGTGCTGTCCTTGCAAGGGCATCGATGCCCTTTAGACCTTGCAGGATATTTTACTATTGTTGCTGGTGTGAAGGGGCCTCATAATAATTTAATCCTCAGTTTCCCCCTAAAATATAGGAATGACACTGACTCGTATTCCTGAACCATGTGCATTTCATGCAACTAGAAAGGTATATTCAAGCTACAATGGGACATTCACAATTAGGCAAATTGTCAGCTATCAACAATTATCTTGAAATGTTGCTACACCTGTATCTTTGAACCAAGCATAGGGCTGATTCAAGTGTGCAATGATAATGATAATGTTGACAGATACAGTATTGAAGCAAGTGTACAGTCCACTTTTAAATATGCATCCAATTCTTAATATAGTTGAATACAGTGCATCTAGTGCTGTGGAGGCAATGCTGGAGCAATTATGTCCAACTTGGATTCAACTCTGCATCAGTCACTTACAGGGTAATAGTAAAATGGTTCCATATTAACCTGATTCAGCGATGTATGATGTGTTGATGGTGGATGCAAGCGATCGATCTTATAAACCTTTGCACATATCGGAGGCTAACTGCACATGTGTCCCAATGATTATAGATGGTGTTTGCAGAACAAAGTTTGATGTTATGAGAATTAATTTTGCCGAGCACCCCTGGATGTTAACAGTAAGGTGGCTAAACAGATATGCGCATGTCATAGATGTGTTGCAGGTAGTAACTGGTCTTAAGATGCAATTGCATTGGCAATGGCAGCCATTTTGCAGCAGACAATCTGACCAATCACAGGCCTGTTTTAATGTCCGATGTGCAACCAATATGTATTTAATGATGTGTCTTTGTTCTCAAATGGTGAACTAGAGATATAGCCAGTGGGCATCTGGATATATATTTGATATTGCAACAGCTGTGACTGACTTCTCCCTTCATCCCAGATGTGCCTCAGCACAAAAAAAAAACACTACAATTGGGATCAAAAAGCATTAAACACCTATAGATAGCCTATAAAACACTAAGGGGTACATTTACTAAGATCTAATGGGTAGGAATGCACCCATTTATACCTATTCAATCTAAAACACGGCCATTAAAATGTGTATGGCCAATTTACTGTTAGCCAAATTTGGCTGATTTGCTGTTTTTACGAATGGCAACTTTCAGGCAACAAATTCAGGTGTATGATTGAGTACACCATCGATGGAACTTGGCCATATATGGTCATGAGCTCTATGGTAGTCTGTTCCTTTACTAACATCCATACTGCTGAATTTGGCTACGAAGTCAGCAGAAAATACAAATGGAAAACACTCCTCATTTTCCATTTGTTTAAGCTGAATCCTCGATGGATCAATCAAATCTGTGCAGGCTTCTCTTTGTAAAAATAAATAAATAATAATAAATAAATATTTTTTTTTTTTAAATGGCATTAGGTCCCTCTCCCACAAGCATAATAATCCCCAGGCTCTTTGAGCCAGTCCTGGTTTCTCGAGATTGGTGCTGGTTATAAAAAAGACCCCTATTTTTTTGCCCCCCCGTGTTTGTACAATCAGGACCGGTCTAAAAGTCTGGTGCTGACATTGAATACAGGGAGTTCCTATTTGATTTTTTTCCGGTATTTGAGAAAAGTACCAGCTCAAAGAGCCCGGGGATGGTTATGCTTGTGGGGCTGACCCCAAACCATTTTTTTTATTATTAATTTTTCTACTTTTTACACAGAGAAGCCTGAACGAGATGTCCATAATGGGAATGATAGTAAATTTCCCCCTAAATCCCTACACAAGAAGTGTAGATAGTCAAGCAACTAAACACTAAAATAAAATAGTAACAAATGTTCGGTTATGAACAACTGGTGATTAAGCATTGCTCAAATATATCATTAGCTTTTTTGCATGTTATGTTGATAATAAATATTTTTTTATCCCCCAATTTATTTGGCTAAACTCTACGAAACAATATTGATATATTTCTAAATATAAAACACAAAAATAAAGCAATCATAAAAGCAAGTATTAGAGACTTTTAAGCTGCTCACAATAAAGATTGTATGACATTTTAAATAAGAATAATTGTACTTTTTAAGGATGCAGAAAGGCTTCATTTCAAGTTCATTTTATATATTTTTTCTGTATTTCTATAGCATTTCTATATAACATAATAGAACAGAATAAAATTGAATGTTCAAATGTGAAATGGAATTTATTATCATCATTTTGAAATTGGAATGTGTTAGACTCTAGCTCTACTCTTGAAATCATATATATTTCTGACAAATGTGACATCTATAGTGAAAGAATGTCATGATTAATACCCTGAATGATTAATTTGTTTCCATATGAATTCAGTTGATTGTTACTTGGCACTTAGCAAGAACGTTTGGTAATTTAAAGTTTTTTATGATCACACTTTAAGATTAGACTATTTTATTTCCACCCATTTTTTATGTTAATAGTCATTAAACAATAGAGAAATATTGCCTGAAAAGTCATTAGGAAAATTTGCATGCTTCCTTCATCACTCATCTTTATGTAAAGTTAATGCATAAATGAAACTTGGAAAATTAAATTAAAAATAGATAGCATGGTTTATCCAGTAATAAATCAAAGTGCCCTAACATGGCTTTGTAAGTCATTTGTATACATATATAAATACATACATTCATACAGTATGTAATGTACAAACACGCACTGCAAAAATACAGGGATGCACTTTACTCATCAAAAAGCACAATAGGAAACTTACTATATAAAATACAGTAAACTGTGGACCAGGGCTAACTATGGGCCTTATTCTAGTTCACTCTTTCTGACAAAATCCTTCTTAGATGGACAAAACCATGTGCACTGCAGGGGGGTCAGATGTAACATGTGCAGAGAGAATTAGATTTGGGTGAGTTATTTTGTTTCTGTGCAGGGTAAATACTGGCTGCTTTATTTTTATACTGCAATATAGATCTCACTTTGAAGTAAAACCCCACCCAAATCTAATTCTCTCTGCACAAGTAACATCTGCCCCACCTGCAGTGCACATGGTTTTATCCATCTAAGAAGGATTTTGTCAGAAAGAGTGAACCAAAATAACCCCCTATGTTATGTACAATCTCGAATAAAGAATAAACGAATTCAGCAGTCATTTGCTGTTTAGCGAGCAGTTTAAAGCCGCCCACCCCCACCGCTGAATCTTCTTGGTAACATGTGAGGGGATGTATGCGAATACATCCCCTCACATGCGCCCGAAGCGGACAGAAATCTTTTGATGGTCGCCTATTTCTCTCCCCTTCGGAAATAAAAACCAGTCTAGACTGACCTTTATTTCCTTCGGAGTCCACCAAAAATGGGGCTGGCACTGATGTCTTGTGACCTCAGCTGCCCGCCCCTGGGAGGCAGTGGTCCGCCTGTGTTCCCAGGGGAACGCCCAGTATTTTCATAGGAATGCCTATAAAATGCTGGGCGTTCTTCTGATCCAGCCTCATATCCGCCCACATCCCTTCCTCCCCGCAAGGAACTGCCCAGCGAGTGTGCAACACACTCGCCGAAGACTTTCGGTGATAGGCTTTTTACATGGGTAGACTAGAAAGGCACATGTGCCAACCCTGACCATCGGGGTTGAGATCGAGTTCGGATCACTTAGAGCGATCCTGAATAGGCCCTAAATCCATACAACCAAATGACTACATTTTTGACAATTTGATAAAAATTTTGCACAAATACCAAAAAACCTCATTGTCAGGGTCGTAGGGTAGGGGTGCTGTTCAGCACACTTGTCAATTATGTTTTACGTATTTTCACTTTTAGCTTCTCTCCTGTTTTATGGGCCTAATTCAGACCTGATTGCTGCTGTGTGAATTTGCAGAGGACTGCGATCAGGTAGCTGTCACCCAAACAGAGTGCCCCATGCAAGTCTGCAAATGACATGCGAATGGATCGCTGATCTGTAAATCCATCCGCAACTCACTCACCACTGAATGATTTTCTCAGTTTGTTCAACTGTGCATAACTCTGATCCTTCCACAACTGTGCGACAGACAGGCTATTAGAGGGTGGTACTGACGTCACAGACAGTGGCGTAACTACTGTAGGTGCAGGGGATGCAGCTGCTATGGGGCCCAAGAGGTCGGTAGGGCTGCCGCTCCCTGTGACACTGCTCCTGCAGAATGTAGGCAGCCGGTCACATTAGTTAAATCTTTCTCCCTTTTTGAAGCTTGATACATCTGGCCCATTGTGCTCAGTTCTGTCTAGCATTCAACTATGCTCATTGCTAAATGTATGCTTTTTTTATATTTTATTTTGTAATGCAAAAAAATCTTCAATAAAAATACTTGATTTAAAAAAAAAATATTTGTTCATTTGTGTTTGGCAGTTTTAAATGAGCTAATAGGATGCTCTCTAATAATACTATGGAGCTTGTGTGATGGTGTGCAGCTTGCAGGCTATTATGTAAACACTTATGACAGCTATAGTACAGTTAGTTACGAGACCATCAAAATGTTGGAACAATATAATGGCAATGTCAGCACCATTGGCTGTGCATTCCCGATCAGAGCAACACTTGAATTGCTCTGCTTAGCATTACTGCCTCACAGCACTGAGGTCATAGGTTTGATTACCACCATGGTCCTAACTGTATGGAGTTTGTATATTCCCCATGTGCTTGGGTGGGTTAACACAGGGTACTACAATTTCCTCCCACAATCCAAAAACATACGGTAGGTTAATTTGCTCCATCCAAAATTAACCCTCAAATGAATGTGCGTGCATGTACATGCATTAGGGAATATAGATTGTAAGCTCCACTGGCGCAAGGACTGTAAAAGTGCTGTGGAATATACAGTATGTGCGCTATAATAACTGTTGTTAATAAAAAATAAATAAATCTAGTGGTCGCTAGCTCTCGCACCTGACTTCCCCCAATAGAGGTCTTGAGCAGCAATATTCATGTACAGTGGTGGTTTTTACCTATGAGCTGCAGGGCTGCAGCCCCCACAGGTAAAATCCACCACTGTAGTGAAGCCAGATGCAGTTTGTGCCAAAGCAACCCATAGAAGATGGCTGCAGAGGTTTGTACTGCGCATGAGCCAGTCTCGGCACCTGCCATCATAGTAGCACAGGCGCCGGGAACTCTCACTCTGCGTGGACCGGGAGGAGAGGCGACGGCATCAGGGAGGGGGTGTGTGCCTGGATTGCGGTACCCCCACGGCGGTTGCGGCCATAGGCAGCCCCCCTCCCACAAAAGGGTACGTGCCGGCCACTGGTCATGTATTAAAAAATACTTTAGTTTATTCTATTGTTTATATTTTGTCCCGGAATGTAACAACCTGAGTGCGTTTTTTTATACAAGCTGCATATATAAAATTGTTAGCCTTCTGTACAATCTATCTGATCAGTACTTAAGATCCACAATACATTTTAGTTATTTTGAAGGCAGCAGCCCGTATTTTTGTCTGGCTATTTCTAGTTACATTCAAGCTACTTTTATAAACTATAAGACATAATGAATGTTTCCTTTTTTTTCCTTGTCAGTGTGAAAGACATATTTTTTCTTTTACATTTTTGTGGCTTAATGGATTTCTGAAAAGAACATAAAGCAGAAACAATCCAGCAAGCGAGTTAACAAAAAACACTGCTCTACCATACATTACCTTTCAAAATGTCTTTGAGTCAATGCGCTTCACCATATGGTGTACTGTATACGTCTCAGAGTATTTACTGTATTTTTTATTTTATGCTGCTGGGACTAGCACATGACAGTTAAGTAAAATTTTTGATTGTATAAGTGGCCTCACAGCAATCTTGCAACATAGTGCTTGTTCGGGTCTAAATAAACTAGTAAAGTACATTTTTTCTATCTAGCCTCTCCTTTCATCTTTGCTGAAAGAAAGTCATATATGCAGTAATATTTGAAAAATGAAGCATGATTTGGAGAGCGGCAATTGGATTTGCTGTCTAGATGAAAGCAAAATGTGTTTTCATCATAGATCTCCATTTAGACTAAATAAGAACTTTGTTACTTTGTTCTAATTATTTTTTTTTATTCTTTGGCTAGTTATAGTGTAAAGCATGTGGTCATAATTAGCAATCTTATGTGTATCTTCTATTGTGTCCTTTGAAAGCTACTGTATCAACAAATGTGCTGGACATTCCATATACTGTAAATAACATACGGTATGCTGCTGTGCCCTCTGCAAGGGTGAATTATGTCTCGCTGAGACACTCTCAGGGCAAATCAGGGTGAGTTACCATGTTTAATAGCATTAGTAAGTAGGCATAGTAGGATTATTTATCACATACACAAATCAAGCAGGTAGAGAAATCTCTATGAGATCCCTATATCCTGTTGCATCAGAGTCACTTCATTGATATCTGTTTAAAACATGCATGACAGTAATGATATCATCACTAGCATCTTTATGCAGTGGGTAGAAAACAATCTTACAGTAATGGTTCCTTAACAGCGGCTGCAGCGCTGACCATGTAGTGGGGGATGGGTGTGGGGGGTGTTAGGGGGGATTGCTAGGCAATTATATAGTAATAATAATCGGTACTTGTGTATTATAGCAGCACCCCCGATGTGCATCGCGCGATGTTTTCATCGCGTCGCATGGCATGGCATGCGATGCAACGCGATTTTTGCCCCCTATGCAATGAAAGATCGTATAAGCACCATAAAGGGTTCTTTTAAGCACCCTAATGGGTGCTTACAAAGTGAAATGCACCCCCACGCCACCCCCCCACTATAAACGTGAACCCGAAGCGTGGCGAGCGGCGGCGGTACGCGTCCTCCGACCTTTTCATACCCCCACTATCCACGTCGGTGTGGAGTTGAGAATAGAAAGTGTGGCGAGCGCAGCGAGCCACCGATCCCAAAGCGTGGTGAGCGCAGCGAGCCCCGTGAGGGGACGCGGATACGCGTCCGCTCGCCACGCTTCTATCCTCAACTCCACGCTGACGTGGATAGTGGGGGTATGAAAAGGTCGGAGGACGCGTACATTTCACATTGTAAGCACCCATTAGGGTGCTTATACAATGTTTAATCACATCGCATCGCATTGTATGGCATTGTATGCCATGTACAATGTCATACAATTTTAAAATTGTATGACATTGTACAGTATCGCGCGATATCGCGTTGCATCACATACCATCGTATGCCTTATGATATGAGATGCGATGGGCGCCGCCAAAATACACAAGTACCTAATAATCATTTTATATAGCTCTCTTTCTCCAATAGGACTCAAGGCAGATAACAGATAAAATGAATGTAATACAGTACAGAAACAATAAAGTACAGAAAAGCTTTTCATAAACTAGACTTAATGGAATTAAGGAAATGCTTGAGTAAACAGGAAAGTCATGATTATGTTTTTGATGCATTCTGGAGTGGGGGCCTCTCGAACTCGGGGAAGTGAGTTCCATAAAGTCGTAGCCACATGGCTAAAAGCTTGACCCCCAAATGAATTATGGTAGATCCTAAGTACTGCTAAAAGTCTTTAATCTACAGATCGCAGTAATCAGGTGGGACAGTATGGAATCAGAAGCTGCTTCACGTACCTTGGGCCTTGGTCATGTAGGGCTTTGAAACTCAGTAAGTTGATCTTGAAAATGATTCGCCAGAGAAAGGGAGTTATGTGGCTAGAACAGGGCTGGTTGGTTAACAGCCTGGCAGCTGTGTTTTGTACCAGCTGTAATTGGTGCAGTTCTTTTGCGGGGAAACCAAGGTAGGTAAGTGCAGTAATCCAATCGAGATGATACAAATGCATGTATGACTTTTGGCAGATCTTCAAAGGGGGTTAAGTGTTATGCATGTGATGTACAGTATCTGCCAGATCGATTCCCATAGATCTCCAGTTTACGGTTTGTAATTGCAGTCCAAGTATATAGTAAAGTATAATTTAAATTTTGACTCATTCTGTGGGAATTTTGCATCATTCTATGTGGCATAATGTGAATTTTGACTTATTATGTATGACATAATGTACATTTTTTGTCATTCCTTGGGGATTTTGTGTCATTCCGTGTGGCATATTGTGAATCTTGGCTTATTCCATTTGGCATGATGTGAATTTTGGCTTATTTGGTGGGGCATAATGTGAATTTTGGCTAATACTGTGGCATAATGTGAATTTTGGCTCATTCTAAGTGATATAATGTGTAAGGCGTACTAGTACTAGATAGTCTAAGGCAGGGCTGGGCAACACTGGCCCTCCAGATGTTAATGAACTACACATCCCAGGATGCTTTGCATTAGTTTTGCTATGTGGCCATGCTGAAACTGATGCAGGGCATGCTGGGATGTGTAGTTCATCAACATCTGGAGGGCCGGTGTTGCCCAGCCCTGGTCTAAGGGATCCTACTATTGTGGTGTGTAATGTTTATAGGATGTATTTGGTGTGGAACACTACACTTAAGGACATGCTCCTTTTTGAATGGCCCCACTCCCTTTTTCCGGAGCACGTATAATTACAGCCTTCACTTTTGCATACCCCCACTTCAAAATGCCCACTTTAACCACTGGCCACAAGAGTAGAAAAGTGCAAAAAGTTTTCAGATTCAGTTAACAGAATCAATGTAGGATTACCTGGAAGCAGCAGGTCTTCTCAACCCAGCTCAAGGTGCTATGTGTTTGGCTGAAGTGTGGCCAGTGAGGTGCTTAAAGTATTATTTTTTAATGTATAACAGATGTAGCGCCTCTCAGCAAGCCCAGGGAATCACCACAGGAGTTGACAGCAGGAGATGCACGGATGCTGGAAGCAGATGATGCACATGTGCTGGCCAAAGGAGATGCACAGGGGTTGGCAGCAGGAGATGTACTGGAGGTTGTAGTTGAAAGTGCAATGGAGTTTGTAACAGAGATTGCACTGGAGTCTGCAACAGGGAGGTGCACTGGAGTCTGTAGCAGGGAGGTGCACTGGGGTCTGCAGCAGGGAGGCATACCTCCCAACATTACCCTCTCCAGGAGGGACACATTGCTCTGCTCTGCTCCTGCACTTCCCTCTTAATGTAAGATTGCTATCACCTGTGGTGGAACACCTTTCTTATCAATTAACTAGTTCAACACAGATGATGATAATCATACATTAAGAGGAAAGTCCAGGAGCAGAGCATTGTGTCCCTTCTGGAGATGGTCATGTTGGGAGGTATGGGGAGGTGCACTGGAGTCTTCAGCAGGGAGAAGCACTGGAGTCTGTAGCAGGGAGGTGCACTGGAGTATGCAGCAGGGAGGTGCACTGGAGTCTGCAGCAGGGAGGTGCACTGGAGTCTGCAGCAGGGAGGTGCACTGGACTCTGCAGCAGGGAGGTGCACTGGACGCTGCAGCAGGGAGGTGCATTGGACTCTGCAGCAGGGAGGTGCACTGGACTCTGCAGCAGGGAGGTGCACTGGACTCTGCAGCAGGGAGGTGCACTGGAGTCTGCAGCAGGAGGTGCACTGGAGTATGCAACAGGGAGGCATACCTCCCAACATTACCCTCTCCAGGAGGGACACATTGCTCTACTCTGCTCCTGCACTTCCCTCTTAATGTAAGATTGCCATCACCTGTGGTGGAACACCTTTCTTATCAATTAACTAGTTCAACACAGATGATGGTAATCATACATTAAGAGGAAAGTCCAGGAGCAGAGCATTGTGTCCCTCCTGGAGATGGTCATGTTGGTAGGTATGGGGAGGTGCACTGGAGTCTTCAGCAGGGATGTGCACTGGAGTATGCAGCAGGGAGGTGCACTGGAGTATGCAGCAGGAAGGTGCACTGGAGTCTGCAGCAGAGAGGTGCACTGGACTCTGCAGCAGGGAGGTGCACTGGACTCTGCAGCAGGGAGGTGCACTGGACTCTGCAGCAGGGAGGTGCACTGGACTCTGCAGCAGGGAGGTGCACTGGACTCTGCAGAAGGGAGGTGCACTGGACTCTGCAGCAGGGAGGTGCACTGGAGTCTGCAGCAAGGAGGTGCACTGGAGTATGCAACAGGAGCTGGTTTCAGTCTGGAGAAAGCTCATCCAACACGAAGCTAAAGGTGCCCATACACAGTTCTATTATTGTATACAATATTGTATACAATATCACATCTCATCGCATTGCATAGGTTTTGCAATGCAATTAGATGAGATGAGATGTAGTACAAAAAGTATGTGCAGCACATACTTTTTGAGCTTTGCGACGAGATGTGTGACGGGAGCGTGCATCTCATCGCACATAACAATTGTACCATGTTTGGGCACCTTTAGAAGCGACGATGCATAAGCAAGGTGTACATCCAGGAAGATTCAGGGGAAATTTGAGGAAGAATTACTTCACAGAAAGAGTAGTAGATACTGTAAGTGGAATAGCCTCCCATCACAGGTGGTAGAGGCAAATACAGTAGTACAATTTAAAAATGCGTGGGATAGGCATATTGATAACTTACAAAAAAATAAGGATACCATTTGGTTTGAGGTAACATGTTTAAAAAGGGGGCAGACTAGATGGGCCAAGTGGTTCTTATCTGCCGTCAAATTCTATGTTTTATGTTTCTATCCAGATCTGTGAAGATAAACCCTTATAGCAGCACTGATTGGGCAGCAGGGTGAATGGGATTTGCAAAACCTGGAACAGTCTCTGAATGAGGCCAACAGGGTAAACAGGGAACTTGCATGATTCCATTCCACTGGTAACTATGGAGTTAATGGCTGAATTAGAACTCACCCAGGTGTTCATTACTAGCTATGGCTCAGGACACATGGTAGTCTAGCTGCACAAGGCTGGGATACAGGGGACTGAAAAGCAAGTACTGTATGACAGAACAAATACACAGGATTCAGGCAGGATTGTGACAGTATTAAGTACATGAGTAGGGCGGCAGGGATGGTGTAATGGTTAGCATTACTGCCTCACAGCACTAAGCTCAAGGGTTCGTTTCCCACCATGGCCTTAAAATGCAGAGCTTGTATATTCTCCCAGTGCTTGCGTGAGACTCGTTTGGGTACTCTTGTTTCCTCCCACAATTCAAAAAAATACTGGTAGGTTAATTGGCTGCTAACAAAAATGAACACTAGAATGTCTATGTGTGCATATACTTGTGGTAGGGAATATAGATTGGGTAGGGACTGAATTGAATGTTCAATTTTTCTCTGTAAAGTGCTGCAGGATATGTGCGTTATACAAATAACTGTTAATAAATTGAGTAGAATACTGTAGCTCAACGTTTCAGTTTTTCTCCAATAAATATAACTATGTAATGTTGCTGTTCCTTCTTAGAAGCTGTATTTAAATAAAAGTTTACATTTCACTAGTCGACATTCATGTTCAAGGTTCCCTGTCTATACCTGTATTAGAAAATATTTAAATTTATTCACTTGTCCATTTAACTGACAATTCTTCTTTACAGAAAACCACTCAGAAATTGTTGGATTATTTAATAAAGTCTAAAAAGTATTTTTATTAATATCTATACATAGTATAACATAAAGTTCACAGTCCATCTGTTTGGGTAATCTCTGGAACCACTGTATGGATTTTAATATTTTTTTCACTATTCTACAGAGCATTTGTCAAAGAAAGTTTAGGGTAACAAAAAGGAGCAAACTAATGATATTTATCATATTTTAGAAGCAAGTCAAATTATAAATGACTGTCCGAACAGTTTATTGGCTTATGCTGCCGAAACCATTAAAGATACAGTATATCATAACAATAGACTTTATTTCATACTTATTAGAGAGAGATTTATACATATTATCCATTTTCTCCTGGAAAATTGATGCAGACCCTGTTTACTAACTCACTGTACTATACTATTTCATTTATGTGAAGAAATTGTCTTTTACCCTTTAAAAAAAGCATATTGCCATAAATTCAAAATTGGTCACGTGAGAACCCTAGGATGGTCACTAGTATTTAAATATTAAAATGTTAAAGATATACCTCCTGTGTCCATACGCACCCTTTAAATCTCCCCATGAATCATAGCTCCCAACCCATTTGCAAAAGAGAGCCCCCCACCATAGTGCACCACCCATTTGCAAAAGGTATTAACTCCTCTAGTGGTAATACACCCCATGGGCAGAGCTCCCACTTTCTCTCCCAATGTCATTAATTCCTGACTATTTACGGGCTGAAATGTTGCACTATTCATGTAATTCTTTTTTTAACTATAGCCCCATAGCCAAAATGATACACTTTTTGTGCAGCATAGAAACCCCCTTCAACCCCTCTCAGTGCCAAAAGAGGACCCTTCCTATTAAATATGATATAATATTCCCACTCCTCACCTTATTGCATAGTGCAGTGGAGGGTGGGTCAAGAGGAGCTGATCATCAGTCCTCCCTGCTGTAGCTGATCTCTGCATGTGTGTCAACATAAGTGTGGACAATTAGTACCATCTTTTTGCAAGTAATTTTGGTGGCCCCAGAGCAACATCCATATACAGTAGATGGCTGAAACTTCATGGACATATGTGATACAACCTGGTCAGGTTATCCACTCTTGGCTGCAGGTATATCCCATATATGCCAGTTAAGAGATAATATGTTCAGTTTAGTTCATGTTTATTATCAGAATCATCTTTATTGGCCAGGTAAACTTGCGTCTGCTTGGAATTTTTTGTGGTAACAGTGCAGCATCAATCAGGGAACACAAAGGGGGTAGGAAGAGAGGCATAAACATACATCACATACATTTCACATGTATCTAGAAAAGTTCGAGTTAGTATTTAGTATTTGGTATGTTCAATACGGTTTAGTTGGTGGACAACTATTGGGAGGAAGCCTTTTGTAGTCCTTGTCGTCTTTGCTGGGATGGACCTAAAACGTCTGCCTGACGGAAGGGGTTCAAACAGATTGTGGCCAGGGTGTAGCTTGTCCGCCAAGATCTTTCCTGCACGCTTATTGACCCTGGCTAGGTATAGTTCTTGGACAGTGGGGAGCTCCGCCCCAATGATCTTTTCTGCCACCCTCACCACTCTTTGCAACCTTTGTCTGTCATTCTCGTTTGCTCCTCCGAACCAGATTGTGATTAAAGAGCAAAGGACAGACTCTACTATGGCAGTGTAGAAGATGAGCAGCAGCTCCTGCGGGATGTTGAATTTCTTGAGTTGCCTCAGGAAGAACAACTGCTGCTGAGCCTTCTTGACAGTTGTAATGATGTTGGGACGCCATTTGAGGTCGTAGGAAATCTTTGTTCCTAGGAATTTGAAGTAGTCAACCCTCGACACTACTCTGTCAGATATTATGAGTGGGTGCATGGCATTTGGTTTCCTTCTGAAGTGCACCACCATCTCCACCGTTTTGAGGGGGTTGAGGTCAAGGTTGTTTCTGCTACACCATTTAGTTAGCCGATCCACCTCCCGTCTGTATGACGACTCGTTTCCATCCATGATTAGGCCGATAACCGTTGTGTCGCCTGCAAATTTTATAATTTTTACTGACTGTTCTGCTGAGGTGCAGTCGTTAGAGGGAGAAGAGCAGAGGGGAGAGGACACATCCTTGAGGGGCACCGGTGCTAATTGTGCATGTGTTTGAAATGAATGCGCCTGCTTTTACCTCCTGTTTCCTTTCAGTCAGGAAGTCAGTGATCCAGGAGCATGTAGGTTCTGGGACTCCTAGTGAACGGAGTTTTGGCTCCAGGATGTGAGGGATGATAGTGTTGAATACCGAGCTGAAATCAACAAATAGTATACTTGCATAGGTGCCTGGACTGTCCAGGTGCTGTAGAATGTGGTGAAGCCCTAGGTTGACTGCATCCTCGACACTTCTGTTTGCTCGGTAGGCAAACTGCAGGGGGTCGAGGTGAGCATTTGTAACAACTCTCAGGTGGTTCAGCACCATACGTTCAAGCACTTTCATGACCACCGATGTTAGTGCAATTGGCCTGTAGTCATTGAGGTCTTTCGCAGTTCAGCTCTTGGGAACCGGGATGATAATTGAGCCTTTGAAGCAGGTGGGGACCTTGCACATTTCTAGTGAAGTGTTGAAAATCCTGGTAAAGATAGGGGCGAGCTGTGTTGCACAGATCTTGAGGGCAGATGGAGACACTCCGTCTGGGCCTCCAGCTTTCCTAGGGTTGACCCTCTTGAACATTCCTTCTACCTCTGTTTGGTCCACCTGGAAAGTCTGGGGGTGGCAGTTTTGGAAGGAGGGTGGGCAAGCCGTTTTGCCCCGGTCAGGGGTAGGACTGATGCAGGTAGCTTCCTTCTCGAACCTGCAGTAGAAATCGTTCAGCTTGTTCACTAGTTTCTGGTGCATGGTGGAGGGGGTTCGAGAGATCTTATAGTTGGTTATAGCTTGCATGCCTCTCCAAGCTGACGCGGGGTCGTTGGTTGACAGGTTGTTCGCCAGCTTGTCTGAGAATCTTTTTTTTGCCAGCTTGATTTCCCGTGTTAGGGAGTTCCTGGCCTGTTTGTACAGGACAATATCACCACTGCGATAGGCTTCTTCCTTTGCCCGACGGAGCTTCCTGAGTTGACCGCTGAACCATGGCATGTTGTTGTTGAAGGTGCGTGCTGTTTTGATTGGCACGCACAGGTCCTCGCAGAAGCTGATGTAGGCTGTCACTGTGTCGGTCAGATCGTCTAGGTTTGTAGCGGAGGATTTAAAGACTCCCCAGTCTGTGCATTCGAGTCAGGCCCCGAAGCTTCATTTTTGCCTCGTTTGTCCAACTTTTGACTGATCTGACCACTGGTTTAGCGGACCTTAGCTTCTGGGTGTAAGTTTGTAGAAGGTGGACTATGCAATGGTCAGAGAGGCCCAGAGCTGCCCGGGGGATAGCCCGGTAAGTAGACTTGATAGTGGTGTAGCAGTGGTCTAAGGTACGTCCTTCCCTGGTGTGGCATCTGACTTGCTGTCTGTACTTCGGTAGCTCTTGGGACAGGTTGGCACTGTTGAAGTCGCCCATCACTATAAGCAGTGCTTCCAGATGTTTGAGTTCTGTGTCTGTTATGCTGGTGGCCAGTTGGAGTTGGGCTTCTTTCGCATTTCCTTGGGGAGGTATATAAACCCCACCAGGACTATTGAGGCAAATTCCCGGGGGGAGTAGAATGGGTTGCATTTAATGATGAGTGTCTCCAGTTGAGGGCTGCTTGATTTACTCAGAGTTTTTATGTCGGTGCACCACCCTTCATTTATGAAGAAGCAGATACCTCCTCCCTTGGTTTTTCCGGTGAGCTCCTTGTTGCGGTCAGCCCTGAGGAGACTGTAGCCCGGCAGCTTCACCGAGGAGTCGGCAATGAGTTCATCTAGCCATGTCTCAGTAAAGCATAGGATAGATGAGCCAGCAGTGCCTGATCTTGCATCATTTATGAGCAGGGACAGCTCATCCATCTTGTTTACAAGGGATCGGGTGTTCGAGAGTAGGATAGCTAGGAGTGCAGATCTGTGACCTCTGCGTCTCCACTTAACTAGGGCCCCAGCACGGCGGCCCCTCTTGCGAGTCCTGAGCCTCACATATCTTCCTGTCAGCCTAGCTGTTAGGTGGGGGGCCCCTCCAGGCCACTTGGCGGTGGTAGGGGCATGTCTGTTCCTACTGGAGGGAGCCAGCGGCCTGGCTGGGATTGCCCTCATTGTTGTCAGGGGCTCAGTTCTGTCTATCTTCTTAGGTGGGCACTGAGTCACACCACTTCCTTTTTGGGCCCCCATAAGTAGGCCCTGGGGGTTTACTTTTCTGCTACCTCTGTGAATGGTTCTCCATGGTTGCCAGTCCACTCTCCAGCAACTGCCATTCAACTTTGCTGCATCCTTTCTGCACAGGGCAGCAAGGGCAGCATGGACTGTGAGGGCTGCCGATCTGCCCACGTCAGGCTCATATGGGTGGTCTGCACCAGGGGTGAGCTCCATTTCAGAAGGGCTTCTCTGTTGTTCTTGGTTACCACACTTGGCAGGGTCATCACACTCGAGGGGGTGATCAATGAGGACAAGGACAGGGGGAGACAAGGGGAGACATGTAGTTTGGTTGAGCTGCACAGCTCCGAGGCAGGTAATTAGGTGGCATAGATTAATGAATTCCCCCACCTCTGCATGACCACTTTAAGTCTGGTCAAACCTATTTGATTTCATTACATGTTAGTTTCATCTCATTTAATGTTCTATTCAACTAACCATTTATAAAAAAATGTGGATATATCTTTTGTACAGCATTAATTTATGAATTACTATCCTGTTCAAATAACAATTCAATAAATCTAGACTTGAAGAGCCAAAAGAGCGATATGACTGAAATGAATCATGTAATTTCCTTTTTCTGCTAGACAAAAATATACATCACGTCCTACAAATAGTGCTCTGTCATATGAAATGTCTTTGATAGCTGCAAAATACAGCTCATAATATGAAGGAACAAGTTGTAGGTTATCAAAATTCAAAAAAAAATAATGAGAATGGATTAAATGCGATATTTGTTGATCTGCATGTATATTTTCATGATACAGTTCCAGTTGAAGGTGGGTTTTCATATTCAAATTGGTTCTAGTTTACTTCCACAAATGTTCCCAAGCTGCTGTTACTGTTCTTTGTGCAACTACTTCGCTGTCTTCACAATTTACTTTGACTCACTAGATTATATGCAGTAGTTCAGAAAGTCACAGGACCAATTTGTCAAAAAGAACTTTTCTGATGCAGCATTAGGAAATAGGTTTGTGATTAATGTCAATGATAGCTGTGGACTGTCCTTACTAGCATATGATTTATTCAAAAGTAAGAGAACAAAACAAATAAAAATGCATTAAATCAATGCAGCGCATATTTTTTTATTTGTTTTTCGACAGTCTTGACAAGTGCTCCCCTTCAGTTATTATTCATGACTGTGACTTTACAGGCAAGTTTATTCTTAATGGCTCAGCTTTGTATTTCTTTACTAGAGACATTATAGATTTGTCAGGTGAAACTAAATGTAGCATAATTTAAGCTGCAAATTCAAACTTTAGGGAGAGGTTTCAGTAAAGAAAAAAAAATCAACTCACAGTGATTATTGTAATTTATGTTTTAAATCGTCTACAGGATTAACTTGTTGATGTCTCATCACTGATTTGGTTTATGTCAATTAATAATAACAAGTGCAAATTGTGTGCACATTTTATTTATGTTAAACCATAGTATTATAGGGTAATTATTATTTTTAGCTTTTAATTGCAAAGTTCATATTAATATAGCACTGTACATTATTATTATTATTATTATTATTATTATTATTATTATTATTATTATTGTCATCATCCTTTATTTATATGGTGCCACAAGGGACCCGCGGTGCCCAATATCAGAGTACATAAACAAATAAGCAAAACAAGAAAATAGTGACTTATGGTGTGTACACACGGTGAGATTCCTTTGCTATTCGACTTAGAATTAGATTGCTATGCAATCTTTGCTAACTCTGTACTATTTGCCCCACAAGCTCGTTGCCTAGGGGTCATCCTCGACAGTAAACTGTCTTTTGTTCCCCACATTCAATCTGTCTCTAAATCATGTTACATGCATCGAAAAAACATCTCCAAAATATGGCCCTATCTCACACAAGACACTACTAAATCTCATATCCATGCACTCATTATTTCCTGCATTGATTACTGCAATAGTCTCCTAACTGGTCTTCCCAAGAACAGACTCTCGCCACTGCAATCCATTCTAAATGCTGCTGCTAGGCTGATCTTTCTAGCAGCAGCAGATGCTCACCATCTGCTGATCCGCTCTGCCTGTCCCTCCATTGGTTACCTGTATATTACCGTATTCAATACAAAGCACTTCTACTTGCATATAAAGCTATTAACCATACTGCACCAGCTTATATCTCTTTACTTACCTCAAAATATCTCCCATCTCGACCACTCCGCTTTGCACAAGATCTGCATCTCTCTCTTCTGCACTGATCACCAGGTCCCATTCACTATTACAGGACTTTCATCAGGCTGCTCCCACCCTATGGAATGCCCTTCCACGCACAATAAGACTCTCCGCTAGCCTCCAAACTCTCAAGTGTTCCCTGAAAACTCACCTCTTCAGGCAAGCCTATCATATTTAAGTCCATACGCATAACCCTCTGAGGCACTTATGTATTATATAGCTTCCCTTCTGGACTTACAAGCTATGTTATTACTGGTGCCTGTCCTTGTGTTTCCCTCCTATATACCTATAGATTGTAAGCTTGCAGCAGGGCCCTCTAACCCCCAAGTCTGTCTGTTGTTACCCAGTTTGTTTTATCTCTGTTTACAAATGTAAAGTGCAACGGAATCTGCTGCGCTATACAAGAAACTGTAAATAAATAAAATAATAAATATTTGCATACAATTCATGCTATCTACATTTGATTTATAGTCATTGCTGCACTGTCTATTTGGCTTTTCGATTTCAGCTGAACGGAAGCGCGCGTCGGCACCGAATCGGGATAGAAAGCTTAAAAACATGTTCTATCTCCATACGATGTATATATGATCCTGATTCAATTTTGACTATATAGTCAAAAATCGAATGTCAATTTGTACCGTGTGTACAGAGCATTACAGTACAAGACAATTTAGTATAGGTACAGGGTGAATAACCGTAGCTGCATCAGGAAACAACAATGAAAATCAGGGTGGTAGATAACTGAGGCTTTAGATGCCATGGAGTAGAAGATAGTTTAACCCTTTGAGTGCCTCTGTTGCTCTGAGCGATCCTCAAAATATCCACTAAAAATGCCAACGTCACTCCCAGTTTAGTTAAATATCGCACCCAAAAAAAGAACAGTCGCTTGGTATTTTTAATCAATATTTTGAGGATCTCTCACATCAAGGTTGACACTCAAAGGGTTAAACAAGAGTAGTAGAAGCACATGAGGTAAGTGGGTCCTGCCAGAGTGAGCTTACATAGTAAAGGGGAGGGGCAAACAGACATGGGTAACACAGATGGGGCAGACATTAGGGAAGCATATCACAGGCTGTTCTTTTAATCTGGGGATTGAAAAACCCTCAAGCCTGGAATTCCATGGATACCCGGTATTAAATTGGTCAAAGAAAATATAATTTCATGCCCCCCTTTCCCCCCCCAAAAGAAATAAAATAACTTCATGCTCCCCCCACCAGCCCATCCCAGGGCCCATAGTGATTCATCCTTCTCCAGTTCAAAATCTAAAAAGTATATCACACACAGGTCAGTAGGAGCACCAGTGCAGCCAGCGCACTCCGATCCTGTCACTCAAGTTCCAGATAGACTGGTCTGCTCTAGCCACAGGATAAATGTCCTTCACAGCTCAAGTGGAGGGCTGGAGTGAGGCTTCACAGTGTAACATAATTTGGTATGCAGATACAGTCGCAATTACATAGAAAATCTCAGCAGTCCGCATATCATTGTATGCAACTGTACCTGCATTCGAGTTGGATTAGGTTTACATTTGAAGCGGTAAAAATTAATGCCATTAAATTGGCTGGAGAAATTCAGACATTCCAACATCCAAAATGTCTATAGATATACTGAAAATGTGTGTAGCCACCCTTCCACTTGTTATGTGAAGCAGCTTCTTTATCGAATTCCAACATCTGACTTCAAGCTACTTTTTCCAGGCCACTGAAATTGTGAACAATTACATCCAGGCCCATGTACTGTATCCTAAATGATATTCCTTGAGGAAGTTGGCACTTTAATGCTGTATGTACAAGCCTGTGGTTATATCTATTCAGGAGCAATTCCCATAGTTACTGTACAATGTTTCTCTTAAGCATAATGCTGGAAGTAGAGCTACAGTAGTGCAATTGTACTAAATGTTAGATGGCAGCTGCTGTCACAAAGATGGCATTAAAAATTACTGTACTCTTTGGTAATTGCAAACGTGGATTAAAGATTGCATGTACTGTAGGTGCATTATGATTTTGAAATTTGTGCTTTATATAGATTTTGGCACTTTGCACATTCACAGAAGTTGCATCAATATTAGCAGTTGCATGTAATACACTTTAATCTGGGATAATACTAATCCAATGCAACCTATTATTTTTCAGAATGTACTAGAAAATAAGATACTGTAGTTATAAGCTGATTTTTTGCTATGAACAACTGGTGCCACTTGTATATTACGGATCATTAGTCATTCAATACGGCTACAGACAGCAGGTAAGGTCAAGCCGCCAGTTCTTGTAGCTATGCAGCCGAATGTTTGTCCTTATTGGCTCTGTGATGTGTAGGCTGGCAGCACAATTGGAAAGAAGGTACCAGAGACTCCTTGTAGCTGTTTAAGCACTTGGCGGTCCTGAGTCCCCACCGGCAATGTAGTTTAAGACTGGAATGCACACACATATAATTTGGCCTCTGCTGCATATGGTTGTGGAGATGCTTGTTGGAGATGGCCGGGAACTGGACTGGTTGTGAGAAAAGCGGAGGTAGAGTGCCACAGGGTAGTCGGATATCGATCAATCTTAGCAGATGAGGTGGAACACAATTGTGATGCGTTTCTCCAATTTAGTTCAATAACAATTTCCTCCGAAGATAATGCGAGTCCCAATAGTTCAGTTTATATATGACCAATCATTAAGTTACAGCAATTAAGCATTAATGTGTATCATAAACAGGTATAATTGCATTAAAAGTTTGAAGTAGATCATAGTTTAAGGTAACATATAATGCACATAAAATAAGGACATCATGACAGCAAAATCGAATATTAGATAATCAAAATAGACTTAAAACTTAAGTGTTAATTAGTCCCCGCTGGAGTGACACTGCAGTGGCAGACAGGATGGCATTTTGGAATACAAGGCCCCAAACAGCATAAGGAATGCAACCACAAGGTAGAACAGTCCCATAGCCTCAGACAGGGCGAAGCTCAGAATGGCATAGGAGAACAGCTGTTGCTTTAGGGATGGGTTCTTGGCATATCCAATAATGAGGCTCCCGAAAACTGTCCCAATACCAGCACCAGAGCCAGCAACTCCTAAAATGGCAGCTCCAGCAGCAATAAACTTTGCTGCAGTATCTATATCCCAGCACACAGCACTGCTCTGGATCCCTTGGACTAGTATGAGTGCCATCTGATCTGACTTGAGTACAGATGGATTCAACAGTGCAGTAGACTGGGGTCGGCAGAGCAAACAAGCTCCATTCTTCATCAGGGATAGGTTGGACATCAGCTTGACACAAGCGTACATGTTGCCATTAGAGTGGACACACAAAGGATACAAGAAGTGCTGCTTGGCGGTGAGAGAGTAGGAAGGGCTGAATGGTCCTCTTTGAAGAATTGATAATTCATTTTGATGAACATTATCTTCTCAACATCTTGTGGAAGCAACCTCCTACACCACTCGCTGACAAGGTTCCCAGCTGCACTAAAAACATTTTTTGACTACACACTGGAGGGGGGACAACTTTGGTAAAATAAAGTTAGTTTGTATAGGGGCCTCCAAATTGCCCTTTTTTCCTGCCAGTACAGATATGGACTGTCTGACATGCTTACTTGGATGCGGTCACCAATGTAATCCTCCACCATTTTTTCAATGGTGTCAGCAGTCAGCATCATATGCAGTGACAGTAGACATGTCAGTAGACACTTGTTGGCTGGTCCTTCAGTCTCGACTAGATGTCCAAACTTGCTCCTGCCTGCCCTGCCTCACCGCTAGTGGGTTGGTTAGTTGGTTTTTCCTTGCAGCCCCAGTTGCAGGAGAAAATGAAGGAGGAGCTGTTGGCATGTCATGTTCCATTTCAGATGACATTCTCCACACCATTAGGTCTTTGCAACACTGTAGACTTGTGTTCATCTGAAACAGAGACACAGTACATGCTTTAAACCTAGGGTCGAGCATGGTGGACAAAATGTAGTGGCCTGATTTCAACAGCTTGACCACCCTCAAATCCTGGCAAAATTAATGATGGGCTTCATCCACAAGTCCCACATACTTAGCAGAATCACTCCTTTTAAATCCTCCTTAACTTTCTACAGCTGCTTATGCAAACACCTGATGAGGGGAATGAACTGACTCAAGCTGGCACTGTCTGAACTGACTTCATGTGTGGGAAGTTCAAAGGGTTGGAGAACCTTGCACAACATGGAAATCATTCTCCATTGCGCTTGAGACAGGTGCATCCCTCCTCCTTTGCCATTGGTGGATGTATAGGTTTGAATGGCCTTTTGCTGCTCCTCCATCTTCTGAAGCATATAGAGGGTTGAGTTCCACTGCGTCACTGCCTCTTGCTTCAGGTGATTGCAGGACAGGTTCAAGAGGGTTTGTTGGTGCTCCAGTATTCATTAGGAAGCCGCTTAATGGCAAAAGTGGCCCGCAATTTTCTGGATCACCAAAAGCATTTCCTGTACAGGTACGTCATTTCCCCCCAAAAAATGCTGCACCACCAAATTTATTGTGTAAGCAAAACATGGGACATGCTAGAAGTTGCCCAGATGTAATGCCTGTTCCATATTAGTGGCAATTACCAATTACAGTAGACAGTCTTAATATGTTGTTTCTTGGTTAACCCTCATAGTTTGCAGGTATTTGCTGCAAGAAAGTTACATATATGTTTCTGTAAATGCAGAGAACTTGTAGCCAGAGGGGTGTGGAATATAGAGTGTACTACTGCTCTATAATGCTCCATAATTGAAGCATTCATCCTCTACAAAGATGGCTGCTGCTAGTTCTTCTGTGCATATGTGGCTCCTTCTTGCCACTGCACTAGAGTTCCATAGAACTGCACAAATGTGTATTATACCCCTTTCACACCAGCCTGAATTCCCAGGTTGGCACCAAGAACAACCCGCGACTAGTGCTGGTGTGCAAGGTTTCCGGGCTAAATTCCCCTACTAGATAGTAGGGTTGCTCCTGGGACCAGCCTTGGAACAGGCTGGCGTGAAAAGTACTTACCTGACACCCCTGCTTGCTTCCATCTAGGCAGCGGGGTCCAGTGTTCCGGGCAACGGGGTCCAGGGTCCAGACTGTGGGGATCTGCCAGTGGCAGCTGGGCGCATGTATCGCTATTTGCCGAGGCAGTGGGGCGGGAAGTGCTGCTGGATTTGAAAAGATTGGCCGGATATTCTCAGCCAATCAGGGTCCGGCCAGTCTTTTAAAAAATAATTTCAAATTCTTCCACCCACTTCCCAGCAAATAGCTCTACAAGAACCCAGCCACCACTGCCTGATACCCACAGTCTGGACCCCGCCACCCACCACACGCTGCCCGGACCCCACTGCCCCTTCACACCAGAAAATGCAGGGACTAGGCTAGTGTGAAAGGGGTATTACTCAGCTCCAGTACAGCTCTAGAATATCATTGTTTTGAAACTCTTGCACAATTATATAAGAACCCACGAGCCCCTAGGGGAGTTTGCTTTTCTTATAGCACCTGCCCATTGTCCCTTAGTGTCTTATACACACACTGGTACTTTAGATGCTGCCAGGTCTTAAACCTCCAGGAAGTAGAGATCACAGGAAATTGCTGGAGAAGTAAAGCAGGAATATTCGAATATTTTAGAGAAATAATACATTCAATAATAACAGGATTTTCCAAAAGACCTTAACACAAAAATTAACCAGGAAATTTTCACGGAGTAATATACATGTGTGGATAATCCACAGGTAGTTTCCACGGCCAGGGAAATACAGTAAACATGATTCCTCTCAGCACTAATAATGTATATTGTTTTATGCAAGGCACAGGTGGTATCCACAGCGAAGGAAATGAAGTAATAATAAGGTACAGATAGAGTGCCTCTCAGCCAGTGCTGGGGCTCATCAGAACGCCCCCGATGGCGATCCGGCGCTCCATCTGACCGGGACATGTGAGCGTCCCACACGCAAGCGCGACCCAGTTTCCTGGTGGCTGGGGACGCGAACCATGCCCGTCTCTGCTTCAGAGAAATGGGCAGGGTTAGGGGGGGATCGGGGAGGTGGGATCAGGTGGCGGGGATTGGCGGCAAAGCGGTGGGGACTGGTGGGGAGCTCTGTAGTAGGTGGACACATGCACACCCCTTTCTGGTGGTTGGCGAATTTACCGCCAGCCTCTGCAAGAATGCAAGCCATGGATAATATATACAAAGATACAGGCACTTACCTGAGAATACTAGAACTGAAAGCATGGTCAGGGAATCATCAACAAGTCTCCATAGTATCAACAACAAGGACCAAATGATGAATCATTAGGAAGAAACTCTAACCGCCAATAAAGCACAGGGCTGACAGTCTTATAACAGAAGTGTGAGCCAAGCACCTTACTGCAAAGAGATCAGCCCATGATAACTTCAATAAAGCCACAGCTGAGCATCAGCACATACAATCACAGCATCCTAGCTGCTTAGCAAACACTGCAGCCGCCATGAGTCTGGTGGCCTAGTAACCCTGAAGTCCATTGATTAGATGTCACACGTACTGATGGGGAGTTGCATCTGAGGCTTATGACGATCATACATATTACCGATACCATGCATGACCGGCTAGTCTGCTGTATGCTCTGCTGTCTATTGGTGGTTCTGTGAGTACTGTTTTATAATGTATACTGCAATAAATCCAAACATTTAAGCCTGGTGTGGTGTTTTAAAATAATTATTTACACATGGTTGCCTAAATGCAGTGACGGTGCCAGCCATTTCATTGCCCCAGGCAAAATGAGGGGGAGATTGTGGGTGCCGCTCACCTGGGTGTGGGGGTGCAGCCAACCTGCTGCCCACCTGCTTCAGTGCTCGGTCCACCACGAGCGGGGGGATGCCCAGCCGCTCAATTTCTCCACAGGGGGTGCACGCGCCGGTGTGTGTCGTTCATCTCTGCTCCAGTGTGTGTGTGTGTCAGATGCCGGCGCTGTTTACCTGCTGGCTGCTCCACGGGGGATGGGGGGTGCGCGCACTAGTGTGTGCCGTTCATCTGCTCCAGCATGTGGGATGGATGACGGTACTTTTCACCTGCTCCACGGGGGTGAGGCAGAGCAGACCTGCCGGTCACCTGCTCCAGCGCCTGGTCCGGGGAGGGGGGGAGTTGTTGATGCCCCAGCGCCACTGGGATTGGGTAATGCGGGCACCCTGTTGACATGCACACACTATGCAGGGGTTGTTGGTGATTCAGGGCATGCTGGTGTGAGGATGATCTCACTTCATGCTGCTCTCTTGCGCCCCAGGCAATTGCCTAAAGCTGCCTAGAGGTGGCGCTGGCTCTGCCTACCTGACCCTCTCCTTCTGGGAGAAAATGCTCTGTTCCTGGATTCCCTGGTAATGTATGATTGCCAGCACCTGTGGTGAAACACCTTTCTTATCAATTACCTAGCTCACCGTAGCAATCACACATTACCACGGAAGTCCAGGAACAGAGCATTTTCTCCCTGAAGGAGAGGGTCAGGTAGGCAACCCTGTGTTTACACTGGTGTCTATTATTTGTCATCTGTTTACATCACAAAATAGTACACACATAGTAATAGTTTATAGGCCTAGGCACCCAGATATCCCAGATAATGAGCTTGCAAAGTGACTCAGCAAACAACATGTGCATCTGGTGCATCGACAATAAGCCTCATTCAACTTAGAGGTTCAGAGAACTATCCTTTTCTCTACTAATTATCATGTCTGTACATTATTATTATTATTATTATTATTATTATTATTATTGTAACGGTTTATTTATACAGCGCCACAAAGGTTCCGCAGCGCCTAATAATACACAAATGAGCATAAACAGATAACAAATTACAGTACAAGACAATTTAGGACAAGTACATGGTAAATAATGGATAGTTGCATCAAGGGACAGGACACTGAAGCAATCATCAGGTTTGCAGAGGTTATATATTCTAAGAAAGGCACATGAGGAGAGAGGGCCCTGCTCATTAGAGCATACATTCTAAAGGGGAGGGTTAGACAGACAGGGGTGACACAGAAGAGGAAGAAGTAAGTATAAACAGAAGGTTCGGATGAGAGATGGTCAGGTTTTATGCAGGAGGGTGGGAAGAGGTCAGCTTAGTCTTTGATATGATAAGTCTAAAAAAGCACTGGGTCATCCAAGAGTAAATAGCAGAGAGACAGTTGGGGATATGAGTGAGGATAGAGGGAACGAGATCAGGAAAGGAGCGGTAGATTTCTGTATTATCAGCATGGATGTGATAGTGGAAGTAAAGTGAGCAAAAGAGCTCACCCAGAGAGGACATGTAGAGATAGAGGAGAAGAGGGCCAAGAATAAAATGTTGGGGGACACCTACTAGCAATGGAAGAGCAGGAGAGGTGACGTCATTGGAGGTACAGCTGTGCATTTTCCAAACTGACAGTGCAAGTACAAGCATAAACAGTGATATTCAAAGCTTTAGCAGATGCACATATGGTGATATTATGGCTGAATAGCCAGATTAAGCAGCCAGGAGTAATATGTTTTGAGTATGAATTGAGATCACTCAAAGCAGTCCTTTGGTTTTCTGAGTTGCTGTTGTAGTCTGTCCTTCTGGTTTACTGCAGTGTAACGCTGGTATAATGCTAGACAATTTAAAAACACTCAGCATACTGTATGAGGAGGAATACTCTGCAGGCCAGGTGAGTATATTGAATGTTGGATTGTTACCTGAAAAGGAAGAGAAGAGGAGTCAGTTCATTCAGGATAAGCTGAGGATATGTCTAGAATGCCGGTATAACGCTGCAGTTATGCTTAAATTATGCCACACTTTAAATGATGCAATTCAAAACTAGAGATGTGCGGCGGCCACTTTTTCGGGTTTTGGTTTTGGATCTGGATCTCCCTTCGTGTTTTGGATCTGGATTGGTTTTGGCAAAACCACCCTTGTGGGTTTTGGTTTGGGTTTTGGATCTGGATTTTTATGAAAAAATGCTTAAAATGGCTAAAATAACAGAATTTGGGCCTGTTTTTGCCCCTAAAGTATTATTAACCTCAATAACATTAGTTTCCACTCATTTCTAGTCAATTTTGATCACTTCACAGCTTACAAAATTGTTTTAATTTACTGTAGTTGGGCCAAAAGGGTATACCGAGGTAGCTGGATGACTAAGCTAAGCGACAGCAGTCGGCATCACATACACGTGGACCTTACACTTCCAACCTGGCAGAGCGGCACTGCAGGGGCAGACAGGGTGGCAGTTTAATAAACAATCCCAAAAAAAGAGAAATGCTCCAAACAGCAAATACAAAGAGGTATCGGCCTTGTCATGACTGGTGGTAGCAGCTTCAGCACTCCCACTATTTCCTCCTCCATCATCCTCCAAAAATGTGTTTTTATTTTATTTATTACTTTTATTTATTTTTCTTACTTTACAATGGACACAGCCTGTCACACTGGACACAGCCCCTTGGACACTGGACACTGCACCTGGACACAGCCCCTGGACACTGCCCCTGGACACTGGACACAGCCTGTCACCCTGGACACAGCCCCTGGACAATGGACACAACCTCTGGACACAGCTCCTGTACACTGGACACAGCCGTCACACTGGACACAGCCCCTGGACAATGGACACAGCCGTCACACTGGACACAGCCTCTGGACACCGCCCCTGGACACAGCTCCTGTACACTGGACACTGGATATATGTCGTCACACTGGACAATGGATATATGTCACGCTGGACACAGGATATATGCCGGCACACATTACATGTCACACTGGACACAGGATATATGTTGTGACTTGTGACACTGGACACAGGATCTATTGTCGTCACACTGGCCACTGGATATATGTCGTCACACTGGACACAGGTTATATATATCGTCAAACTGGACACTGGATATATGTCGTCACACTGGACACTGGATATATGTCGTCACACTGGACACTGGATATATGTTGTCACAGTGGACACAGGATATTTGTCTTCACACTGGACACAGGATATATGTCGTCACACTGGACACTGGATATATGTCGTCACACTGGACACTGGATATATGTCGTCACACTGGACACTGGATATATGTCGTCACACTGGACAATGGATATATGTCACGCTGGACACAGGATATATGCCGGCACACATTACATGTCACACTGGACACAGGATATATGTTGTGACTTGTGACACTGGACACAGGATATATTGTCGTCACACTGGACACAGGATATATGTTGTCACACTGGACACAGGATATGTCGTCACACAGGACACAGGATATATGTTGTGAGTGACTCGTGACACTGGACAATGGATAAGATATAGGCCGTCACACTGGACACAGCCCCTTGTATTACTGCAGCCCCTGTACACAGTGTACTACTCAGCAGCACTGCAGCCCCTGCGTGTGAGCACTGCAGCACTGAGTTAGTTAAATCACAAAAAACACAGGGTTCAGGGCTAAATAAATCACAACACAGGGCTTAGGGCTAAATAAATCACAACAGGGCATGGGCCACAGGACAGCCCCTGGACAGTGGACACTGCAGCCCCTGCGTGTGAGCACTGCAGCACCTAGTTAGTTAAATCACACTACAGGGCTCAGGCCTATAAATAGTCACTGACTCTCAAGTCTACAACACAGGGCAGTGAGGGCAGGTCACGGAGCACAGCACAGCACGGAGCACATGGCACGGAGCACAGCACAGGGCAGTGAGGGCACAGGTCAGGTCACGGAGCACATGGCACAGAGCACAGCACGGAGCACATGGAGCTTCCCAACCACCCTCTTCCCTCTCCAAGATTGGAGTGAAGATGGCGGGGCGCGCGTGCGTCTTTTATAAGATCCCACTCCCGCGAGAATCCGACAGCGCGATGATGACGTTCGGCCTCGTTATTGGTCCGGAATTCAGGCGGGAACTCCCGAGCCGGCTCGGATCTGGCCCGGATCCCCGATATTTTGATCTGTCGGATCTCGGGGATCCGGACCCGCTCATCTCTATTCAAAACTGCTATTATGCACAGAGCTACACCATGCACACAGCCTGTACGGCCTACAGCCTATTACAGCCTACATCACAGTATGCATATCAGGGATGCCGACCCTCCCGCATTTAGCAGGAGTATCCCGCTTTTTGATCCTTTCTCCCGGACTCCTGGGAATATGTTGAATCCTCCTGGCTTTTTAGCCTGCCTGGCAAAAAATAGTGACTGCGCATGTGAAAGTCACGAAGTGAAGGGGCTGACCTTGCGGCTGTTTGTCGTCATAGGCTATGACTCATAGCCCTGGCAGTGACCACAGCGGCAGTGCAGCATGGGGCGGCCTTGGGAGCGGGAGCAGCAGAGGGAGCGGCACGAGCAGCAGAGGGAGCGGCACAAACAGCAGAAGGCAGCTAAGATGGTAAGCTAGTGGTTGGCTGCTTTGGTGCTTCCTTCCTGTTTCTCTCCCTCTGCTTACCAATGTTCTTATTTAATAGGGTTCCTTGAAATATGTAGTGCTATGGTACTCATTTGAGAGCTCCCACGCCCCCTATTTCCTGTAACTAGCGGCCCTCTCCCGCAAAGGACAACTGAGAAGCTATGATGCATATACAAACATATTTTGCTATCTATGCATCTAGTAAATATTTATATCTATGACCTTATATGTTATTTTACTAATAAATCTTGTGAATATTTCTAATGGTCCTGCAACAACCAGATCGAATGGGCGGGATCTAGTGTGCTGCACATGCTCTCTCATCTCCAACCTTCTGATCCTATTGATAAGATCAGAAATTGCTCATTGGCCCTTATTCTAGTTGAATTGGACGGAAGCGTATTTTCGGACAGGAACCGAGTGTTTTTAGCCCCGCCTTCCATACGGATCACTCACACGTCCGAATACGGTAAAACGCCGACTGAACGGACCGCAAGTGGATTTTTCATGTGAACACCTCCCCCCATCTATCGATGGTCGCTGACCATCGAATGCTGGACCGAGTGGTCAGGCAGCACTGAGTTCTCCAGACCACTCGGGCATTTCTCCGTGCAAAAGCAGGGATATGGGCGGGCAGCTGGCATCCGACTATGTCATATGTCCGCCCCCCACACATGCGTTACTGCCGGATTACCATACTTAAGACCAGCGTTTTCATGGGAACGCCCATGAAATGCGGGCGTACGCATATGGTAATGAGCAAAATCAGCCCTTCATGCCCCTCTCCACCCCCTGCTCGGATGGCTCCGTACGATCATTTTCTGTGCGGATCTCATGCCTTGTTCGGACGTGTGAGGTGTTCGCACATGCGCAGATACACCTCTGAACATACGCAAACACCAACCATCGGCCGTCCGTCCGCATTCTGAGCCATCCAACTCAATCAGAATAAGGACCATTGTGCTCACCGATCCGATCCACCGGGTTGGGGCATTTATCAGATCGGCACACACCATCTAATAGTGTTTTTAACCAGTTTTAATCATATTGACACAGGAACATAGTATCAGGCAGTTCTGGATTTCTTTATACTGAGCCTGAGGAATTTAGCATATCAATTCACTAGTGATCATTGCTTCATGAATATTAATCATGCATCATAAATGCTAGCCGTCTTCATGAATACTATCTGTGCTATGCTTCTGTGATGTATCTGGCTTCTAGTAAATTTGTCAGCTCAATTCATGTGAATGTTGCTTCAGTGCACAAGATAGCCACCTCCACATTGGGGGTTATTCTGATTCACTCAGAAAGGCACAATCACTCTCTAATGGACAAAACCAGATGCACTGAAGGTGGTACTGATATAACGTGCAGAGAAAGTTAGATTTGGGTGTTTTATTGTTTCTGTGCAGGGTAAATACTGGCTGCTTTGTTTTTACACTGCAATATAGATATCAGTGTGAAGTACACCCTCACCCAAATCTAACTCTCCTGCACATGTTACATCCGCCCCCCATGCAGTGCATATGTTTTTCTCCTTTAGAGAGAAATTGTTCCTTTACGAGTGAATCAGAATTACCCCCTTGTGTCTATTCTACTCTTTAAGTTTGTTATGCTGTGAAACACTGTATAAATTCTGATACATATGGTGGTGCGAGAAGTGCAATGTTCTGCAGACCTGTGGAGAGATAAATAAAATAATGTGCAAGTTACTAACGAAAAGTGTAAATTAAATCTTAGATAGCATATGGAAATAACAAGGCATGTCTGAAATCCTGTACAATAATGGATAAACTAAATTTGTGTACATTCTACTCTATGACTAATAGGTCAAATTTTATGCTCAAACGGATCCTTTCTTATAGTTCAGCATTCATGTAACAGCTTGTATAAATGGCACTTGGTCAATTTAATGTGTGGAAATGTGTTCCTTATTGTCCAACATTTCCTTTTAGTCAAGCATGCAAATAATTAGAATCTGCTTCATTTCAATCACCGAACTCCATGTTCATCTCTAACATTGCCCTTTGCATATCATTTTTGCTGATTTTCAGAAGCCCATTTCGACTGGGCAAGCAAACATGCAGTATTAGCTGCTCTTTAATTAATAGCATCAACCTGCTATAAATAAGATTGTTAATTGTATTTGTTAGATTAGAATTCAGTTTAAATTTCCCCTTATTTCTTTGGTGGAACTGTGGTATATTCATATAGCTACCTCTAAATGAATGTCAACTTGTTTTACCTCGTCTACAACAGATCGATACTTCATTAGGCTGAATTGTCTTGTGCCCATGCAACCTTGAAACTGTGGCTTAATTACCACTCCTATTATGCAGTGGTTCTAAGAGCTGTGCTCAGCTGTGTCAAATGGAACAAAAGCCAAGCTGTTGTCCGGCGTTAAGAAAATGCACTTTGAACTGTGGAAACTACAGTGATTTCATAAATGAACAATTAAAGCAGTAAAGGGAATTATTGCTACTTAATCGAAATGTTCGCTGCAGACTTTTTGATTGAGGAATAATATGAAATTAATTGCAGAGTAGCATTTCGGTGAACGAGAGGACAAGGGGAGGGGTAGTCAAATGGCAATCATGACAAATGACATCTCTTGTCTCGGAATCATTTTTCTTCACTAGACTGATTTGTCATCCTCATTTTTGACATTTTTCATTCTGCTGCAAAATCATGTTGACAGAATGAGATATTTCCACTCTTACTGGTGGGACACGGAAGATGGTTTCATGCTGCTGTTTTTTTTTTATATTTCAGTTTGTTTACCAAACACTATAGGCAAATTATACTTTGTAATCCCCTCAAACTTTCCAACTGTAACAGATATCTACAAAACAATCATACAGCTTTCTTCCCTGGAAATAGTATGTCATCTTAGAGTTGTACAGTATTTGCACATTTGATTTGAGTGACAAACACATAATATTTGCACAGTGCTGCCACCATTCGTAAATGTAGTCATTGAAATAAACCTGACAAATTAATAGCTTTAAGTGGAGGGAGCAATTCTATGCATACAAATAAAACGATGAGTTAAAACATATCTATTTAATCCAATAAAAGGCTAATAATGGGTTTTATAATCTGTCTTGTCAATGGATTGGATTGGTAAAAGTAATATGGAAAAGTAGAATAGAACAGTGTTGTATACAGTGTTGCTTTCTGTAGATATCAATGGGGCAGATGTATGAATAGTCGATATGGGGGAGAAGGGGGATCAGTGCACATTGGCCCTTATTCTGATCGGTGCGGCCGGATCCGAATATGCGGCCAGGACCGTGCGTCCTAAACCCCGCCTTCCATACGGATCGCCAACTCCGTGCGTACGCGGTAAGAAGCTGTCCGAACGGACCGCACGTGTATTTATCATGAATACACCTCCTCCATCTCAGGGAACCTCCCCCATCATTCGATGGTCGCAGACCATCGAATGCAGGACCGAGTGGCCAGGCAGCTCCCGCAACCTCAGACCACACGGGCATTTCTCCATGCAAAAGCATGGATCTGGGCGGGCAGCTGACATCCGGCAATGTCATATGTACGCCCCCTACACGTGCGTCACGGCCACATTACCATACGTACGCCCAGCGTTTGCATGGGAACGCCCATGAAACGCGGGGCGTATGCATATGGTAATGAGCCCAAACAGCCCTTCACACCCCTCTCCACCCCCTGTTCGTAGTGTACACATTTCATGCGGAATGTGGCCGTGCGTCCCGCTCGCACATGCGCAGAGATGCCTCTGCACATGCGCAGACACAAAACATCGGCAGTACGAACGCACGCGGATATTAGCGCACCAACCAGAATGAGGGCCATTATGTGCACTGCTACCACTTCTCCCCCATGTATAAATGAGCCGGTGAGCCATAAATGACAAAGGCACTATGGGCCTTATTCTAGTTCACTCTTTCTGACAAAATCCTTCTTAGATGGACACAACCATGTGCACTGCAGGTGGGGCAGATGTAACTTGTGCAGAGAGAATTAGATTTGGGTGGGGTTTTACTTCAAAGTGAGATCTATATTGCAGTGTAAAAATAAAGCAGCCAGTATTTACCCTGCACAGAAATAAAATAACTCACCCAAATCTAATTATCTCTGCACATTTTACATCTGCCCCCCTGCAGTGCACATGGTTTTGTAAATCTAAGAAGGATTTTGTCAGAAAGAGTGAACTAGAATAAGGCCCTATGTCCTTATTGGTGCTGCTATCTAAATGACTGCAGGCCGAATGTATGAACGATCAGCACTGCTGCTATCTGTTTCGCTAGCAGCAGGGTGGAGAAGCCCGATCTCAATAGCAGGGACATTGCTGCCCAGTCCGGCCAGCCAGGGGAAAGGAGATAGCACGGCAGTGTAAACTGATGCGCTGTCTCCAGGAGAGGACATCGCAGGAGGGGGGGGGGAGTTAGCGCTCCCCCGCTTCAGCATACAAGATGTTAATACATCTCTTTGATGTCCCTTCTTGCTTTGCCTCATTAAAGAGGTGAAGCAGGTATTATTATAGTGGCGCAATGCGCCACTATAATACGTCTGCCCCAGTATGAGCAATTATGTAGGATAAACATCATCCAGCCAATAATATGCACGGGCACACTTGTAGAATCCTCCCCCAATCTCCTTTTGTATGTGGACTGCATTCAACATTCAGCGCTATCTACAGTATTTAATACACACATCTTCATAATATGCAATTACTCCTATATAGTACAATAACAATATCACAGACCAAAATAAATGAAAAAGAGAAGCTGTTTGCAGGTCAAACCAATAATAGGGCAGATGGAACTACAGTTACAGGTCTCCACTCACAAATAAGCCCATTATAATGACAGCATGATCATGACCACCATAACCTAGCGCCACATGGTCAGCCATTAATCATAAAGATTACAATTGTATTTCTAGCTTTCTAAAAAAAATGCATTGTTTATACCTCACACATTGGTGCTAATTTTGTATATACTCATATGATCAATTCCCAACTGTTCTGATTTTGGTGGGATAGTCCCATTTTTCAGATATTGACCCATCATCTCATCTAATGGCTGCATTGTCCCACTATGGGGGCGAGTTTTGGCAGGCCCCTGTCTCTCAAAACATCTGTTCACAAAAGAGAGGGACTGGGGGTATGGTCAGCAGCTCCAGGGCTCGGTATGCAGCCGCAGTGACAGGAAATAGGGACATGGCTTGTGGCAGCAGTTACCTGAGAGGACATGCCCCCTAGACACGAGGTCACAGCGAACTAGTTTTATTTAATGCCTATGGTGCACATGGATTTCCCTCTTTCAGCAAATAAAATAATGATAGATATGCTCCTCACATAGCACTCACCACAGCTCTTCTGCTAGAACCAGGCCAAAATGGCATGTAATATAGCTCTGGCTGTATACAACCTAGGAGTTTTAATTTGATATGTTGAATGAACTGACAAACAGGTAGTTGTTAAATCACTTTTGTTCTACTTATCCTGCACAACCTTACTGCTGCTTCCCTTTAACACTATGGATCATCCTCTCCTCCACATCCTTCAGACTATTAGCCTCACTAGGGGGCAGATTTATTAAGCTTGGAGAAGAGATAAACTGGAGATAAAGCGGAGAAAAGGTAAAAGGAGATAAAGCACCAGCCAATCAACTCCCAACTGTCTTTTTCAAACACAGCTGATTGGCTGTGCTTTATCTCCTTTTACCTTTTCTCCGCTTTATCTCCAGTTTATCTCTTCTCCAAGCTTAATAAATCTGCCCCTAGAACTGTTCAGGCCTGCTTCATTTCTTACCTTGCCTACCACTCCTCAGTGACCTCTCCCTTCCATCCTCCCTGTTGAGGTCCCCTAGGGTTCTGCACTAGCCCCATATCTCTTTTCTTAGTATACCTCTTCCCTGGGTGTACTCATAAGTTCCTTTGGCCTTCAATACCACCATTATGCCAATGACACACAAAAATACCTCTCCCCTCCTGACCTCCCCTCCTGTCCTCTCTTTAGCTACCTCTTTGGCATATCCTCCTGTATGTCTGGGCACTCTATGAAGCTCTACATGTACAATTCTGAACTCATCATCTTTCCTCCATCCAAAGTCTTCAATCCACCAATATTTCCATCGCTGTTGACACCATCATATACCCTGTTCCCCAGCTTGACTGCTATGGAATCTCTCTTGATTCCTTCTTCTCCTTTTCACCCCACATTCAGTCCTGTTTGTTCCACCTATGCAAAATTGCTGGTATCAGGCTGTTCCTCTCCCAGGGTGCGACTAAACATTTTATTCACTCACTGGTCATCTCACAGCTCACTTCCCTCCAGTCTGTTCTCAACGAACCACTTGTGGTGCCTTATACATAAAATGTAATGATAATAATTTGATGAAGTTTGCTTAGAATGCAGGTTAAGCAGTTTCCATGTCAGTATGCAGTACATGTAAGAAGTATTTAAACAATCAGATATTATGTTTTTTATTATATTAAAAAATGCACAAATGGGGGTGGGAACATGGCAGCATATGTACATAGGCCAAGTTTTAACCTATTTCAACCATTTTTTTTATACTACTGGACAACTGGAAATTATATAAGACTGATTATAGAGTACATATAGAGTACATGCAAAACTTGCATTTCTGTCAATGCTACTTTTAGCATTTTGTGTTGTACTTCTTCACAGAGAATACTTATACATCTTTGACTTACAAATCAAGGGCCAATGTACCAGCATCTGACAAGTGCCATGTGTATGCTACCCTAGGGCTGCTGGTACTAGAGTACAGTAGCAAAGCTGGAAACTACTCCAAGGTGAAAACGTGAGTTTTGTGATTGCCTAGGTGGAACACTAAGTCTGCTCTTATGTTTCGTTTCAAAGAAAGACCCCCAGAGTATAGGAGATGGAAACTTTTGTATACGCTTTCATTCTAGACTAAAAGGTTTTATTTCCATTCCGTATTCTCCTTCTTTTATAACTGCAAGAAAAATACCTGTGTTTCTGTTGATAAAAGTGTTTAGAGAGCAGTTGGATTAATTTATAACATTTAAAATGTTGGGTGGGTGTCTCTATAAGGCAGTAGTGTCTGGACATTATTAGGGTAGGGGGTCTGTGTGCCCCGCTCGTGCTGGTGTACACACAAGGGTAAATTTAGTAAGATAAGGGGTGACATTTAATAGTATGAAAGATTCAGAAAGTGAGAGATTTGGTAAGAAATCTCCAGTTTTTTAAAGCGGAAATGATTTACACTTCAAAATCCAACTGCATATTGAATCTATTATCGTGTAGACTCTAGAAGGTGCTAAATACAGGTGAAACTCGAAAATAAGTATGTCGCGTAAAAGATAATTTATTTCAGTAATCAACTTAAAAGGTGAAACTTATGCATTTTATAGACTCACTACATGCAAAGAGAGATATTTCAAGGCTTTATTTGTTATAATTTGATTATTAAGACTTAAAGCTTATGAAAACCCCAAAACCAAAGTCTCCGAAAATTGGAATATTGTGAAAAAGTTCAATATTGTAGGCTAAAAGTGTCACACTCTAATCAGCTATTTAACCCAAAACACCTGCAAAGTGGTCCTGAGCCTTTTAATGGTCTCTCAGTCTGGTTCAGTAGAATTCACAATTATGGGGTGAGACAGCTGACCTGAAAGTTAGGCAGAAAACCATTATTAACATCCTCCACAAGGAGGGAAAGCCTCATACAAGGAGTTGAGTGGAAGAAAAAGGTGCACAAGCAGCAGGGATGACCGTAGCACAGACAGGAATGCCAGGAAAATGTCGTTCAAAAGTGTGGGGGAGCTTCACAAGTAGTGGACTGAGGATGCAGTTAGTACATCAAGAGCCACCACACAGAGATGGATCCTGAACATGGGTTTTAAATGTGGTATTCCTTTTGTCAAGTTGCTTCTGGACAAGCAAACAACGTCAGAAGTGTCTTACCTGGGCTAAAGAAAAAGAACTGGTTTGTTGCTCAGTGGTCCAAAGTCCTTTTTTTCTGATGAGAGCAGATTTTACATCTCATTTGAAAACCAAAGTCCAGAGTCTGAAGGAAGAATGGAGAGGTATACAATCCAAGATGCTTGAAGTCCAGTGTGATGTTTCCAAAGTCTGTGTTTATTTGGGAAGCACACTCATACCAACTAAGGTCACAGGAGATGTCTGCAGTGGATGGATGCTGTCCTCATCTGTCAGAATGGATTAGTAGAGAGGCTACAAGTAGTGAGCAGATAATGGGGTAATTTTGACACTGCAACCAGCAAATCTGAACCAGCAGCAGGTCCAAAATTTGGGCTTCACCCCCTGATGTAGGCTTCAGAGAAAAGCATGTAGCAGTCAATGTAAGCAGTGTGAGCACATATGAGGGCCAGATGGTAGTCACAGCCCCAGAAAGCACCTCTGCAATTACCTGCCAGATGGATCAGTTAGAAAGCACATCTGCTCTAGCACCCAGTTAGTCAATGCCCACAGTTTTCAGATATCTTAATGTACTGTCATGAAATGCGATGAACTGTGAAACCCATTGGTGTGGAGGCAGCTAAGAGGTGGCACACATTCAACATGTTATGTACAGCTGGAATATGGCAGGTATGCTTTGTAGAGTAGTAGAAGCATAATATACAAGCCATATAATTACTAAAATCCAAATCTAGTAGACATAGCCAAATCCAGTAAAATAGCCAGAAGTCAGACCATTCCAAAGACAGTAGGTAGTCAGGGGATGCGGTCAATTTGCCCGCGGTCGGGATCCCGGCGTTCAGAATCCCGACACTGGAATCCCGACCGCCGAAATCCCGAAACGTTCTCCCTCCGTGGGTGTCCACGACACCCATAGAGGGAGAATAAAATAGCGTGCCGAGCGTAGCGAGGCACCGGGCCCGTGATCCACGTCCCCCCCATGTCGGGATTTCGGCGGTCGGGATTCCAGTGTCGGGATTCCGACCGCCGGGATTCCCACCGCCAGCATTACGTATCGGATCCGTAGTCAGAGCCAGATTTTACCAAAGTCAAACCCAGTACTTATGCCAGGAGTATAATTACCATCAGGATCTTAGAAGCTAGTAATCTAGACTTTCATGGTTATAATTTTGCAGGATTTACAGATATTTTTACAGGACACCTGAAAATATTAAGGATCAACCACATGCAGCATGGATGAATCACAGCATATATTCTCTAATATCTTCCTCAGCCCCTCCATTCCAGATTGCGATTGCTGTGCTGAAAGATTTACCATGTTCCAAAATGCTAAATAATGCCATCTGCATTTAGCTCTAGCCTGTAGCAGCCTATAGCTAGGGTACTGCATGTACAATGGCTGCTGGGAATTAAAGCAAAAAGCAGTGTAATAGTGTATGCTTTCACTCTGATTATAACTATTTGAAAGGGTAGGTTGTTATTGGAAACCCATCTCACAGCACTTTGTGAATTTACACAAAAAATAATATTTATCAGATCTGCATTAAAAAATGTGGATTATGATAAATATACCACTAGATAAGATAAAGGAAATAACAATAAATTGACTGATTTTGGGTTAGATTACACATCTCTCAATCAGTTATGGTATAGGGGGTCAACAATGTCTAGGTTGACAGTCACTAATGGTCATCAGAGACTAGGTCAATACTTAAAAATGGTCAACACCTAAAAATGGTAGACATAACATAGGTCAACATTTATAGACACAAGCTTAAGGTCAACATGGACATGGTCAACACTAAAAAGGTCAACATGAGTTTTTCACTTTTTTGTGTCTATGGGTACGGTGCCTCTCTGCACTTGTCACACTATTATATTCTCAGTCTATGTCCACTTGGATAGTATGCCCCTAACTCGTCCCCTATTTTGTTCCTGTAAAACTCTTTTGCAGTATGGTGATCCAGAGCTTGCCACCTGAGAGGCTTTAACATTGTCTGACTTGGCTGTGGCTGGAATGATCAGGCATGCATTAGAGAATTACGGTACAATACAAAGCCAAAATTTCAAGAGAAAAGGTACAAGTCCATGGATAGACAGTGAGGGTTACAGGAAAGGATTGGGGTGTCCTGAGAAGAAAGAAGTGTCCTCCACTTTTGAGGATATATAATTGGCTTCCCTTGACAGTTGTAACATGAGGAGTGTTCACATAGAGGAGTGTGGGGTGTCCTGCAAGAAATGAGGACCAGGATTGTCCATGAGGGTCTCCTGATTATAAAAAGTAGGAGATCCCTCTGGTATCATATATTTGCAGCTGATTGCTCCCAGTAAAAATTTCAAGCATTTTATTTTAAGTTTAGACTTTGACTTTGCTCCTCATTGCAATTTTGTTTGCTGTTTTGTTTTCTTGTAATCTTTCCCATGTCTTCCCTCTCACCCCACCCTTTTTTATATCACGTCTCATTGCTTTCCTTATGGGTACTGCTTTATTGTATATACCCAGTCAGCCTTTATGCATTTATCCCCCTGATGTCTGACTTACAGTATCTATTGGTTCCTTGAATAGTGTTTACACCCCAATGAAAAGGAGAAAAATAAATCACATAAACTGGTCTGTGTTGATCTCTTTCACTTATTACTCCAAAGCTCATGAAGCTGCTAATTTAGCTAAATGGAATTTACCAGTAGGAAAACCATGTTTTACCCCTATGGCTGTTTTGCTGTAATTACTCTTTCCATTCATGTATTTAAATATATCCTATGCAATGTTTACAAACATCCTAATTAATGTGTGTGCATGTACATAGGGTAGTGAATATAATGTATATTGTAAGCTCCACTGGGGTAGGGACTTATGTAAATGTTCAAAAAATCTCTGTAAAGCGCTATGGGATATGTGTGCACTATATAAATAACTGTTAATAAACATCCAACCCCACTTCTATTACAGTACTGTACCTCAATTACCTCTTATTTACCTTAGTTAATGCAAAAGATTACAACTGGTAGATATCTGGAGGGGCTTACATCCCATAGACAAAGAAATCAACTTGATGGCCAATCTCACAGTCTCCCTTTCTTTATTTAAAAGGTCATTCAAGAAGTCTATTATTTTCATTCTGTCAACTGCCTGCAACACACTCTCATGCATTGATTATATATTGGTGTAATGCACTCTTTTTCCAACAATTTCTGATTCAAAAATAGAAACAATAGACCATACTTTAGTACCAGCAGTTATACATATTCCAAATGAATAAGGCACTTCCAAATTATGGAAATGTCCCTCATACTTTGCTTATTTTCTGAAATGTAGAAGTCTCATGTAAACAGAAGAATAAAAAAAAATATTTTTTTTTCCTCTGGAAATCTGACCCAGTCTTGTTTTAGATAGCTGCTAATGCATTTGTAGAGGGGAAATAATCTCTTTGTATCCTCCATCCTCAGCCAAGTACCTTGCCTTACAGACATCCCTGTTAGCCTTTCAACAATTTAGGCCTTGCCCCACCCTTAAATAAGCATGCTTACTTTACTGCCAAAATTTATTTTGATAAATGTATGCAAACTCTGGGAGATCTATACCTGTTTTTTTAGGCCAACTACCAATTCACTTAGTTTAAGAATAAAACCACCTGTGTTCTCATGATCATCCTTAGTTGCAACTGTTCTCCCATGGTTACTCATTCTCTTTGTAACTCTTACGGTCAACTGGCCTCCTACATTGCTGAGATTGCTGAAGTTATGAAACACTTTAATGAGAAAATATATTTTTCCACCCCACTATGTCGGGCCCTTCTCCTGCTATAACAATGTCAACAATAACATTTTGGACTCATTCCTATCCTCAGATCTCCCCTGATATACAAACCTCATTGCCAGAATAACCCTGGAGGAAATGTATTATTATACATCTACAGTCTACTAGAGTCGCTGTTATTAATGCGCTTCTTCCTTCCAAAACCTTAACGTTGAATTTTAATTCTATAGTAGTAATAACAAACCCAAAGCTTTGCAGAAATCCATCTCTACCATGGCCATCCCACCCAATTTTATAAAATTTAGGTTCCAAACTTCTGACCAAAGCATTCGCTGTCCATTGAAAAATAATTTTACTGCATATCATGTCATATCGAGTCCTGACCAAACTGGCTTTATCTAAGGACATCCTTCCGTGGTTTGTATGATTTGGGTTATCTCAGCCATTTATTTTTCATCCCACTCAATCCTCAACAGAATATTACACTCGCTTAAGATGCTGAAAAGGCCTCTGACTTAGCCGAGTGGAATCATTTATTCCGTATACTACAGAATCTCGTTGTTTTCTTCCAGATTCTTACATCTATTTTGAATTTACTATAAATATTAATCCCCAAGCACAGGTCTTTTGTAATGGATTCCTTTCCCCACTGATGATTTTTCAGAAAGGAAATACTTTAGGCTGGGATGCCTCTAATTTCCCTCTCTCTTTGCTATTGCATTAGAACCTCTAGCTATTTAATTACAAGCCTCTCCTATCTGTTAGTGTATCCTAATTGGTAATGTTAATTTAAAGATAGCACTATTTGCAGACATGTTGTTGTTTTTAACTAAGCCAGAATCCTCTATCCCTCAGATTTAATGGATTCTTGATTCCTTTAGCTTGTTTGTGGAGTACAAAATCAACATTAACACATCAAGCTTGGCTTCTACCTCCGTTCTTTCTGCATTCTTCTTATTTTATATTGCTTCCTCGCAGATTATTTAGTATAAATTTAGCTGAATTATATGAAAAAAAAATTCAGTTATACAAGCTCTAAGATTTCTTATGTGTTAAGGTGCGTACACACGGGGCAATATGATCGCTGGCAATATATTGCTAGCAATATATTGCTCAGCAATCATATTGCTCAGTGTCCCGTTTTCATCTGCGGCCAGAGATGGTCGCAGATGAAAATGTCACACTGTTGGGAGAAGAGGCAGTGGAAGTCGCTGGTCGGAGGAGCATGCTCCTCCGACCAGCGACCGTTCAGGGGCTGAAAACGGGAGCACGCACCCGGCGATTTATCGCTGGTGCACAATCCAATCACTGGCAATATGGTCGCTCAGCGACCATATTTCCAGCGATATTTGCTATAATCGCCCCCGTGTGTACGCACCTTTACAAACTCCTTTCCCTCTCCCTATTAGGTTGAGCCACAGTCATTAAATGCATAATCTTCCCAAAATGATTTTACATCATGCTGATTGACAAATATATATATATATATATTGGGAGAAGAGGCAGTGGAAGTCGCTGGTCGGAGGAGCATGCTCCTCCGACCAGCGACCGTTCAGGGGCTGAAAACGGGAGCACGCACCCGGCGATTTATCGCTGGTGCACAATCCAATCACTGGCAATATGGTCGCTCAGCGACCATATTTCCAGCGATATTTGCTATAATCGCCCCCGTGTGTACGCACCTTTACAAACTCCTTTCCCTCTCCCTATTAGGTTGAGCCACAGTCATTAAATGCATAATCTTCCCAAAATGATTTTACATCATGCTGATTGACAAATATATATATATATATATTGTGAAATACTGATATTCGCTGTCTAAATAAATGTAATAAGTAATTACTTTGAAAGTATAAGAAATCTACAATAGCACAACCAATCTCATGGCACCTCGATGCTCAGGTGGCTTTGGGGTTTTTGATTTTGCTTATTATATTATAGACTGGCTTCTTGACAAGGACTCCTATTCGTACTCAAGGCTAGACAAAAAGTTATTTGCCTCATGCTCTTGAAGATCTCTTCTGGATATTAAGTAATTTATATATTTCTCATTCAATATTGCAACACATTATTTTCCATTACACCTATTACTCTTGGATGTCTTACATAATTGTAAGTAAAACTTTGTCTTCCCCTTATTCCTTTCTATTTGGTAACCCTGCATTTCCACCTTCTTTATCTAAGTTTAGGGAAATAAAGGCTTTCTATTTTACTTTCCAGACCTACAACGCACATATAACCTACCAATTAGACATTGTGTCACCACACTTCATTTAAAACTAACTTTCCATTATACACCTGATCCTATAGTGACTATATTGCCTCACATTCAAAAAGTTGTGGGTTCTATAAAAATTGTAGCTTTTACATATTGATTTTTAACCTGTTGAGAAAATTGAATAGTACTTACATCACCAATTATTGTCAGAATCTTACAACCTAGACCTTAACTTAAACTGATATAGTATGTTATGTTTTTTTAGGTCTAATCCTGTCGTTGCTATTATTGGCGCCAGCCAAGGAACCTGCTGGTTTTGAACTATTTTTGGATGTTAACAAATTCACCAGAACCTTGACACTTAAAAGACATTTTTTTAAGAACTCTGACTCTGTAATGACTAGAACAGAACTTAGTGAAAGTACCAATAAAACAGGCTTAATACCTAAGTCGACATTTTACCCCATGGAATCACGGGGCAATTATATTGAGACATTCTCTAATCTTATCTAGCAGGACTTTGAGGTATTATGTTAAAAGAATATTGATGGTGTGAATACAAAAAATACCAAAATAAATCTAACAAAAGCTGAATGTACAGCGATACGCAGCCTAAAGGAAAATAATAAGCTGGTTATAAGACAGGCTGATAAGGGGGGGGATCCTAAATAGAAGTGATTACTTGGAATAAGCCTAACATTTAATAAATGATACAACCACTTACTGTATATACTCGAGTATAAGTCGACCCGAATATAAGCCGAGGCACCTAATTGTACAAGAAAAAAACTGGGAAAACTTATTGACTCAAGTGGGACCCTCACTCGAGTATAAGCCTAGGGGGGCTTTTTCAGCATAAAAAATGTTCTGAAAAAAAAGGCTTATACTCGAGTATATACGGTACTTGAAATTAAATAGTGATCCAACTAGTAGGATAGTAGATGAAATTAAGAGTTTGATGGACTTAGGAATGAGAGAAAAACTTTTGTCAGATAAAGAAGCACAGTATATCATGATTCTACACCCTTCTGTAGCTATTTTTTATTATCTCCCAAAAGTGCATAAGCACCTTGAGAAACCACAGGGCCGACCGATCAGCCACTTCGGCATTATCAGGGTTTGTAGATTTGCACATACGTAAATATGTACTGAATTTAGATTCATACCTTAAAGACTTGACACAAGTGTTGAGGGAGCTTGAATCATTCCAATGGGAAGATGATTTAATTTGGTGTACGATTGATGTTGAGGCATTGTATACCTTGATACCGCATTCTGGTGGTATTAATGCTATTAAGTACTATTTAGAGAAAGATCAGAGTGTGGAGTTGGAGTTTAAAGAGTTCTTATTAAATTGTGTTCATTTTGTGATGAAAAACAATTATTTTCTGTTCCAAGGAGAATACTATCTCCAGCAACGAGGAATTGCTATGGGGACTCCATATGCCCCGAGCCTCGCAAATTTGTATCTAGGCGAGTGGGAAGAAAATAATGTGGAAATTAATATTAATTTAAAAAAAAATTTGAGATGGTTCAAAAGATATATTGACGATCTTATAATAATATGGCAGGGCGATGTTGATTCATTTAATGTGTTTATGACTAAACATAACAGCAATGATTATAATTTGAAGTTTACAAGCAACTCAAATAAAAGTAAAATTGAGTTTTTAGATTTGGTGTTAGACACAGAAAACTGGCCTGCAGATCCAGCAATAAATTCATATACACACTTAAAAAGCGTGGATAGCAATAGCTATGTGGATTACAATAGCTGTCACTATCAAAAATGGCTTGACAATGTACCTTATTCCCAGTATATGAGGGTTAGAAAGAACTGCAGTACAGATGCCAAGTATGATGAGCAATCCAAGATATTTGATGATAGATTTAACGAAAAGCACTATCCTGAGCATCTGATTAAGAAATGCAGGAATAAAGCAAAAAACCTAAATAGAACATAATTATTGCAATATAAAACTAAAGCCAATGATGATAATGAGATCTTTGTACCTTTCATAACATCATTCAACTCTCAAGGGAAAGAGATAAAAGAGATTATTAGTAAGCACTGGGATATTCTTTTATTAGATCCACTACTGAGAACAGCATTACCAAAAGAACCTCAAGTAGTTTTTAAAAGAGCGAATTCTCTCAAATCCATCCTTGCACCTAGTAGTTTGAAATCTAGCACCGATTCGGGTTGATTGTGTCAGATGAAAGGGTTCTTTACCTGTACCAAGTGTAAAATGTGCAGGTATGCCAGTAAAGAGAGGGTTAAGTTCTCTAACTATGACTGTAGTAGGTGTTTTCAGATCAAAAGTCATATGAGCTGTATTACCACAAATGTAGTTTACTTGTTGGAGTGTAAGTGTGGTAAACGCTATGTGGGGAAAACTAAAAGACAATTAAAGATTTGCATATTAGAACATGCACGAAGTATAAAGAATAGGATTTCCCTGCCTAGCGTCCCACGACACTTCATACAATGCTGTAACTCAAATTTAGATAACTTGATGTTCAAAGCGATTGCACATGTAGTCATTGATGATCGTGGTAGAGATAACGCTAAAAAATTGAGTATGAAGGAAACCTTTTGGATTTATACCTTAGGTACGATGTCTCCACAAGGTCTTAATGAAGGCAGTGACATCACATCCTCTCTGTGATTAAATTGTTGCTTGTGTGTGTCATCTTTCCCTTGATCGGATGGATAATGTTGAGTTGTTCTCTGTCTGTCGGGTCTTTAAGGGTTGATGATCCCAACAATGAGATCACAGTAGTGATGCCGGCCGTCATATGTAGACTATATATTAATTATCCTTCCTTACTTTTTTGGTTATGAAATATATTCTGTTTGAAAATAGTATTGATAACATCCAAGTAAAATATCTACTCGCTAGAGTTCTAACATTGTATTTGGGAAATAGAATGACCCACATAGTGGATGTCTCATAGTAGCGGCATGACTTATCACTACTAATTATTGCAATGATATGAATATCTTGATCAATCTGTTTTTTAAAATAATGTTTTTTTAAATAATGTTTTTTAAAATAATGCTGTTTCTCCTTTAACTGTTGCTTCTCCATGAAATGATACTTATATCAGATGCTGCACCTTTAAATTGTTAGATGTGATTTGTAGTAGATTTATATGTGTTTTAATATTGTTCATTATGTCTCTGCAGGTTAATCATCGAATTGCTTTAAATCATATGTATTATAGTACATAGTATTGTATAATAAAAATATAATGGATTAGAGATATATTTTAGCGGATACTATACATGGAATGTATTTACATATGGCGGCAATGATACGAGATTAGCCTGCGAAACCTTTTTCTATTTGTTAATTGTTATATGATTAGTGTGTATGTGATTTTATGGGCTTGATGGTCAGGTGTTTATTGATGAATGATGTCACCTGTAAAGAGAATAAGGGTATATAAACCTGATACTCACCTGAGGTAACCACACCTCCTGACGAAGCCCGCTCCAGTGACGAAACGCATTGGGCGTGGCTTGTTGGTCCGATGCAGTGACGTCCAGCTTCCATCGTTGCTCTCTGTGTTTCACCCCGTGGCAGCTCCGGCATTTGGATTTCTGTCTGGCGGTCTGAGACTGATGCGCGGTGGACCTACATTCATAGGAGTTCCGTGATCCTGTGTTACATCTAGCTGGCAAGCTCTTATTCTCTAACTACAATGTATGTGAGCATTAAAATCAGTGAATATTTTTTATGATACGCTGGCTCATTGGTGCGCTTTCTTTCTCTTCTTTTTTTGCAAGTATCTCCCAGGGGATTTTTGGTACATCCCTTTGAAAGAAGTTGCACACATTGTTGGACATTATCCGGGTATCTGAAAAATCTGTGCGCTGGGTATTGTTGTGTGTATATATATACACAACCACAATATATCCACAACCTCTAACCCTCTTTATTTCCCACCTGAACCCTCTGGCACTTTCTCTTCATTTGAGCCCACAAATGAAAAGGAAGTATCCGCACTCTTCTTATCCTCTTACTCTACTACCTCTCCTCTCGATCCTATACCTGCACAAATCTCCTGTGATTATTCCAACCTTAACTAAAATCTGCAATCTCTGTCTTACTACTGGTACTTTTCCTTCTCTGCTCAAACATGCAGTGATAACTCCTATTCTAAAAAAACAGAATTCTGACCCTAACTCTCTCTCTAACTATCGTCCTATATCTCAACTCCCATGCCTCTCCAAGCTACTGGAGAGACTTGTCTACTCTCGCCTCACAAACTTTCTTAACTCTTACACCCTATTAGACCCACTTCAGTCAGGCTTTAGCTCTCAGTACTCCACCGAGACAGCACTGACTCACTACTTATTCTTCTTGATCTTTCTACTGCATTTGACACCATTGATCACTCTCTTCTCTTACAAACACTACACTCCCTAGGTCTTAATGATACAACCCTTTCCGGGTTTACATCTTACTTATCTGATCACTCTTTCAGTGTTCGCTTCTCTAACTCTACTTCCTCTTCATTACCTCTGTCAGTCGGAGTTCCGCAAGGTTCAGTCTTAGGTCCTCTGCTTTTCTCCATCTATACCTCCTCTCTTGGCAAACTAATCAGCTCTTTCGGATTTCAGTATTACTTTATGCTGATGATACTCAAATCTATCTATCAACCCGAGAGTTGTCACCAGTGGTTTTGGGTCGAGTCTCTGATTGTCTCTCTGCCACCTCATCTTGGATGTCTTGTCGCCAACTCAAACTCAATATTTCCAAAACGGAATTACTTATATTCCTGCCAACTAAGAACAGTTACCATCCTGATATCTCCATTGCTGTTGACAACTCTATAATCTACCCTACCCCACAAGCTCGTTGCTTAGGGGTCATCCTCGATTCTGAACTGTCCTTTCTTCCCCACATTCAATCTGTCTCCAAATCATGTTACATGCATCTAAGAAACATATCCAAAATACAACCCTATCTCACACAAGACACTACCAAATCTCTTATCCATGCACTCATTATATCCCGCATTGATTATTGCAATAGTCTCCTAACTGGTCTTCCCAAGAACAGACTCTTACCACTGCAATCAATTTTAAATGCTGCTGCTAGGCTGATCTTCCTTGCAAGACGCTCATCGTTTGCTGATCCGCTCTGCCAGTCCCTCCATTGGTTGCCTGTATATTACCGTATTCAATATAAAACACTTCTACTTGCATATAAAGCTATTAACCATACTGCACCATCATATATCTCTGCACTTATCACAAAATATCTCCTATCTCGACCACTATGCTCTACACAAGATCTGCGTCTCAGCTTCTGAAAAAGTGCTGATGAAGCAATTAGGATTCTTGGGGTTGGCCTGACTAGGAATCCTTTGATTGGGGATCCAGGCCTGTACAGCTCTGCCGGTGATAGCTCCTAGGTTATCTTGTCCTTGATCTCCTGTCTGCTTGGTCCAGGTTATGGTCTTAGCATCTGCCAGGAGTTTTGTATCCACACTTCCTGCCTGCGTAAGCAGTGTATTTCCATCTGGTCACATCTCAGGTGTCGTGAGTACTAACGTTCAGGTCTCCTGCACATTGCGAGAAGATCTTGTCTTATTACAATATTTATTATATTTTGGTTCTGTTTATTCTTGCGATGGAGCCTCTGCTGTTTTGTTATGTTTGTGATTTGGTTGCTCCTGCATTTCTTATTGCCTTTGGTTAGTGACTTGGTCGCTCCTGCATCAGGTTAAGACCTCCCTTGTTCAACAGTCTTGCTTGCTTAAGTTCTTAGAATTTGACGGCAGATAAGAATCCCTTGACCCATCTAGTCTGCCCCTTTTTTAAACATGTTACCTCAAACCATATTTGATCCTTATTTTTTTGTAAGGATATCAATATGCCTATCCCAAGCATGTTTAAATTGTACTACTGTATTTGCCTCTACCACCTCTGATGGTAGGCTATTCCCCTTTTCTACAACTCTTTCTGTGAAGTAATTCTTCCTCAAATTTCCCCTGAATCTTCCTCCCTCTAGTTTCAGTGCATGTCCTCTTGTTCTGCTGCTCCTCTTCCTGTGAAGAATGTCTCCCACCTGTACCTTGTTAAAGCCCTTGATATATTTGAAACTGTCTATCATGATCCCCCTTTCCCTTCTCTGCTCCAGAGTATACATGTTAAGATATTTTAGTCTTTCCTGGTACGTTTTGTGATGTAGGCCATGCACCATTTTAGTTGCTCTTCTTTGTGTCTCTAATGTATTTATATCCTTCTGTAGATATGGCCTCCAGATCTGAGCACCGTACTCTAGGTGAGGTCGTACCAATGACCTATACAGTGGCATTATTACTTCTTTTTTTCTACTGCTGATACCTCTCCCTATGCAACCAAACATCTGACTTGTCTTCTTCATTGCTTTGTTAAATTGCCTACCTGCCTTTAAGTCCCCTGAAATAGTGACACCTAGATTCCTCTCTTCCTCAGTAGTTTCCATTATAGTGCCATTTATACTATATTTAGTCTTTGGATTTTTGAGACTCAAGTGCATGATTTTGCATTTTTTGGCATTAAACTTTAGTTGCCATGCTCTTGACCATTCCTCTAATCTAGTGGTTCCCAACCCTGGTCCTCAAGTACCCCCAACAGTGCATGTTTTGCAGGTCTCCACACAGATCACATGTGCTATAATTAACTCCACCTGTGGATCTTTTCAAATGTGCCTGAATAATGAGTGCACCTGCCAGGTGACCTGGAAAACGTGCACTGTTGGGGGTACTTGAGGACCAGGGTTGGGAACCACTGCTCTAATCTACCTAGATCATCAATCATTTGTTTTACCCTTCCTGGTGTGTCTACCCTGTTGCATACCTTTGTGTCATCTGCAAAAAGGCACATTTTACCCTCAATTCCATTTGCAATATCACCAATAAAGATATCAAAAAGCACTGGTCCAAGTACAGATCCCTGGGATACCCCACTTGTAACCTTTCCCTCCTTTGACTGCACTCCGTTTACTACAACTCTCTGTTTTCTGTCCGGCAACCACGCTGTTATCCGTTCAACTATCTTAGAATCCAATCCCAAGCTTTCAAGTTTATTTAACAGTCTGCGATACGGGACAGTGTCAAAAGCCTTACTGAAGTCTAGATAAGCTACATCTACAGCCCCACCTTGATCTATTACTTTAGTCACCCAGTCAAAAAAGTCAATAAGATTTGTGTGCCATGATCTTCCCCCAGTAAACTCATGCTTTTTCGGATCCTGTAAATTGCTGGTTTCGAGATATTCTACAACTCTTTGTTTTAAGAGTGTTTCCATCAATTTCCCTACTACTGATGTAAGGTTCACTGGTCGATAGTTGCTTACCTCTTCCTTTCTTCCACTTGTTTTTTGTTGTTAGCCTCAGCTAGCTTGACTTTTGTTTTCCTCTGTGTCCTGCTAGTGCTTTGTCCTTAATTAAGACCTGGTGGCACCGGAGTTAGGGCAAACTTAATTTTCCCCTTCAAACATGGCTGTAATAGGTGAGGCCTAGCACTGCAGCTTCTTAACAGGCACTGGGGAAGGCAACAGAGGTAGTGTCAGTGTAGGGTCCGTTGTGGCCATTCCGAACAGCAGTAATGGCTACGGGTTCACAGCGGCCATGTGATCATGCATGTGTGAGAGAGAAAGAGATTTAGTTTCTCTCTCCGTTTACAGATGGCAATGTTTCAGAGACACACAAATGGACACTAGACATATATATAGAGATGATACTATATAAGACAGTATTTGAAGGGACTGACGCAATGTAAGCAGCCTGTATTGAGTTTTCAACAAGCAATGTTACCACTTTCCAAAAAAGAGAGTGGAGAGACAGATATTTAAATCTAATTACAGCCAATCGCAGAGTAACAGAAAGTTGCCTAATTAATTGTCTCTTGCTTGTAGATATGGGGCAAAATGTAATAGGGTGCAATTTGTTTAGTTAGCTAAAAAATTGCACATGTCACATGTGCGATTTTGGCTGACTGTAACACATATAATAAGAAGTGTGGCATTAGACACAAAAATACTGTAGACAAATGTCAAACTGCATACCAGAAGATGATCAAATATCCACTTAACTGTTTGGCTTTTGATCCTCCTTAAATTTCCCATGTTATGGTATCTTATGTCATAAAAGAAATACAAACAGTTTAATACATTTTTATAATTTTAAATAAACAATTAGTTTTCCAAGAGTGAAGAAATACATTCGGATTTTTTCTCATTCTGAAAGAAACATCACTGTAGGAATAAACCGCACTTAATTAGGGACACATTGTTACATGGCAAACACCTTGATAGACCAATCTCACTGTCTCCCTTGCCTTATTTAAAAGGTCATTCAAGAAGTCTATTATTTTCATTCTGTCATGATCATTCAAAAATATAGAGCGCTGTGCCTCTATTATATCCTCTATCTCTCCACTGGAGCCATCAGAGTTCACATTCTTTGTTGAGGTCTTATGGAAAGGGAACATGACATTATAATGTGATAGAAATTTGTGAAATCTCTGTATTTAGCCTTTACGAGTCCTGTACTTCATAGTTAGGTCAATCTGTATTAAGGTGAATTATTTGTGAGTATTCAATTGATATAAAATAGAATGGAAACAGTAGTAAAATGCCTTTCATGGAAAGAATATACACATTTACACCATGTTTTATGTTCTAAATATAGTAGTAATTGTATTAAGATGCTAACCACTCTGTGGCTACAGGGTGCTTCCATCTTAATGACCCAATGATTTTTAGGTATGGAGTGATTTTTTTTTTAGCCTATACATGTTTGTCCTCATAAACCTAGTGCCTGTATCCATGCTCAATCTATCCAGTGGCTCGTCTGCAATTCCAAGCTGTTTGTGGAACACAGTGTTCTGAGCTGCGACTTAGGGCTTGATTCAGACTCGATGACTGGGCTATGAATTTGGAGCCCAAGCGATTATCGAATGACTGTGCCATTTGGGGGTAGTACTGTAACTCTGAATTTTCTGAGAGTGTCCCAGAAAATGAAGGCATTTCCCGGCTGTTGGGAGGGCCACTGATGTCATGAGTGGCCTCCTTATACCCACAGCCATCGCAGAGCTGAGTTATCTCTGGCTTACTTGGTGCTGCAAACAGAGGGGAAAATCATTCAATGGTGAGTGATTCAAATGGTTTTCCCCTAATTCACCTTTGTGAACTTGGGTGGAATTTCATGTAAGTGGGGCGGTGTGGGCAGCGTTTACCTGATCACTGTGCTTGGAAAACTCGCAGCTCAGTGATCAGGTCTGAACCAGGCCCTTAGTCACTCCTCATGTATCCCTATGGCCACACAGTTAGTCACGGGCACACATGCCACACCATGCATGAAAAAGATGCTTTGTGGGATAGATGAGCTTGGCTACATTTGTATGTGCCATACAGCATAAGATGCCCATCATGACTGAGCCACTCCAAGCAGACACAGCATGACATCACTCAAAAAAGATGACCCTTGTTTTTAACTGCACCAGAAATGTTTTAAACACACAAAGTTATATAAGGGTGATTAAGGGGCGTGGCCTGGTAGCTAAGCAAGGAAGACACGCCATTGCTGGGCTCCTGGATCAAGAGCCCTTACACCAGCTTTGTGGCTTGATCCGGAGCTGATCCAGCACCCTGCTACACTCTTATACCCTACCACCAGCCCAGGGTTTCTGCGATGGACCCCCGAGCCTGGAGAGTGCCTGCCTCCACTCCCAATAGCTGTGGCCTGCTCTTGGACTGGAGCCATGGCCTCGAATAGAAGATGCCGGCCAGTGATGATTGCCGGACTGGTGTGACATCACTCCAGCCTTGCGACTGGGGACATTAGTGCTGCCCCAAGCAGCTGCTATCCCCCACTGCTGGGGACTGTGTCTAGCGACTCTGCCTGGGAGCTGGGGAGCAGCTGAAACTGTCGCCTGCTAGACGCGGCCTACTGCTTCAGGGAGCCACGGCCTCAGTTTGGAGTCCCCAGCTGGGGATATTCTCCTGGATACAGACAGAGCACTGGGGTGACCCGCAATCATTAACCCCACAAGCCCACATGCCCTGCTACATTGCCTACAGCTGCTGGAGCCAGTAGCACTGAAATGTCTAGAAGACCCCACACATTCAAGGTACTACTCCCCTGGGGATACCTCTGGGTTCTGGAACCCTGCTGGTCCAAGAGATTTGTGTACCCAAAACCCCCAAATATCTTATCCTTAGTGCAACTCATTGGGGATATATAAATATATCGGCTGCAGCGCAGGGGGTCCACTGCTGGTCACCATGCCTCTGAGCACTGCGCGCTGTTCTCTGACGGTCACAGACTTTCACATATCCAAGTTCTGACCTCTGTCGATGGCCACACACTCCCTTTTTTTTCTCTTTTTGCCCTGTACGTACAGTACTTAATGTCCCTGATGGACAAATATATGGCTAGTAGTAGTAGTAGTAGTACGTTTATTTATAAGGCGCCACAAAGTGTCCGCAGCGCCGTACATAGCAAAAAAAAAAATTACAAGGTAACGTACAGGGTGTGTAGAAAGATACAGTATAAATAGGGGTATAGCTGGTAGAACTAAAATCAGCATCAGTTCAGAAGTAGGTGTCAAAATAGTCAAGGAGACCGAAGATGAAGTAGAGGAAGGGAAGAACAGGACAGGAGCACAGGTGAGGTAATGAGGTAGGGTGAGTACGTGAGGAAGGAGGGCCCTGCTCATAAGAGTTAACATACTAAAAATAGGTGGGTGGACGAACGAAATACAATAGGATAAGTAGGAACGGAGGGGAACGGAGGCAGGATAGGAGGATCAAAAGAGGTTAGGAGGAGGGATAGGCTAGTCGAAAAAAGTGGGTTTTGAGGGAGCGCTTGAAGGAGGTAAGGGAATCAGATAGCCTGATGGGTGGCGGGAGGTTGTTCCAGTGCAGGGGGGCAGCGCGAGAGAAATCTTGGACACGGGAGTGGGAGGAGGTGATTAGGTGAGAGGTCAGTCGGCGGTCAGCGATGGAGCGAAGAGGACGGGAGGGAGTGTGGATAGAGATCAGTGAAGAGAGGTAGGGAGCTGTGGAGGAGGAGAGAGCCTTGTAGGTGGTGGTGAGGAGTTTAAAGAGAACTCGGAAAGGAATGGGGAGCCAGTGAAGAGATAAACAGAGGGGGGAGGCGGAGGTAGAGCGGAGGGAGAGGAAGATGAGCCTAGCAGCAGCGTTAAGAATGGATTGGAGAGGTGCGAGGCGGGTGAGAGGTAGCCCAGAGAGAAGGATGTTGCAGTAGTCAAGGCGGGAGATGACAAGAAAGTGAATGAGAATTTTGGTCGCGTCAGTGGAGAGGAATGGTCTGATGCGTGAGATGTTGCGTAGGTGAAAGCGGCAAGACTGTGAGATAGCACGAATGTGGGGGGTGAAAGAGAGGGAGGAGTCAATGATGACACCGAGGCAGCGCGTTTGGTCGGTGGACGTGATCTCGGTTTCACCAATGCTGATGGAGATAGTGGGAGAAGAGGGGATGTTCGGGGGATGGAAGATTAGAAGTTCAGTTTTAGCCATGTTTAGTTTCAGGAAGCGTTGGGTCATCCAGGCTGAGATGGCCGTGAGGCATTCGGAGACCTTGGACAGAAGTGATGGGGATAAGTCGGGGGAGGAGAGATAGATTAGGGTATCATCAGCATAAAGGTGGTAATGAAAACCATAGGAGCTGATGAGGGTGCCCAGAGAGGTGGTGTAGAGGGAGAAGAGGAGAGGGCCAAGGACTGACCCTTGGGGAACACCAACTGGCTGGGGGGTAGTAGGAGAGGAGGAGCTCGGAGTGGAGACGGAGAAGGAGCGATCGGAGAGGTATGAGGTGAACCAGGAGAAGACCGTGCCAGTGATGCCAAAGGAGCGGAGGGTGTTGAGCAGGAGAGGGTGGTCAACAGTGTCAAAGGCAGCCGACAGATCAAGCTGGATGAGGATAGAGAAGAGGCCTTTGGATTTAGCCGATAGTAGATCGTTAGTGACTTTGGTCAGGGCAGTTTCAGTGGAATGTAAAGGGCGGAACCCGGATTGGAGGGGGTCTAGAATGGAGTTAGCAGTAAGGTGGCTTAGGAGACGATTATAGGTCAGACGTTCTAGGAGTTTGGAGGCAAAAGGGAGGAGGGAGATGGGCCTGTAGTTGGATGGAGAGTTGGGGTCCAGATTTGTTTTTTTGAGAATTGGGGAGACAAGAGCGTGTTTGAAGGAGGAAGGGAAGATCCCAGAGGATAGGGAAAGATTAAAGAGGTGAGCCAGGTGAGAGCAGACTGATGGACTGAGACGACGGATAATATTGGAGGGGATAGGATCAAGCGGGCAGGTGGAGGGAGAAGCGGATTGAAGGATAGAGTGGACTTCAGCAGCAGTGGTGGGGTAAAATGAGGACAGGGGTTGGAAGGAGGGGAGTGGAGATGTAGGAGGGGAGGAGGGAGAGGGTGAGGTCATGGCAGCAGTGATGGCAGTCCTGAGAGAGGAGATTTTGGTTAAAAAGTAGGTAGCAAAATCAGCGGCTACGATGGAGGACGGAAGAGCTGGAGGAGGGGGGGAGAGCAAGGAGTTGAAGGTGGCGAAGAGCCTGCGGGGATTGGATGATTGGGAAAGGATGAGGGACTTAAAGTAGGATTCCTTGGCCAGAGCAAGGGCAGAGCTGAAGGAGGAAAGAATGAATTTGAAATGGAGATAATCCGCAAGGGAGCGTGATTTCTTCCAGAAGCGCTCAGCAGTGCGAGAGCACTTTTTAAGGAATCGGGTGATAGGTGAGTGCCACGGTTGGGGGTTGGAGCATCGAAGGGGGATAGAGGAGGGAGGGCAGGCAGAGTCCAATGCCGAAGATAGGGTGTCATTATAGAGGGAGGCAGCGAGGTTCGGGCAGGACATGAGGGCGATTGGGGCGAGAAGAGGACACAGCGTGTTTGAGAAGGCAGCAAGATCAAGTGTGTTGACGTTATGCCGTGAGACAATGCGCTTGGGAGGGGGGGTGGGAGAGGGGGAAGCAGTGAGGGAGAAGGAGATGAGGTGATGGTCAGAAAGAGGAAAAGCTGAGATAGTGTAGTCAGTAAGGGAACAAGAGCGAGAGAAGACGAGATCGAGGGAGTGTCCTTGGATGTGGGTGGGAGAGGTAGTCCACTGAGATAGGCCAAGAGAGGAGCAGAGAGAGAGGAGTTTGGAGGTGCCAGGATCAGCGGGGTTATCCAAGGGGATGTTAAAGTCACCAAGAATGACAGATGGCAGGTCAGAGGAGACCCCAATGGGGCCCTAAAGGTGCCCAACAGGGCAAGAGACATCTCCCCTGTATTATCCCCTTCCTCTCCAAGACCCGGGCTGGGTTTAGTTATGGATACTGATGAGACAACATTGGTTCGCATCCCGGTCACTGACAATATTTCCACCAGAGAGATCACAGCCATACTGGTGTCTCTGCTGGATCAAAAATTTACGCCAATAAAAGATTAAATTTACTCTGCCTTGGCTCAACTTACACAACACGACCAACGACTCTCAGAGGTGGAACAAAGAATCTCCGATTTGGAGGAAGAACTCACTACAACTAAAGCCACGGTAAACACCCAGGAAAAAATTATGGCATCCATTCACGACAAGCTGGAAGATCTGGAGAACAGGAACAAATGGAAAAATATCCGTATTATTGGTATTCCAGAATCTGATAAGTTTGCCACCCTTATGCCTCTTGTATTTTAATGGTTGCCCCGTAAACTGGGCTGTGTAGCTCCCACTGAATACTTATTGGTGGAGAGAGCCCACCGGGTGGGCCCAGACTGCCAATAGCAAAGAGATAGACCCCGCCCTGTCATCATGCGCTTCTTGAATTATGCGAAAAATGTCAGCCTCCTGGATGCATACCAGAGGTGCCATGACCTCCGATACGAAGGAGCTAAATTACTTCTCTTTCAAGACTTCTGCTACCTAGTTGATACGAAGCGGAGAGAATTTGCACGGGTCTGTAAAAAATTTTTTGAGATGAACTACCGCTTTGCTCTGTTGTACCCAGCTAAATTGAGGGTCCTAGACGAAGGAAAACATTAGGTACTTGTGTAATATCTGGGAGCCCGATTTTTTCATTGCATGCCTTAACTTAAGGCATGTGATAAGACGCGATGGGGCCCGATTTTCAGGGTTTTTAGACTTTCAGTGTACAATGTAAAAATCGGTCGCATCGCATGCCATTACAATGGCATGCGATGCGATGCAACGCGACCGATCTGATTTTTACATTAGACCCAATGTTAAATATTCCCTCAGACCCGATTTTACATTGGATCTAATGTTTAATGCCCTCAGACCCGATTTTTAATTGTATACCCACCCTGATGGTTAATTATTATGTGATATGCCCCCCCCCATTGTTAACGCAATGCCACGATCAAAGTCAACCCGAAGCGTAGCGAGCGCAGCGAGCCCACGAGGGGTGGCGGTACGCGTCCTCCGACCTTTTCATACCCCCACTATCCACGTCGGCGTGGAGTTGATTTTATATAGAGTGGCGAGCGCAGCGAGCCACCGAGCCCGAAGCGTGGCGAGCGTACGCAGAATACGAGCCTGAAGTGTGGCGAGCGCAGCGGAATACATGTTAAGTAATCCACGTCCGCTCGCCACGCTTTGCTCTCGCCGATACCAACCATTAATAGTATACAGTAGTTAGTAGTAAAGTGAAAAGTGTTAGGGATTAATCCAAAAATAAGAATTAAAAAAAAAATAGAAATAAGGGTTAATAAATATTAAAATTGCTTCTTCTAAAGGTTAGTTCCAACTCCAATGAGGTCTTGCTTATCTATACAGGTATTGCAACTTTCATATACTTAGTGGGGATATAGCCAATTTGGTAGTATTGCGTTAATAAGCAGACAGTGCAGCAGTCTAGGTATTAGGATTATAAAGCCAAGCAGTTAGACAAAGCAATAGTTACCAGTTCTCCGATTGATGGTTTGTATGGCATGCATCTAGGGGGGGAGAATGTGCTCCTACAATTGTAATCCCCCAAAAATGTTTTTGGATTGCTGTAGACCAGGGGTCCTCAAACTACTTTGCTCTGGGACCCCATCAGACAATAAAAATAATGACAGGACCCCAGCAAGTTACTGTAAAAGGTCATCACATCACACGTGTAGTCAGCAGACTGCACATACACGGCAGCATTGTGGAGGCACAAAATGATGGGAGGAGTCTAAAATAACAGACAATTCAACAGATTTTTCAGTATCCTTGCATCACTGACTGAGATGAGAAAAGTCATCAGCCTGATGGTCAGCAACATGGAGTAGTGACCCCATGCTTAGAAGGCCAGGAACCACTTTGGGGTCAGGACCCACAGTTTGAGAACTGCTGCTGTAGACAAACCAAGCTACAAACAGGAGTTCAGTTGGACCTCGAAGGGAAGGCCGGCCGGCTAGTCCTTATGGGTAGAGAATAAAATTATGGATCAACGCGTTTCCCCGACTATTTGTAACGGTGGCTTCTTCAAGGATCAAGTGTGGATTTGGAACTAACCTTTAGAAGGAGAAATTTTAATATTTATTAACTGTTATTTCTATTTTTATTTTTTATTCTTATTTTTGGATTAATCCCTAACAATTTTCGATTTACTACTAACTATACTATTAATGGTTGGTATCGGCCGGTACCTTGCTATGTGTACATTGATATATTGTTGTTTTTTGTGTCTATAAATACTGTGTGTTTTCAAAAATTCAAAACTGGCTATAATTATTTTTACCTAGAACCTGAGCACTTTCTTTCTTGTCTATATTGTTGTTTCTCTCCAATTAAAAGATGCAAGGTTTTGAGCCACCTGAAATGCCTTCAACCAGATGTAGCCCTCTTGCAGGAGACGCATTGGGATGTAAAGGTTCCCAATTTACTCAGGGATACATGGATTGGTGAATTTCGGGTGGCCTCTGTCTTGGCTAAATGTAGAGGTGACTTAATTTTGCTTTGAAAACATTTACCTTAACCTATCAGAGACACCTGGATAGACCCAGAAGGGCACTTTTTGTTTATTAAATTAATGCTTCATGGTTCCCTTTTTACTCTAGATGCTATATATGCCCATCCAAACCCTAATAAGCCATTATTCACCTTTAGATAAACACTAAATTGTTGACGTGGAGGGAGGGAGAACTGATTATAGGGGGGGATTTCAACAATGTTCTCTCTGAGGGGCTGGATAGGTCAAGGAGTAGGCTACCGGTTGGAGGTAGGAATAGCCCCTACCCCTTGATGTTTTTGCATGACTCATTACAGTTGTGTGATCCCTGGAGGTGCCAACACCCCATTTCACAAGAATACACCTTTTATTCTTACCCCCATCATACATAATATTGGTTGATGTCAAACTCTCTCTATCAAAGGGTCTTAGACTCAGGGATAGGCCTTATCGATCTGTTAAACCATGCTCCCATTTGGTTCACGCTGTCTCTCCAAATCCCCATAGTCACATCAAATAGCTGGAGATTTCCCTCCTACCTGGCCCGATCTACTGATTTTAAGGTGCAATATGAGAATACCTTACTCACATATGCTGCTGATAATACACCTAGAGGATATTCAACTATTCTGGGCAGCATCAAAACCAGTTGTTATGGGTCAGATAATGGAATATGTGGCCAGGAAATGCAAAAAATTAAATGTAAACATAGCCGAACATAGCAGATACTTAGCCATGGCTTATAATGAACTTCTTGTATCCAACTTCGAGACTGCATGGAAGCTCTATGTAAAAGCCAAATGGGCTTATGATGCCTTGTGTATGGAGCAGGCCCAGTTTACACATGATGTTCACCGCAATAAGTATTTTTGACGTTGTAATAAATCTGGGAAATTGCTAGCTAATCTGATACGCTCTCAGTCTTCGCCCTTATATATTTTACAAATTGTCACTCCCTCTGGTTGCCTGGCTTTGGGGACCCCAGAGATTTCAGCAACATTTCAATCTTACTACAACCATCTATATGAGGCCCCACCTGATAGACCCCTTGATGGTCTACAATACTTGCAACAAGCTAATTTACCAACACTTACTGATGAAGAGAGGGACTCTCTTGTTGCCCTTGTTACCGAACATGAATTGTCGCTTCATATTAAGTCCATAGAGAAAGGTAAATCTCCTGGCCCAGATGGCTTTGGAGCCGAATACTACAAGATGATAAAATATCCTTTGATTCCCCACCTTCTTTCCTTATACAACTCCTTGTTGAGGGGAACAGTGCCCCCTCCTGAATTTATTATGGCCCATATTGCCAGGGAAAGATCCGACTATGGTACAATCATATCGTCCCATCTCCCTCTTAAACCAAGATCTCAAGATCTTTACCAAATTGATAGCCCAGAGACTACGACCGGTTCTACACAGAAACTTGCATCCGGCTCAAAATAGATTTGTAAGAGGCCGCACCTTCATATACAACATATGCATGCTAGTGGCTGCCATGATACGTTTGCGACACCTAGACAATAGAGAGGCTATTATTGTTAGTTGTAATGCTGATAAGGCCTTCAACCGTGTATCCTGGTCCCACAACTTTTTATAGGAGGACCACACTACGGTTCTTGGCCTGTCCCAATTGAGGGTACTTTCAATCCTGAAGCTATATTATAAAACTCATCCCCAAACTCTCAACGGTGGAATCTGATAGAACATTTGATAATATGTTGATTAACTACAATGGTGGCCATATGCCCACCTCTGTGCTTTTACAACTATGTTCGTAGAAAAATTGATCTCTCTCTAGTTACTACGGGGTTGACTCGCTGGTCTGAGACTTTCCCAGATCTCACAACAAAGTCCATTATTAAGGCGTCAGTCTCACTGAATAAGCAGCTAATTTCTGCATCCTTCATGGAGATGCAATTTAAAATACTGCATAGAGTCTACTGTACACCCAAACTCTGCTACATAATGGGTATATCCGATAATGCCAACTGCTTCAAATGCTCTCTTCCAGATGCAGACACGTATCACTGTTTATGCTCCTGCGATATAGTACAATCCTTTTGGTTGGAAATACAACAATACATCAACCACACACTACACATTCCTTTCACTGTAACAGATTCTTGGGCATTTTGAAATATTCACCCCTCTAACACCTCCACTACTCCACCTCAAGATACTAGAGGTCTATTAGCTAAAGTTGCAGTGGTTACCCAAAAAAACATACTTTCCAAATGGATGCATACTGATACACTGCCCCTGCAGCTTATGCTCCCAAGATTGCAGTTTCTATTTCAAATGGACTGGATCAAATGCTCAGCTGACATAGAATCAAGGGCATCAAAAAAATTTTAAAATCTAGATACCATGCTTGATCAGGGAATCGACCATGGAACTGTAACTATTATGGGTCATAGAGGGCGTATGACCCATAATAGTTACAGGGCTATGTTGCTATTAAGGATGTGCAACGACTCCTGTGTTTTTGTTTTGGATCTTTTTTAACTTGACATGTTCTGTCAGATTCACACATAGCTAACATGGACACCCCTAAACTATCCTAAGCTATTTCTAAACATACACTTTGGGTCTTATTATTCTTTATTTGCGAGAATTGATTTGTTTCTTCCTAAGGTGATACCTCTACCACTTTTTTAACATTGTCAAAGATTTCAATTTAACATGTGCTTTCCTGAGTTTTCCCTGGACCACCTTTTAATATATATTGTACTCTCATGACTGGCAGCAGCTGCAGTGCTATTTGTTGGTTGCTGCACCTGCTCTTGTCTTTACTGATCATTATCCATATCAATGAACTCAATACAGAGTACAAACAAGTTGTGCAATAAAAAAGAGCAATTTTTTTTTCTGCTAATCATTATTATTATTATTAATTTATTTATAAGGCGCCACAAGTTTTTTGCAGTGCGTACAAAGGAACAGTACAGGGAGACAAAACTTAACATTACAGTAAATAAATAACTATAGCAGAGCACAGCTAAAGAGAGCACCACAGTTCAATACACATTACAGCTTAAATGTAAGTAGTGAGGACTTGGTAAATGTACAACTAAGGGCTGGTGGTATGTGGACGAAGGTGGTCACTGAGTGTTTGAGTATGAGAGAGCTGTAAGCTGCTCAGAGGAGGGAGGATGGAACTGCTCTGAGGAGCTTACAATCTAGTAATGACAATTAACACAGCGGGGAGTCACACTGCTTTTATTTATGTGAACAATGTCACAATTGGGTACAGCACCCACAGGTTGTACAACAAAAAGACAAATTATTCAACACTTTTTTTGAAAATAATAACTCACAGCAGCAAGACACACCACTTACTGTATGTCAGAAAAGGTGCAGTTGGGTATAGTACAGCACCAGAGTGACACACTTACACAATAGAGTTAACTAAAAACATAATCAACAATGACTTGTTAACTGCATGTACTGTACTATAATCTAGTTCAGCCAATATTAATACAAAACAGCATTGTGTATTGACACAGTGGATGCAGATAGGACAGGTCAATTCAGCCACTGGAGTGAATAGACACAGTGTAGAGTGCACAAAGATTGGTAAAGTCACCAATTGGAATGAATGGGCACAGTGGACACAGATTGATCAGCTCAGCTCAGCCACTGGAGTGGATGCAGACAGTGGACACAGATACTGTACAGATAGGTCAGGTCAGCTACTGGAGTGAATAAATACAGTGGACTGCACACAGTTAGGTGAGCTCATCTATTGGAGTAGATGCACACAATGGACACACAGATAGGTTAGCATGGAGTAAGCACAGACCATCAGACAACACAGCTCTGTCTCTCTGAAATGGTGCTAAATCACCTCCATGAAAAGATTATCAAGAGAGCCCTCAGAGGGTAGTTTATTAAATTTAAGCTTTAAGAAAACCAATATTTGTTCCATACTACTGAATGCCAAATGATGTTTGTTATCTGCTGCTTTTTTGTCTTATATCTGCAACTTACTCATAGCAATCATCATGCAGCACAAAGCATCATCTTTTCAATTTACATACTATGGTGTTATGTTCTATGCATCCAAACACCTTAAAAATGCTATAATTACAGTAAAAACTCTTTTTAGTACATGCATACCGTTTTCTCAAATTACACAATTTGCTAATTAGCTCTAGCAGCTAATTATACACAATTAGATACATGTATATTTACCATTGTCATGTCTGTCTTCTTGTACTTTATTTACAACCAATTAGAGCCTCCTGAGGTTCCGTTTCTTCTAAATTTAAGTTGTGGATATAAATTATTCTCCCAAATGCTACAGATATTTTTAATGCTAAATGGACTTTCAACATCATTTTTATTTGTAGAAAATAGATGATGAATTGTGAATTTAGAATATACCTTTGTTGCGCTACACATTTGTGATGAATGATCTATAAGTTTCAATGATTCCAAATTATAAATATATATTGTAAATGAGAAACAATGGATTAGAATTGTTTTTCATATCAAAAATCACAAAATAAATTGAAGAAAGAATGTATCTATTCAGTAGATTTTAAAACTATAGGTATTTTTTTTAAATTCTGTATATTCAATTTGTATTTTTTGTCTTTAAATGATAGTTATTCTTTTTTTAATTCATTATGTCCAAATTATTATATTATCATGTACTTAGTATTTCTTACAAGACATATTTTTCCCATACTATGGAAACCTACATTGACTTATATAACTAATAATTAATAAGATAGACATTATACAGCACACTGCAAAATATCATATTTATTTTGTAAGTGGAGAAAGCCTCACAGTTTATATTTTGCTGGTAACAGGAGATGGTAAGGTTTGCCATAATAGAAGTAAGATTTTTAATTAAAGCACACAGTGAGCGGTTAAGTAAAGGGACATTAAGTGAGGGTCACACAGCGAGACTGGTAAAATGTATTTGTTTTAAATTGCATCCCTGAGGAAAATCATACATAGACAATAGGCTGTACTGCCAATAGATCCCCAAAGAGTAATAGAAAGGTGAAATAGTTCTACTGTATACAGTATTATACCATCACATTTCCTCTACACAATGATTTAATATATTTTCTTTTATTAATGTTTCTAAAGATAACATCTTAGTAAAATGCATCTTCACTTATTGATATTACGCACACATAAATACGAATGAAAATCTTATTGCCATTTATTTGTAGTTGTTCATTTTTTATGTAGAAATACAAATACTAAATATATTTACTTAGGCAGCATACGCTCTACCTGATGCTGGCTGCGGCTGTTATACAGTAGCTAACAATATTGGCCACAGCTTCAGGTCACCGATGTTGAGTGTACACACTGAACAATAGCAGTAAACTATATTGTTTAGTGACTCGCTGGGACCTGCTGAACATGCGGGTCTTTTGGCTGCATAGCCAAATTGACCTGCATGTTCAGCAGATGGTAGGGTTGTTAACAATACACGGGAGTGATCTTTAACGATACTGAGTGTACACAAAAGAGAATATAGTAAAATATATTGCTCAGTTCGCCCTTTCTGAGCGATATCTTTTACTGCAGGGGTGGGAAACCTCCGGCCCACGGGCTGTAAACGGCCCTCGTTGCCAGTGTGGGTACAGTCAGTATAATTTTGACAGCAGATAAGAACCACTTGGCCCATCTAGTCTGCCCTTGTCCATACACACAGCCAATTAACCCACCAGTATATTTTTGGATTGTGGGAGGAAACTAGAGTATCTGGAGAAAACTCAAGCAAAGCATAGGGAGGATATACAAACCACACAGTTAGAGCCATGGAAGGAAACTGGGTACAGTATATTGATTGCTTTCTCAATATGGTGTCTGTATACTGTACACCGCACCATACTTAGAGGCTAATTCAGAGATAGACAGTATAGTACAGCCACTATGCATTTGTATGCAGCTAAAATATGTGAAAGACACAGATGGCATCTTAGGTAAACAAAAATGTTCAATGTCAGTTTCCGTGATTCTCCGCTGCTTCCAAAAGTGCAACATCTAATCAATTGAATGAACATCGCACAGAACCCTCAGAATATTCAGGATGTCCAGTGAAATACCACTGCTTGGTCAATGAATCTTTCACCAAGGAACATCACATCAAAATTGTGGAGTAGCAGTTTGTGGAGCAGCAGACATTTTTACTGTCAAAGAGAAAGACAAACGTACCTAGTAAAGTGGGGAGCAGGAGCGTTGATGTGTCTAGTTTTGCAAATCAGTGCTAAAATCTGATTTTTTTTTAAACAAGATTTTTATATTAAGATTTATATGTGCTTACCTTGCCTTGTGACATGACTGTTCCCACACAGCAAAACAACTGTTACCAGTTCAAAACTGAAAGTCTTCATCTCAGGTCCTATAGTGGGATCTGTATTTTGACTCCAGGTTTCAATTTAGTAGAGAAGCACATTTACAGCTGTAATGATATGACAGTGTAACATATGCAATGGCCACATGTAATAAAGACAGATACATTGTGTCCTTACTCTCATGTATGCAATTTTTTAGCTGAATTAAATAGCATGTTATGTATAAACAAATATGATTTTATGGAAAGGATGATGAGAAAATGGTAGAAGGTTGTACCTTGATGTGGCATTTGTTGACTATCTGTACACCCAAGTACAATTCATGATTGAGGAGGTGTATCCTGAGAGAAGAGGGTATCTATGCCCCATGGTGACTGTCCCCAGGGTGTTTTGATTTATACCTGAAATTTTATAAATGATTTCCATGACTGCTTTTACTTGTATAAAAGTGCATGCATATTGGTCATGGGGAATACTGTGATAACACAGTTTGGAACAGAGGTGCAAATCGAGCTGCTTGCTCTCCTCCTGTTTCTATTGCAATGCATTGGCCTAGAATCACACTGTGCATGCTGATGGCTTACTTTCACTTTCCTCTGTATGTCCTCCTGGTTGCTGCTCAGAGCTGTAGAGACTGATCGTAGGAGAGGGGCCAGGTGCTCCCATAGATATATTTTATAAACCAGTGCAAGTTTAATAAACATACATTTACAGAAGACCAGTTCCATCTCTACCTGTCCCCTCTTCCTCCCCCACATTGCTGCCCTGAATGGGAATGTACAGCAGGACTCAGTGATCGGGCAGGAGAGTCCTTATTTAGTGTACAAATAACTTAAGTATACTAGGAGAAACACTGGCCAGCAGTCAGTGTTATGATGTCCACAGAGTAGCTGTGTCTTTTGGAATCTCCTCTGCTCCTGCTGATTATCACATTGCAGTAACACCATCCTGCTGCACAGCCTGACACCTTCCAATATCCTCACTGGGAATCATCCTTGGCTCTAGCCAAGTCTATTGCTCATTGTATTCATTATATTCAGTTTTCTGATAGTCATTGCTATACCATCGCTCACCATTATTCACTGCTTACTTCATCTACTTCCTGCTCATCTACCCAGCACCACCCAAGGTTCCCAACCCTTGCCCTCAAGTACCCCCAACAGTACACGTTTTCAAGGTCACCCGGCAGGTGCACAGATTATTCATGCATATTTTAAAAGATCCACAGGTGGAGCTCATTATTTACCACAAGTTGATATTGAGCGCTGATTGTATATTCTGTACTGCTGCTGAACCTTAGGGGAATTACCAAAACTCCTAACAATATATGAACAAGAAAGAAGAAAAATAGGAGCAGCGCTGTACTGAATATAAAAATATATTTAATTTAAGAATTGCAATTATACACGTTATCACAGTCAAAAATAGACAAACAAGACTTACACACACATAACATTAAGAACTCCCCCCATTTAACTGGTGCTGGTTAGGCTTATTAATTTAGAATGCAATTGCAGGGTTATTGCTCATATACAGAGCCAGTTAGTAGGTTAGTACTGAGTTCAAGTCCCCACAGAAATGTGCACATTTATCGTGGTATACTTATTTGTAATCCGGGGGTCGTGCAGATGGCTTGTTATTGATGGTGAATTTCTCCGACCATTATCAATCGGTCATATCCGAGATCAATTCATCAGCCAGATGTAATTTGGCAGCCTCAGTGTCCCCTCTCAACGCGTTTCTCCGCCTTAGTGTCCTCTCAGCGGCTTCCTCAGGAGAAGCAGTCAGTGTTATGATGTCCACAGAGTAGCTGTGTCTTTTGGAATCTCCTCTGCTCCTGCTGATTATCACATTGCAGTAACACCATCCTGCTGTACAGCCTGACACCTTCTAATATCCTCACTGGGAATCATCCTTGGCTCTAGCCAAGTCTATTGCTCATTGTATTCACTATATTCAGTTTTCTGATAGTCATTGCTATACCATCGCTCACCATTATTCACTGCTTACTTCATCTACTTCCTGCTCATCTACCCAGCACCACCCAAGTTTACCAGCCACCTCTTAGAGCAGTGGTTCCCAACCCTGGCCCTCAAGTACCCCCAACAGTACACGTTTTCAAGGTCACCCGGCAGGTGCACAGATTATTCATGCATATTTTAAAAGCTCCACAGGTGGAGCTCATTATTTCACTGATTCTGTGTGGAGACCTGCAAAACGTGCACTGTTGGGGGTACTTGAGGACCAGGGTTGGGAACCACTGTATTAGAGTGTCAACATTGAAATCCGCACCATTGGTGTATTAAGGTTAAACCATTGGTTACAGTCATCATTGATGGACCTCTCCCATGCCTGTGTTAATGGTATCTGCCTGAGTACCATACGTACCTGCAGTGCTCCTCTGTTGTCTCTGTATACCATCTATTGTCAGCATTGGTCAGACCCAAATTTGTTATCCTGAAACTCCAGTGTTGTGTCTAGTACTCCACTGATGTGACTCCTTCTGGTTCCAACCCTGAACTCTCTCATTCGGTTCCAGGTGATTCTCTGTGCTCAAGCATTCCCCGTAGTCACGCCTTCAGGCCTCAGACTATACTTATATATCAAGGGTTTCCATTTATGTGGTCTAAAGTTATTAAAGGGCCTAGCTTCCATTTCATTCTAGCACCAGACCAGAGTCATCCCTCAGATGTGACAGATACTAGTGGGTATATTTACTAAAGCAAGGGTTTACAAAAGTGGAGATGTTGCCCATAACAACCAATCAGATTCAAGCTATTATCTTGTAGAAGGTGCTAGATAAATAATAAGTAGACTGATTGGTTGCTATGGGAAACATTTCTAAACCCGCACTTGAGTAATAAACCCCTGGTAATTACACATATGTAACAATTAGATTTAAATATAGAACACTGCTAATCTGTTGTTGGCTATGTATTTATGGAATGCAAATTAGAAGCACAAATTAATTAGTCATCTGCATGATCTATAGATTTCTTTTAATGTAACTACCTCAAAGTTAACAGAATTTCTGTGAATTGAAAATGTGGTTAAACTGCATCCACTTAAATTACTGGAATGGTTTTTAATGACAACCACGCAGCTTTAAAGAGACAATACATTTTCCTTTACTGAAACCAACATAGTAGTGTCAGGTATTCCTTGTGTCTGAGGGATTAGAGTATATGGGCTTGTGTGTTTTTTTGGTGTGTGGTAGTGGTACATTTCTAAAGTCCTCGCTGGTTCACCATTCTGCTGGATCCCAGTCTCTTTCATTCCAGGTTTCTGTGGGTGAATAACAAACTGATGTCCTTGCACATCTACTAACAGCAAAAGACACAACCCAGCATCTCTACTAGACTTTCAGTGGTGCTTCACTGCATCTGCAGTGCGGCTTAGATGCAAAATTGAAAGGAAAACATGGTGCTCTATACCTCTTGGAGTAATTCATTTATGGTAGGTTTCTTCCGCCATTTAGCATATTGGGACTGATTCAGACCTGATTGCTTATCTGCAAATTTGCAGATGACTGTGAGTAAGCTGCCGTGTGTAAATCTGTGAGTGAATTATCAGCGATCAACTCTGAATAAGACCCGTAGATGCAAAGTTTATGACAACAAATCCGTAGTAGGTTCATTTCAAATTTCAATCTACAAAGCTGCCCAGTATTTCTTTGCTTATGTACCGTTCATGAAAAAAAAAAATAACCAGTATATGAAGGATTTTAATTTAGTTTGATTGTGACTAACATGCACATATATTTTTAAATGAAGGCTAAAATAATAATAATAATAATAATAATAATAATAACAACAACAATAAGAAGAAGAAAATTAAGAATAATAAGAATAATAATATAAAATGTATATGTGTATCCATAAATGTGTGTTTAAGTTTTGCAGAACTTTGCATGGAGCAGGGATTTGTTATTTTTCATATCCGGTACATAAATATAAAGGGTGGTGTGCAGTTAGTCCTGATGCTTTTTAGGCCACAAAAAGATAATTTATAGAATGAAATATGACCAATCATCATTATAGGCTTATAGAATTAGGGACAATGTTTGGCGAGAAAAAGGTCCTGTTTTTGGGCGATAACTTCCTGGACCCATGTGCTATTACGGTTCCGCAGGCTGCTTATAGGGATAACTGCTGGGTTATCTGGGCTAATTGGTTAGTCCTGAGTGAATCCATTAGCTTCAGTAATTTACCACAGCTAAAAATATATTGCACAAAATGTGAAAAACTGTTTAGTTTTGTATATTTGCTATTCATGCCATATGCTTGTATTAGCAAGTTAATATTTATATTGAGACACTGGCAGTGCCTTAAAATTATTTATGTCACTATAATGGATAAAAGTGTGCTGTCAATACATAACAATTTTCTTCACATTCAACCATTTCTTCTTTAATGTATATACTGTATTTATTACACTGTTTTGAAATGACCACAAGAAACATTTAACTTAAAGCAAATCAAAGCATATGCATTTAAATCACGTTTCCTATCATGTAACTGAAAAGCAAGAATTCTTCTGGCATAATGAAAAATCTTGAAAGAAAAAAGTAAATTTACCAAGGGGCAGATGTGTTAAGCTTGAAAAGATATAAATTGGAGAGTGATAAACCACCGGCCAATCAGCTCCTAACTGCCATGTCATGAGCTGTGTTTGACAAATGATATGTAGGAGCTGATCGGTTTGGAGTTTTAGCATAATCCATTTTATTACTTTCCAAGGTACATCTTGCCCTAAGAGAAAAAAATGTGTTATGTTTGTTTGACAACATTTTAAATATTCAGAATTACATTACATGCTTACAAGATGATCAATTCACCTTTGTACTACTAACCGGCCTTAGGAGGGCATGGGGTAAGAACATTTATTTGCATACTGTGGAATGCCAGATTCTTCGTTATTGTGTGTTTATATATATATATATATATATATATATATATATATATATATATATATCCTGACTCTTGTGCTGTGCAGACGTCCACTGCTGACTTGTCTTGAGAAAGGCCCCCTGGTGGCCGAAACGTAGACCTACACTTTATTTGACTGGTAATGTATCCAGAATAAATCTTTCATGATGAGACCTTGGTGAGTGCCCTTGGATGAATATCCTACCCTGCTCTCTCTCTCTTTCTCTCTCTCTCTCTCTCTCTCTATATATATATATATATATATATATATATATATATATATATATATATATATATATATATACTTGATAGAATGACCCGGCACTGGGATAAGGATAGTAGCTTGGTCCGGTGCCCCACATCCACTCGCAGTGGGAGAGGAGAAACAGGCAGGTATAAAATGCGGCACTCTGGACAACTTGTAAAAGAATTACTGGACACAAAGCTCCGTTCGTATCAAAGTTTCAATTGTATTTTCACAATTTTCGTCAGGATATATATATATATAACAAAGTTTGCAGGACGGCACTCCATATAACTTACAAGTGGTGCAGAGGTCCATAAAGGGTTTTAGATAAAGCACTTACCCCCCACACTCTGTGAAGGATCCAGACCAGCACTCCATAATAGTTGAAGAAAGAAGGTGTTTAATTCATGCTGTGCAGTACAACAAACAGCTGCTTCACCCAATGGCCGTTTCAACTGGGCTTAGCCAGTTTTCATCAGGGGTCACAGCACACTTACAGACACGCACTTTTAAGTGTACAGATTGCGCCAATAATTTAAAAAAACCAACTGATAGCAGCCTCTCTCTCGCTGCGTGACAGGTGGGCGTGTATCTGGTGCATCACGGGGGAATCCCGGGGATGGTCTAGTCGCGTCATCAGTACAGTTACGTACAAGTGTAGTGTGCCGGCAACTGCTGCTGAGTATGGCAGCGTCCAGGCAGACCTAGATGTGGTGCTAAGCAAGAAGTGAACGGCCGCGGGGTTGGTGCGGTCGTCATCTCCTGTAAAGACAGTGCTTAAAGTATGTGTGATGAAAGTGGGGAGGTGCAGAATCCCACAGTGTGAATCAACTTCGCTGCACATTGATAGATCATATCCCACCCCTGAAGAGGGGCGGTGATCGGGACAAGCTCCTTATGCAGAGAGAGCTGAAATGGATATATCGACTTGAGGTCTCCGAGAGGTCTCAACGAGGATTACAAAATGGGATGTTTTCTTTAACTTTGTTCCTTTTTTTCCCCCTTTTTTCTGTTTTTCTCTATTTACTGAACCCACAGTGATACACCTGTCCAGATGTGATGCACCACCGTGTTCTTTGGCCAGGTGACGTTGGTGTCGACTCTAGTGCCGACCATGACTGCTGACATGTCTCACACCGCCGCGTGTGGCTACTGATTTCCAGTGTGATTTTATTTACATGTTATGCTATTTACTATATTGCTGCATCTCGGTAGCCGTGTTAATAGCCCTTGGAGTGGGCCCTTATCTGGACCTGAGCCTGCACCGCCGTATGATAGGCCAACAGGCATAAATGCCATAACACTAGGCATAATTTGCCAATTGCCATGTTCAAGATGCATAACATATTACACATGTATATAATTTGCTACTGTGCTTTGATCAACAAGATTGCGGTACATGTATTCGATACTGGTATCAGCCTCCTCCCCCATCACCCGGCATATCACATTAGCACATCGGCTGTCTTCGGCACCTCCCCACTTTCATCACACATACTTTAACCACTGTCTTTACAGGAGATGACGACCGCACCAACCCCGCGGCCGTTCACTTCTTACTTAGCACCACATCTAGGTCTGCCTGGACGCTGCCATACTCAGCAGCAGTTGCCGGCACACTACATACCAGGTCTGGAGCCACAGATTCAGACAGTATCTAAATGTACTGATGACACGACTAGACCATCCCTGGGATTCCCCCGTGATGCACCAGATACACTCCCACCTGTCATGCAGCGAGAGAGAGGCTGCTATCAGTTAGTTTTTTTTAAATTATTGGCGCAATCTGTACACTTAAAAGTGCGTGTCTGTAAGTGTGCTGTGACCCATGACAAAAACTGGCTAAGCCCAGTTGAAACGGCGGTCGGGTGAAGCAGCTGTTTGTTATACTGCACAACATGAATTAAATACCTTCTTTCTTCAACTATGCTGGTCTGGATCCTTCACAGAGTGTGGGGGGTAAGTGCTTTATATATATATATATATATATATATATATATATATATAAATGTCCAATGTGGCACAGCACAACCGATAACCAGAGCAATCTTAGCCCGGTGCCAGCTGTAAGCCCTAGGTAGGGCTGATATAATATACTCACGCTGCCTAAGGAAGCAGCTACAGCAGCACCCGGGATTCAATAGACGTAGATAGGCAGGTACACTTGCAACGTTTCGATTTTATTCAAAAATCGTCATCAGGCATAAAAACAAACACAAACAGTACACCTTATATCCCCAAACCCTAAGTGAGCGTCCACTTACGTTTCCCGCGTCTGGTGCCGCTCCGTGCAGCGCGAAACCTGGCCGCGTCATCTCCCTGCGCGCGGTAGACGTGAGGCATCTCATCCGTCACCACGGCAACCGGCACACGGCAGTGACGCACTCGCACGTGTGTCCAGACATCCAATGGATGCCCTTCCCCACGACAAGAGTCAGTACCGCGTCCGCTGCCATGGTTACTAGACAGACGCCCGCAGCCACCGCTGTCAGGAGAGAGTGGCATAGACCAAGAAACACGCTGCCGGGCGTGCTAATAATCCCAGGCGGGATGTAAGTGCAGGCAATAACAATTAAAAATGGCAAGAATGGCGGAATAACGATACTAGAATCTATAGATACAATAATACAATAAATGTACAGAATATGTATACAAAATTCATATAAATACAGTGCCAAACTATCAAGGGAATCTCAACAGCAGAGTCAAAACACCAAATTGGACAAAGAGTAGGATTAAATAATAATTAGGAACAAATGCAATATAAATTAAAAATAAAAGATTACAACCATCCAGAAGTTAATAATCTACCACATATTTTACTTTATAAGAATGCATGTAGGCCGAGGTGGTCATTAAGACCATAGGGGGACATAGTCCTTAGTCTAAAAATCCACCTCGACTCACATCTCAAAAGAGCCAATGACCTACTGTATCACCTCCACGGAGTCTTTGGGGGATATGATCTATAATGATGTAGCGTAAGTTAGCCATGCTGTGGCCAGCCTGTGCAAAATGCCTTGCAACAGGCTGGTCACTGGACCCTGAAAGCAAAGCTGCCCGGATGGCAGATCGATGTCCTGCCATTCTATCCCGTAGGTTACGGTCAGTCTTACCTACATAATGGAGTCCACAGGGACAGGAAATTAAATAAACAATAAATTTGGTGGTACATGTCAACCTGTGGCGAATGCTATATCTCTTACCGCTAAAGGGATGTACAAAGCTTTCTCCAGGGGTCATGTTCCTGCAAGTAGTGCAATTAAGGCATCTGTAACAGCCATTACGCCGACCCAAAAAGCCCGAAGAGGAGGGCTTATCTGGTATGGGCGAAATGTCTGTCCTGACAACCCAATCACGAATATTTTTACCGCGCGTATAACAAGGCATGATGGCAGTATTGGTTAAGCCCAAATCACGATCAGAACTCAGGAGGGGCCAATGTTTTCTGGCCACTTGTCGGATAACGCCACTACAAGGATTGTAGTGGTTTACCCACGGCATCTTTTTATTAACAGTATGGTCCTGTTTAGTTTTAGGAGTAAGCAATGAGGACCTAGGAATGGCCAATGCCACTCTCTCCTGACAGCGGTGGCTGCGGGCGTCTGTCTAGTAACCATGGCAGCGGACGCGGTACTGACTCTTGTCGTGGGGAAGGGCATCCATTGGATGTCTGGACACACGTGCGAGTGCGTCACTGCCGTGTGCCGGTTGCCGTGGTGACGGATGAGATGCCTCACGTCTACCGCGCGCAGGGAGATGACGCGGCCAGGTTTCGCGCTGCACGGAGCGGCACCAGACGCGGGAAACGTAAGTGGACGCTCACTTAGGGTTTGGGGATATAAGGTGTACTGTTTGTGTTTGTTTTTATGCCTGATGACGATTTTTGAATAAAATCGAAACGTTGCAAGTGTACCTGCCTATCTACGTCTATTGAATCCCGGGTGCTGCTGTAGCTGCTTCCTTAGGCAGCGTGAGTATATTATATCAGCCCTACCTAGGGCTTACAGCTGGCACCGGGCTAAGATTGCTCTGGTTATCGGTTGTGCTGTGCCACATTGGACATTTGTATTGGTACTTCCCACAGCAGGAGTGGGATTTATCTGGCTATCTGCACCCGACCAAGTTTGGATGGTATATCCTCTGAAAATCTTTCATCATTTGCTTCTGTGGACTGCGGTCTTCCTTGTTTTTAGCATGGCTGAAGGAGGCGATGGAGGTGATGCACCTATTGACTGCATTAATATGGCTAAAATCACTCAAGGTATTTCAACAACCTTCTCTGCATCCGAGGTTGAGGACATTTTATTCAAAGATATTTTTGAAGATGTTTCTGCTAAAACCCCTGATTTGATATATCGTGATTGGCTGAAGTTGAAACAGAAGGAATTGGATTTCTTCTATCACGGTGTGACTCTTACTGACTATTATAAAGAGAAACGTATACCGCGGGGTTTCAGGGTGAAGAATTGCCCGACTATTGGCCGTAATAACCTGTCATTTTGCAAACGTTGGATAGGTGTATTGAACCAATGCAGCTACGATCTGATCCTCCTGGTGATTGAGGAGGCTGGCCGGGAACTAAAGTGTGTCCGTGAAAAGATTGTCCAATTTGAAACTGCTAACAAATCAGTACTTGAGACTGACACCGATGTTGATTGGACTAATAAATTACAATCTAGTCTATCTGCATATAAACGTGACTTGCTACAATTTAAACGGCAAAAGCTGGAAAAGGTCATTAATGACTATGAAAATAATACTGTTTATCAGTGGACCAGCTCCACCCCTGGGATCAGGGGTCGTGGCCGTGCAAGGAGACGTGGTCCTCGTCAACATTTTTCTCGTGCTGGCAGATCTGATGACAACTATAATACCAGTGACTCTGATTTCAACTGTGATCTCTCTCAGGATTCTGCATCCTCAAGCCGCAGGGCCCCTTTAGGGGTTCGTACACGGATACAACTGCAAAACGACACCGAACGCGGCGGGGAGGTGCCAAATCAAGAAAAAAGAAAGCCCGGCAGGCCGCCGCTCAACAGGAGAGGACGATAATCTTCAACTTATCATCCCATGAGCTGACAACATCTGAAATCAAGGTACTTAGTCGAGGACTTTCTTATGTTCCTACTACATCCTTCAGGAACTTTGACTGGCAGGTAGAGAAATATCGCCTTAACAGGCAATTACGCCTGCATGAACATTTTCATAAGAGCAATTCTCCAAGTGCGGCTGTTATTGGTCAGCCTGAACAGCTGGAGATTCCCGGACAATTGCGTAAATTGCTCCCTAAATCTCACTTTGATCCATTGAGTAATAATTATTCCATTAAATCTTTTTCTAGGATGTTGAATCATGATGTTGATAAAGCTATTAAACTTCATTCCACTCGCAGCAATCATGGTAATCTGCCTCGTATTGAATTTGATGCTTTGAAGAGTCTGTCTGCCAATACCAGTATCATCATCCGCCCTGCTGATAAAGGTGGGGCGGTGGTGATACAGGACTTGTCAGATTATAAGTGCGAAATCTCTCGCCAACTTTCTGACACCAATGTTTATGAACCTTTGACTGTTGATCCTACTACACAATTTATGTCTTTGTTGAGTACCATGGTTAAAGATGCTGTACAGGGAGGAGTTATAGGGGATGAGTTGGGTAGGGCTTTGGTCCCCAAAACCCCTGTCACACCGGTAATCTATACCCTCCCTAAAATACATAAGCATGCCACTTCACCACCAGGGAGGCCTATCATTGCCGCCAATGATTCATTGTTCCAGAACAGTGCAGTGTACCTTGATGCCCTACTGCAACCCTGTATTGTACAACATCCAAGATACTTGTTGGATACTACATCCTTCATCAATAAGTTACTTGCAGTGCAGAATGTTCCACCTGACAGTCTGTTGTGCAGTGTGGATGTGTCCAGCCTGTACACCGTCATCCCCAATGATGCCGGTGTGCAGGCTGTACGCAACCTCATTGTTGATAACCCATTGTATGTGGGTCCAGATGTTAACTTTGTGTGCAATTTATTGAGTCTCCTTCTTACTCATAACTATTTTGTGCATGATGGGAAATTTTTCCTACAACGTTCAGGCTGTGCGATGGGGTCCAATGTGGCCCCATCGTACGCGAACGCCTACATGTTCGGTGCAGAACAGGAGATATTTTTTGACAATCCTCTTGTATCTGGGAAAATATATTTTTACACCAGATACATTGATGATATCTTTCTCATTTGGATGGGTACTAAAAATGAGTTTGAGGAATTTATTGTTGCACACAATGGGACATCTTCCCCTTTAAAATTTACGTTCAATATTGATTCTAATTTGGTTAATTTTTTGGACGTGGCAGTGGGTCTGAATGATGGATATATTTCCACATCCTTATTCTGCAAGGAAACTGATCGTAACACCACCCTGCATGCGGATAGTTTTCACCCCAAGCCATTAAAATTTGGGTTGCCTTTCTCCCAATTCTTGCGGGCATGTAGGATTTGTAGCAGCCAGTCTGAAGCTTCCCATCAAATTGACATAATGATCAGCAAGTTCTTGGTGAGGGGGTATGACCTTGATTTGCTTCATAAAGCGAAAAGCAAGGCATTGGCCATTCCTAGGTCCTCATTGCTTACTCCTAAAACTAAACAGGACCATACTGTTAATAAAAAGATGCCGTGGGTAAACCACTACAATCCTTGTAGTGGCGTTATCCGACAAGTGGCCAGAAAACATTGGCCCCTCCTGAGTTCTGATCGTGATTTGGGCTTAACCAATACTGCCATCATGCCTTGTTATACGCGCGGTAAAAATATTCGTGATTGGGTTGTCAGGACAGACATTTCGCCCATACCAGATAAGCCCTCCTCTTCGGGCTTTTTGGGTCGGCGTAATGGCTGTTACAGATGCCTTAATTGCACTACTTGCAGGAACATGACCCCTGGAGAAAGCTTTGTACATCCCTTTAGCGGTAAGAGATATAGCATTCGCCACAGGTTGACATGTACCACCAAATTTATTGTTTATTTAATTTCCTGTCCCTGTGGACTCCATTATGTAGGTAAGACTGACCGTAACCTACGGGATAGAATGGCAGGACATCGATCTGCCATCCGGGCAGCTTTGCTTTCAGGGTCCAGTGACCAGCCTGTTGCAAGGCATTTTGCACAGGCTGGCCACAGCATGGCTAACTTACGCTACATCATTATAGATCATGTCCCCCAAAGACTCCGTGGAGGTGATAGGTCATTGGCTCTTTTGAGATGTGAGTCGAGGTGGATTTTTAGACTAAGGACTATGTCCCCCTATGGTCTTAATGACCACCTCGGCCTACATGCATTCTTATAAAGTAAAATATGTGGTAGATTATTAACTTCTGGATGGTTGTAATCTTTTATTTTTAATTTATATTGCATTTGTTCCTAATTATTATTTAATCCTACTCTTTGTCCAATTTGGTGTTTTGACTCTGCTGTTGAGATTCCCTTGATAGTTTGGCACTGTATTTATATGAATTTTGTATACATATTCTGTACATTTATTGTATTATTGTATCTATAGATTCTAGTATCGTTATTCCGCCATTCTTGCCATTTTTAATTGTTATTGCCTGCACTTACATCCCGCCTGGGATTATTAGCACGCCCGGCAGCGTGTTTCTTGGTCTATGCCACTCTCTCCTGACAGCGGTGGCTGCGGGCGTCTGTCTAGTAACCATGGCAGCGGACGCGGTACTGACTCTTGTCGTGGGGAAGGGCATCCATTGGATGTCTGGACACACGTGCGAGTGCGTCACTGCCGTGTGCCGGTTGCCGTGGTGACGGATGAGATGCCTCACGTCTACCGCGCGCAGGGAGATGACGCGGCCAGGTTTCGCGCTGCACGGAGCGGCACCAGACGCGGGAAACGTAAGTGGACGCTCACTTAGGGTTTGGGGATATAAGGTGTACTGTTTGTGTTTGTTTTTATGCCTGATGACGATTTTTGAATAAAATCGAAACGTTGCAAGTGTACCTGCCTATCTACGTCTATTGAATCCCGGGTGCTGCTGTAGCTGCTTCCTTAGGCAGCGTGAGTATATTATATATATATATATATATATATAATAACAATAGATAGGAGCGTTTATCAAAAGTATAAAAAGTTTATTTAAAAAAAGTTTCCAAGGTCAAACAAGTGGTGGGTCACGTACCAATAGTAGCAGTTCACAGGGACGGATTTAGGGGTCAGGCCGCCCCTAGGCACAAATTTTTGAGCCGCCCCTGGACCCAGAGGGAGGACCCTTTTTTAATTTTTAAATTAGGTCAGAGTGGAGGGAGATCAAGAGGGCTGCTCCCAGGGGTTACCTCTTCCACTTGTCCAGGACACCGCGCTCCGCAGCAGCAGCAGTCACCAGCGGGAAGGGAGAGGACTGAGACATCCAGGCGGCAGCAGCGGCGGCAATAGCAGTGGTGGCAGGCACGGGTAGCCCGGACACCGCACTCCTCCTCCTCCTCCACAGCAGTCACCAGCAGGCAGGGAGAAGGCAGAAATATGCGGGCGGCAGCGGCGGCAATAACGGTGGTGTCAGGCACCAGCAGCCCGGACACCGCGCTCCTCCTCCTCCTCCGCAGTCATGCGGGCAGGGAGAGGGCTGAGACATCCTGGCGGTGGCAGCATCGGCAGCACTATCGGGAGCTAAGAGCCGCTTAACATACCCTAACTGGGGTGAGGGAAGACGCTGCAGCCCAGGCCGACACTTGGGGAGCACCGCAACCCGCTGACGCCGAGGTGTCTTAGACTGACGGGATGATGCTGCTGTGGGATGATGAGCCGTGCAGCTCGTCCCCTGTAAAAACTTCCCTGCTGGCTGCCGCCCTTAATATGTGCCGCCCCTAGGCCCGTGCCTCACAGGCCTAGTGGGAAATCCGGCCCTGGCAGTTCACACAACCGTAGTGATAGCAGCACTCATCAGAGGGCCCTATGATGAAGTCTTTATGATGAAGCGCATAGGAGCGTGGCCTAGTGTCATCCTTCTGTGAGAGTGTATCAGAAATTTATGCTGATATAACTATGGTTGTGTGAACCGATACTATTGGTATGTGACCGAATACTTGTTTGGCCTTGAAACTTATATAAACTTTTATAAAATAAACTTTTAATACTTTTGATAAATGCACTATGGAGCGCTTCTGTCTATTATTATTTTGACCCGTGAATCCAGGTGTATGTGAGTGGAGCTGCCGGTTTTACACAGACCTAAGTGCTGATAACGTTTACAAGTTGGGTCTATCAGTTCCTGATTGAGGACATTTTTAAAAGGATTCTCCACTATTCACAATGGATCAATGGAGACTGCAGCATCTAGAGGCTGGATTAAGTACCCCCCTATTATTCCTGGACAGCAAGATCAGTGGTGGACATTTACCTTTCATCCACTCAGTAACACAGACCAGGCACAGACATGAGGTCTGTAAGAGAGAAGAGCAGGACATTTGCCTGTTACCGCTAAATCACTTGCACAGTGTGCATGGTCATTGTGGTGGTAGCGGCAGGACAACCTTAAAATGCCTTCCCTGCCTGGAAGAAGCAGCTCCGGGGGCAATACAGCCACACTCTCTATATATATGGGGGCATCGGTAGCCCCATCGTACGCAAATATATTTATGTTTGAGATAGAGGAGCAAATTTTCTTCACTGAGGAAAACATTGCAAATAGGATTGTGTTCTACACTAGGTACATCGACAACCTCCTCCTAATTTGGAGGGGTCCGGTTGATGACATGTTAGCTCACATGGAGCTACACAATAGGGGTGACAGCCCAGTAAAACTCACCAGTGCTGCAAGGTAGAGATTCATTTTCTAGATGCTACCATAAAAAATTGTGGAGGGGTACTATCTACCACCCTTTATAGTAAACCCACGGATAGGAACAACATTCTCCATTATACCAGCTGCCACCCAAAATTGGCTAACCGTAGCCTCCCACATTCACAATTGATGCGTGTAAAACGCATCAATATGGATTTGATCAGGGCTGAGGAGCAGATGGGAACCATGGTCACTAAGTTCGTGGACTGCCGTTACAATCTGCATGAACTTCAACAGGCCAAATCTAAAGTGTCCTCGATGGACAGATCACTACTACTAAAAAATAAGCCAAGTTTAGATACAAATGTGGCCTCTATTCCTTGGGTCAACACATTTCATCAAGCTAGCCCGATCATTAACCCCTTTCCGCCGCAGCCTGTTTTTGCCTTCCTGACAGAGCCCTTTTTTTCAAATCTGACATGTATCACTTTATGTGGGGATAACTTTTTATTGCTTTTACTTATCCCAGTGATTTTGAGATTGTTTTCTCGTGACACATTGTACTTTAAGTTAGTGGTAAATTTTGGTCGATACAGTCTGTGTTTATTTGTGAAAAATACCAAAATGTCGTAAAAAAATGGAAAATTTAGCGATTTGCAAAATGTTAAATTTTCTGCTTGTGAGACAAATAATCATACCACTCAAAATAGTTAATAACTAACAAAGACCATATGTCTACTTTATGTTGCCATCATTATTTCAACCTCCTTTTAATTTTTTTGGACACTAGGGGGCAGCAGAGACAAAATTATACACAGAACACAGAATACGCTGCAATTGGCTGTTCACATTTGAACAGCCAATCGCAGCGATCGCCGATGGGGGGGGGGCATCGCTGCCCCCCCTGGGCAATGAGGGAAGATGTCTGCTGTCAGGGACAGCAGCCATCTCCCCTCTGTCACCGCGTCTATAGACGCGGTGACACTTTAAATGCATGACGTACATTTATGCCATGCGTCGGGAAGTACATCCCGACCATGACGTAAATGTACGTCAAATGTCGGGAAGGGGTTAATAACATCTAAAAAAATGTATGGCCTATCATACAATCAGACCCGGAACTACCGTTACAATCCACCAAATTATTAATGTGTTACAAATGAGGTTGTAGCCTATGTGATAAACTGGTTAAGTCTAATTGCTCTCTCGAAACCACTCAGAGGACCCCAAGAGCTCTAGGTTGTGTGAGATGTATGTGCACTACCTGCTGATTCCGTATCCCAGGCAATACTTTTTATCACCCTCACAGTGGTAGGGCTTATATCATTAATCACACATTAACATGCAATACCAAATTCACCATATATCAAATCATCTGCCCGTGTAGGCTCAGCTATATAGGGAAGACAGAGCGTGCCTTTAAAGAGAGGATGGCAGCACACCGTTCTGCCATAAAGGCTGCACTCTTAAAAGGCTCCAGTGATCAGCCCGTGGCCAGGCATTTCCTTCTAGCCGGCCAATGGGATTACAACACTTAAATATAGAATGATATATCATGTGCCACTATCCACTCGAGGTGGCAATAGGAGATTAAAATTAATTCAGTGTGAGGCATGGTGGATCTTCAGGATGGGCACAGTGGCCCCAGGGGGCCTGAATGACCATTTGGGCATTAATGCCTTTATGGGCTCCTAAAAAATTGTTCTACTGTAAATTTTCATGTCTTCCCTCATGGTAGTGCTATTTAGTGTCTCGTGCGCGATGATGTCATTGCTAGGCACCGATACCTGGATGCGGCGTGCTGCCGGGGGCCTGAACCTTGGGATTTGCTATTTAAGATATGTGTCTGTAAGTCATTTTAGCCTGATGACAATGCCGTGCAGGCATTAAAGCGTTGCTGTTGATTTAAATAAAAGTTAAGTTTTACGTCTGCTTGGAGTGCTGCATCCCCTTGTTCCTGTATATATATATATATTTTTGAGAGAATACATTTTTATATATTTTATTAAGTAAATACCATTGTATATGTTGTTTCTCCATGCCAAACTTTCCTGGTTCCTTAATTCTATCACACTCATACTATCCGCATCTCTCACAAAAATGGTGGCATTTTTAGCAGATAATTTTGCACATCTCTCACAGATGTTGCCACTGAAAGGGTTAAGCTCCAATCATGGAGGCAAAAAAAAACATAGACCAGCACACGACTGAATGCTTTTAAGCAAAAAAACTTTTATCTGCAATACTTCAGCAGTGAGGATGAGGATGTTGCTGGCTGTTTTGTACAAATATATATTGAATTATGCCATCAATAATAAATTAAGTCAAATAATAATCCAACTTTACCTATGTTCACTTCTGACTTATTAAAGAAATGTACTTTTGACATGGAATATTTGAGACAACTATAGCATTACATTTAATATTAAAATAATTCAAAATGTCCAATTTTTGTCCATCAATTTTTTTTTTCAGTTGCTAAATGCCTACATTTTTTTATTTTGACATTTAAATATGAATCTGTTTAATTATAATATATTTTTACTAAATATGGGTTTCAATTTAATTCACATATAATGAATAAAAATATATGAATAAAAATAAAAATAATTTGGGGATTTTCTATAACCATAGATTTTGATTTGCATATGATGATGGATTTATCTTGCAAGATAGCAGTGTGACTTCTGTGATTTAATAACAGTTGTCTTTATGTGCTTTAACACTGTGCATTAAGGTCAGCTTTTCCTAGAAATGACTAGGACAGTTAGCTCCTTCATCTATGTGAATGCTCTTTATTATTAATGTATATTATTACTTCAAGTTTGTCAAAAAAAGAGACAGAGGCAAACATTCTGCCTTAATTCAGTCTTGCCAGCAAAATAGAACAGAAAATTATTCAGGGGAAATTTTCTGTCATCTCTGCAATACACTGATAAAGCTAAAGGCTAATATGGTTTGATATTTTTGTCACTCATTTGTCATGTGACCTTTCATGCTATCATTAATACTGCTGAAGGAAGAAGCAGATACACTAAAATAAGGGTGTGGAAAAGTCAGATTGCTTCTTTAGCAACTAATGGTTAGTCATAGCAATTTATGTTTCCCATTGGTAAAACCCTGATGGAACAGAAAATTTGTTATTAAAATTTGATTTTACTGTCTCGACACTGCCATAGAACATTTGCAGCTATCATCAATGATGAAAGTACTTGGGGTTAATAAACCTATATTGGAGTTATGATGTTAACGTAATAGAACATGCTTGTTAAAACATTGAAAGTTTTTCCAAATCTCTGTTTTTGATATTAAATCATATTACATGTCAAACTCATTAAAGTACAGGGACAAGTACAAGGACATCAAACATTCCCCTTTTCACAAATTAACTCTACTGTATATCACTTCACATTATATTAAATATATTTCAGAACAATATATTTCAGGAGGTCTGTATATTACGCTCCCACCAATGTATTGTTTTTGAGTGATACCCTTGCTGTACTTTGCATTTTTTTTATACTTAATGTTATATTACTGTGTAGGGTGCACATACTATTGACGTTTTTGAAAAAATAAATTTGAATTATTTCTCAAATTACTCTTTTTTGTAGTCATGTTCTGGGCAATTATGAGTCTACAGTCATTTTGCACATCTTTTAGATGGAGCAAGTTTATTTTAGACCAACATTTTTTCTTAGTCGGTGGGGGGTCATTAGTGACCAGATGGTATGGGGCTAATGAGTGCTAAAGCTATTTTTCCTTGTCTAGCTCTGGTTTTGGGTTTGCCGTTACACTGTTGCATGCTGATTTCTAAGGCTAGACTGGGTATTTTCAAAATGTTTTTGTACTACACCATGCATGTACAGTACATTATAAAGATGTATTTTTTATATACCATAGAAATAGTCACCAATTTGCATTGATTTAGGTTGAAAATGTAAAAATAATAAGATTTTGTTATGCATTAAATATATTTGAATGTGCTACAGTAGATGCAAATTTATAACTGGATAGAGAATTTCACAGTAAATTACAAAAACAAAACAAAAAAAAAACTTTGTGTATACAGTTCTAGTTTTTTTCCTTACAATTATTTTTGCTACATTTGTTATTTCTATATTACAGACATTTTTTTATGCTGATTTTCTAATGGGTATAATCATCTTTTATCTTGTCAGGTCAGGATTCTTTTCAGAAATTAGCTTTGAGAAAAGAAAAAAACACCACTAATGGGAGATTACCTAAGATGTTTATCATTATGTACACATACAGGCCCTGCCACACATGAAGAGCCAAGAACTGCATTATACATAGAGTTAAGGTAGCAACAGTGTTAAAGTAATAGTGTAGTGTTAGGGTTAGATTTAGATTAATGGGTTAGATAGTGGAAAATCACTATGTCAATATGAAAACTGTTGACATGCACAATGTTGGGATCATGGGTAAGGTACAGGTAGGGTAAAGGTTAGGTTTAGGGTACATTTTAATTTAAGGGTTAGATTTACAGTTAGTGCTAGAGTAGGGATAAGGTTAGGTTTACATATATAATACGCCAATGGTTAGGCTTAGGTTTAGTGTTAGGTTTAGATATACAGGGGTAGATGAATGAAGGGAGGAAAAGTGATAAAGTGTCTGGTACTTTATCACCAACCAATCAGCTTCTAACTGTGCCTTTTTAAACCCAGCCTATTACTTAACAGTCAGGAGCTGAATTGCTTGGTATAAAGTACCAGGCACTTTATCACTTTTCCCTTAACACTGCTTCATACTGTACATCATACCCCACAGTTAGAATTGGGTTAGGTTTAGATTCAGGGGAGGCATATAGTTAGATCTAGATTTTGGGTTAGGTTTAGTTAGGGTAGATTGAGAGTTAGAGTTTAGGCTTAAGGTTATGTGTAATGTTAATGCTACATTCAGAGGTTGAGTTAGGGGTAGGTTTATTGATTGTGTTAGACTTATAGTTATGGTTAGAGGAGCAATAGGGTGAGGATTAGGTTTAGGGTTTGGATTCGATTTTGGGTTTAAATAGTTCAAATGTATTATGCAAACATACCGACTGTCGAAGTTAACAATCTTGACACAATAACCATGCAAACTTATGACCATGTCAACATTCTGTATGTGTACCACTTTTAAATAATTCATTAACAAATATGGAATAGTGTGTATATATATATATATATATATATATATATATATATATATGTATATATATATATTATAAAAATAAAAATATATAGAAGTGCGCTCTATACAATGTTCACCACATTAAAATTAATAAAATAATAGATAAAAATGTAAACACATAAAACAAAAAATGATTTATTCGATTTTAAAGCAGATTAAAATATTCACTTTTCACAGAATTTAGATCCAACACCTGTATGGCTTCATTTCATGAGAGAAACCCTACGCATTTTGTCCAAACATGGACTTCATCAGGGGTAGTAGGAATCTATATGGATAGTAATGAAGGAGACAATATTTTCTCACAATCACGGCTGGGTGTGGTATATGGAACCACAGAGGTGGAAGGATTAGCCCCTATATGGGTCTTAAGGAAGGAGACAATATTTTCTCGCAATCAGCAATAACAGGTGGTGTTCTTAATAGTAGGGTGTGGTCTATGTTACCACAATAGAAAGGATAGCTCCTAGAGAGTTCGAGTAATCAGTGTTTCCTGTCTTGGAGCAAGGACATATGGTCCTTCTAATATATGAACATGCCCATAACCGCCAATGGCTCCCAACAGGGCGACAGATAACTTAGAAATGAGGAAAACATCATCCTCTGTGTATGGGTCTTAATTCACAGCTGGGGAAGAGATAAAAACCATGTAGCCCACCGCAATGTTTATTATAATAGCAGTCCAGGGGTGGGGCTGATGTAATCCAGTTTACGATTAGCCAAAATAACTACTTAATTATTATTAATTTCTAACCATAATATTTATAATAAAAACGTTTTATTTTAATTTAATTTGTTCTCAAGTAAATAGTAGTAATTAGGAAATTGAACCAATAGAGAATGTTTGAGGAACATTCAGAGGATTACTCTATGTGATAACTGAATCTAAATGTCAACCTATAGGGGTAAATTGACTAAAATGGGAGTTGTATTAAAGATGGGATATTTATCATAGCAACACAATCAGATTATATCTATCTTCTAGAAGATGCTAAATAAATAAGAAGTAGAATCTGATTGGTTGCTATGGGCAACATCCCATCTTCAATAGAACTCCCATCTAAGTAAATTTACACCTAAGAATCCAGAATTTAGGGCATTGTATATGCATTATATACAAAACAGCAATGTGCACCAGTTTAAAACAAAATTACAGAATGAAAATGGTAACTAATGGGCCATAAGTACTATAGTATAATGCACTACAACTAAGTGGATAGACTAATGCTCCACATCAACACATTGTAGAGTGTAAGCGGCCTTCAGTTTATTTCCTGTTTGATAGTGGCATTCATAATTATTTTTAGTGGAGAACCATTTGCACAACCTATACAAAAGAATCACAAAGCAGACAGATGAGAACAAACGATGAGTTCAAATACTCATAAATTGAATGTTTAAAAGTGGTATATGATAACAAAGACATAACACTTGCCCTTTAATTTTGTTTTGTCCATCATTTCTGTAAGGTCTGACATTAAATCACTTCAATGTAAGCAGCATGTTAGAAAAATGATAATATTGTATTAAAGTGTTGAAGGATACTACTCTGTGTATGACCTAGCTTTGTTCAATGTCCTCTTGTGTACAGGAATTTTCAGTGCAAAAAGGTGACAAGAACAATAGTATGTGAGAACCTTAAAACTTATATGTTGAAAAATAAAACAAACAGTTAGTGTCATGTCCTCTACAGTTATACAATTTAATAATTACAATTAGAACCATCTTAATACTGAAAATAAAATCAAAGACACAGTGGCGGATTAAGCACGGGGAGACACGGGCGGTCGCCCGGGGGTCCCAGACATAAGGGGCCCCCACATCCGCACTGCTGCCGGTGTGGGGCTCCTGTTGCCCCGTGCTTGGGCAGCGGGTCGGGCAGCGCAGGTGGGTGGCACAGCGCAGACAGGCAGGGCGTCCCTGTTGTGGTCTGGCCAGTCAGCACCAGGGTCCCTGCCGCAGATGGGAAGTCGGCGGTGGGGTCCCTGCGGTGGATGGGAACTAGTAGCCAATACCGCTACTAGTTCCCATCTGCTGTAGGGACTCCGCTGCTGACTTCCCATATACTGCAGGGACCATGACAGCTCAGATCGCTGCAGGGACCTCCTGTCCGCCTGCGCTGCCTAGCTAACAACCTCCCCTGGGGGGTGTTAGGGGGGATGTGCCTGTGGGGCCCCTACATTGTTGTTGTCCAGGGCTCCCACATACCATAATCCGCCCCTACAAGGACATACAGTATTAGAGATGCATATATATTCAATGTAGACTTAAAGTTAACAAACAGATTTATTGTTCAATATTTTAAAGATGCTTATTAAATTATACAGGTTATATCATCATCTATGACACACATACTCACTATGGCCCTTATTCTGATCGGTGCGGCCGGAGCCGATTATGCGGCCAGGACCGTGCGTGCGAAACCCCGCCTTCCATAAGGATCGCCAACTCCGTCCGTATGCAGTAAGAAGCTGTCCGAACGGACCGCACGTGTATTTTTCACGGAATACGCCTCCTCCATCTAAGGGAACCTCCCCCATCATTCGATGGTCGCAGACCATCGAATGCAGGACCGAGTGCTCCACCAGCACCCGCAACCTCAGACCACACGGACATTTTTCCGTGCAAAAGCAGGGATCTGGGCGGGCAGCTGACATCCGGCGATGTCATATATCCGCCCCCTACACGTGCGTCACCGCCGCATTACCATATGTACGCCCAGCGTTTTCATGGGAACGCCCATGAAACGCGGGGCGTATGCATATGGTAATGAGCCCAAATAGCCCTTCACGCCCCTCTCCACCCCCTGTTCGGAGTGTTCACATATCATGCGGGATTTGGCCGTACGCCCCGCTCGCACATGCGCAGAGACGCCTCTGCACATGCGCAGACACAAAACATCGGCGGGCCGAACGCACGCGGATATATCCGCACCGATCAGAATAAGGGCCTATATGAGATAGCAATTAATCAAAGATCGATTTGTACTTTACAGTCTCCTAATAGTTTTGTTATACATTTGGGTTATCAAAATTGTTATGATCCTCATGTGGCATTTCACAACTCTATAGTTGCAACACCCCAGATACAGTAAAAAAAATTTTACTTAACAGTGCATATTAATTAATTATTTTATTTATTGACAGTTTCTTATATAGCGCAGCAGATTCCGTTGCGCTTTACAATAGTAGACAGTGATAAAACAAACTGGGTAACAACAGACAGACTTGGAGGTAGGAGAGCCCTGCTGCAAGCTTACAATCTATAGGGATATAGTAGGGAAATACAGGGACAGGCACCAGTAATAGCATAGCAGTCCCACCAAGTTACAAGTCCAGAAGGGAAGCTAAATAATACATAAGTGCCTCAGAGGGTTATGAGTGTAGAAATTAAATATGATAGGCTTGCCTGAAGAGTTGAGTTTTCAGGGAACACTTGAAAGTTTGGAGGCTAGCGGAGAGTCTTACTGTGCATGGAAGGGCATTCCATAGGATGGAAGCAGCCTGATGAAAGTCCTGTAATAGTGAATGGGAGCTAGGGATCCATGCAGAAGAGAGACGAAGATCTTGTGCAAATTAATGCCTAGCTCTTACAATTTTGACAAAATAATTTCATCTATTGTGTTGAACTTTTACTACTGAGTGGGGGGTATTTAAAGATAAATCAGGTGCAGCTCAGAGGCAGACAATAATACTTTCTATATACACAAGTCAAACTTCATTTATACCCACTTTACACTGAAATACGGGTTGGCCACATAACCTATTTACATGTCAGTGCATAATCAATTTTTTGTGAAGTATGAGAACAATCATCAGACATGGAGGTTATCCAATTAATGCGGAAAATGCTTCAGATTTTTCCGATTTTTTTTTTTTATATGGGGAATCCAATTAGATCTCCCGTAAAAAAAAAAAGAATTTCACACGAAAACTCACAGGTTCAGTTAAACCTTTGTGTTCTCGTTTTCACACCCCTGAGAAGCTGGCACTTATCGGGGATTTTGTCTCACCTGCCTGAGGATGGTGAAATAGAATCCCTGCTGAGACGCTGCTTATGTCAGCTTTTCAGGTTCAATAGGATAGCCCCTCCAATAACATTACAAGTGGTAAATTACCACATGCAATGAGGAGTACTGTAATTGTATATCCCCCACACAGTATTTTAAAAATACAGTATTTATTGAACCTATTACAGTTCTTGTTTATATGTATATACAATACATTTTTAGAATCTGTATTGTTCTTATTGTCTAATTACAGCTACGCAACAGTGTTCTGGCACAATCTGTCACTATCTTTATATATGTTGTGTATATATATGTCTATATTTGCGTGCATGCTCCAGCATACTCACATACTGTACTAAGGAAGTTGACATTTATCTCTAAGTGAAAACAAGCAAAGATGACAGCTCTAAATTGCAGAGCTCTAAATAAGTCCCTAGGAGACTGTGCATAGAGAAACTGAACTATACATTTCTTTAAAATAAACTTTAACACATAAGTGGTGTAATAGGGCTCACTGTTGCTTTGCAACTCATGGTTTCCCCTAATTTTAGTTAACCAACATTTACAAAATATAATAGTTGAATATTGTTTCATAGGAAAATGTAAGGCAATTTAATATATCACTTTAAATACATTCATCGTGAATACAGTAAGTCTATTTTGCTTTAAGAAAAGGTTGTAAAGTATATGGATGAAAAATATTGCTTCCATTAGGAAATGTGTGATAGTAATTTATTATGTAGCATTTTATTATGTACTAAGCCAGCCACTTGCTTCTTTAGTCTTATAGTAAAGAGTAATTTAAAATGGATAAAAAAAAAATATTTTCTTAGCAATTTCAACTTTTTGTTGTACATTGACCTTGTTTAAAAAAAAAATGAAGAAAAAGTATAAATATTGAATGAACAATATGGAATATGTAATAATGCAATCTTACTAAATTCTAGTTTGACTAATCACTAGTTTAATAGAGAACAGAACTCACATTATTTATGTATAACTAGTTCCCAGCCCGTCAAAATCACAGAACAACATAACAGTAGTGGTAGCCGCAGTTGCTATGTGTGGAAATTCAAGCAACACTTGAATTGCTTTATTAAAATTGCGTTTTCGCCGGCTTGCACAACACTTGAAGTCACCCTATAGAGATAAGAAGTAGCATTAGCCTTTTATTATACTGTATATTATAATCTCTTTTCATTATAAAGAATTCTACTGCTACTACTACTGTATGAAACTAATGAAGGAAACAGCAAAGGACTGTTTTATAAACTGCAGTGTTAGTAAGTGAAGTTTGACCAATGACACTATAAGTCAGAGTCAAATTCCACACAAGTACCCAGATATTAGGATTCTGTAGGAGTATACAGTAGTTTCCACTATGCTGTTGTACCAGAGGTAGATACATATTGATTTTGGGGTATAAGTAAGACAAGCATTATTATATTGTTCTAGCGCCAGTCCTATAATCAGATGTTATTTAAAGTCGATCTTCACTTAAAATATACCAAGTTTGTATTATTATTAGTATTTCTATTATTAGTATTGTTTATTTATATGGCACCAGAAGTGTTACTAACAATAAAAAAATGAGCAAAAAATAAATTGCAGTAGAAGACAATTTAGGACAAGTACTTGCTAAGTAGAGAGAGTTGCATAAGGGAACAGGGCACCCAATCAATTTTTTGGGTGGCAGATATATCTCAAAGCAGCAGTATTATTGGAGTGAACCAGACCAATAAGCATTTTTACCACCACCCAACACTAACAATGAAAAAAATAATTCATATATTATTCATCATGTGTCCAGCACAGGCGTATATCCACAAAGAGATTCACAGTCCATTGCACAGAATGATCTTTTATTTAAAAAATGGATCAAATGATTGGGATCCAGGCATAAAGAAATGTTTTTTATAATAGTCTAGTGCAGGCATGTCCAACGTTGGCCCTCCAGATGTTTTTAAACTACACATCCCAGCATGCTTTGCAATAGTTTTAGCATTCTCTAATAGCAAAACTGTTACAAAGCATGCTGGGATGTGTAGTTTCACAACATCTGGAGGGCCAACGTTGGACATGTCTGGTCTAGTGGAAAATCAGACTTTGGCCCATTTATCGATAACTTATGAGCCCAATATGCATCTAAACTGGATAATACACAGTGATAATATATCACTTTTATGATGAGAATTCTCCAAAAGAGAGCACAATCTAGTGTATAGCAGCCTTCTCATCAGCAGCCAGAGAGAATATATATATATTCTAAGAAAAGCACATTAGGAGAGAGGTTAGAGCTTACATTCTAAAGGGTGGGGCAGACAGAGATGATTGACACAAAAGCTGTAGAAGAAGCATACACACAATAATCGTATTGCATCCATATGGTAGTTGTCTAACATCACTCCACTGAGCTTTGGCGCTTATTGCTCCATTAACTACATAAGTTTTGATTCCCAATGTATTCCTAATAAGTATTAATATCTTGATACTGTAACTTTTACATGTAATTCTGACCTCAGTAACATATGCATGCTATAGAAATCATCCAGTGGTTGTGCCTCACACAAAACCAGCACAAGGAATCCCTGACATTTTTTTGTTACTGTGAACATTTGTGAAACAGTGGTCAAAGCCTTGCTTTTTATGAGACACAAACAGGTATTAACATAGAGCAATCCAAAGGAATTCTAATCAAATAGTTAGATTTATATAAAAAACTAGATATATAATTCCTACTATGTTCATACTACATGTTGGGTCTCCCATATCTGGAATGCCTGGAAACAAAAGTATTTAGAATTTAGCATTTTTCAAATACAGTATTTTGTAAAATTTGTAAACCATAATAAGATCTCTTGGGGATGGGAACCAAGCCTGAACAAAAAATGCATTTATGTTTTGTATACATCATATACAGATCGCCTGAAATTAAGTGTATCCAGTATTTTTAATATTTTTTGCATGAAACAAAGTTTGAGTACACTGAGTAAGGTGTCATTATCGCATTCTTGTGTAAAAAAAATTATGAATCTCAGAATATTGTGGATAATAGATTTCCAACTGGGACACTCTACAGTTATTCTTTTTTTTTAACATTCAATTTTTATTGTGAATTTTTCCAGAGGGTAACTGGGGTTATTCTTAATTTATATATGTTTTGTAGTTGATCATAACATGTGTTATACATACTTTTTGTTTCCTTTTTTTACCATGTTTTTATCATTTTTTTTACAAAATGAAAAAGAAAACTGACCAAATGTCAAAATTGTTTAATTAATTAAAATTCTCACTTTACAACAAATTCAATATATTTTTGAAGATGGTACATGTTAGCAATGAAACAGCCAACAGAACCTGTGTAATGCACATGTTTTCATTTTTACAAACATGGCATGCTGTTTATTTTTAGGAAATTCTAGAATATGCTTCCTATTTTACAGTATGTTAATGAAAAAGAAACTAATGTGGAAAAATTGTACAGCAACATTATAACTGTATTAGTATCTCTATTTTCAAAAATGCTGCAACTTTAGAGGGAAGTAGTTGTTTATCTCATGCTGTATCAAGAATTTTGTCCAGTTCTTGATATGATCATTTTCTCAGCCAGGAATTCCTTATTCAGCTCAGTTGCAAAATTTCTTGACCACTTTTTGCAGCCCTGTGTTCAGGCCCAACAGTGTTAAGTACAAGATAGAACATCAATTCTACAAATAGTAGAAGAGTTTGGGCCAATTCTATCTACTACGTAGCTATGTTTACTCGAAATTAGTAGTCTATATACCAGCATTCTTCAACAGGATGGATTAGAAACCACTAAAAGCCCATTGGAAAAAAACTGTTGTTTTTTTTTTTGCGATAGTCTGCAAATTCATCTCTTCATTAAATTGCTGGAGTTGACATTTAAGAGTAACTATATTCTCTTTAACAGAGAACATTACATCCAGCATGCGGGTTGTGCATTGGTCTTTAACGTCGCAATCTCGTATGCTAATATGCATATGTTCTGGATTAAACATCAGTTGTTCTTTTCCTCTGAGATTATGCAGCATTAAATGTTCTATACTGTACATGCTACATTGATGGCTGTTTTGGTCAGAACCAGAAGCTCTCTTTAGGGACAACATGAAGAGAATAAACACCTTGGATTGTCCAGTTAAGTTTACATTTGAGAAGGATCAGTCTACAAAACATTTCTTTAGATGTTTGGATCCAAAAGGTTCAGAATACACTTTCTACATCAATGTACTCAAAGGAGACTGATCTTAGTCACTTGCTACTCGCCTTTGGCCAGATCTGACCTTCTGACCAAATTGACCAAATGAGGAGAATATCCCACTTCTATTCATTGGGTACTTCAATTTAATACATTGCATTAGACAATCAATGATTCCACTAATGCTTTGTGGATGATTTAAAGATTTAAAATCTAAAAAAAATTATAATAAGGGACTGGCTTAGCAAGATACAACCAACCTATACCCTAACCAAACTAGGAGGTTGCTACATGTTTTGGCTGCATAACATGCAGCTAGCTATATGTTGCAAGCCAAACATTCTACCACCCCCACTCTGCCCACAAATACTTTCAGATGACATGCAGCAGTGCCTTTGTAGTGTATATAATCAAATGCTTTTGTTGTCTTTTCTATATCAGCAAGCAGATTACTCTGTGATCCATGGGGCCATGAATCATAAGATTATCAACCAACCTGTTGCAAAACATTTTGCATTTGCATCACACAGTTTATCATCACTATGATTTATTATTATCAACCAAATACAGGATGATGATCAAGGTGGAGATCATGGTAAATGTCTACTACAGTTGGAATCAAACTGGATCTTGGGGCAGCATTTATGGTGCAGTGGTTAGCATTACTTCCTCAGAGCACTGAGGTTTTTCATTTGATGCCCACCATGACCCTAACCGTAACTGTGCAAAATGTTAATATTCTCCCCAAGTGCTTGCATGGGTTTCCTCCAGGTATCCTTGTTTTCTCCCACAATCTATAAATATGCTGGTAGGATATTTTGCTCCAAACAAATAACAAAATGAACCCTAGAATGTTTGTCTGTGTACATGTGATAGGGGTATTGAATATAGATATGTCCAGGTTATCTTTAAAGTATTTACATTTTTATTTACAGGATTGGCTTATCAACTTAAAGAAGCTTTCACATTTCATGTTTTTCTTACTAATTTAGATTTAGATTCTCTGATGTGCAGCCTGTTTCCACATTCAGGTCTGTGTTTATTGTCTCCATTGTTACCTTACATAACGTTGTCTCCAGTACCCTGAGATGATGTTCCAGAAGCAGACAGCATGCAGGTGAGCGTACACCTGAAGCAATGGGTGACCAGGAGATGAACATGGTGTATAGACATTGATACGTGTGATGGCATGGCTATTTAGGTGAGTGTAATGTACTTTCACTGATATTTCAATTCTTCTTTGAACTGTAGTTTTCATTAGATTGGAGTGCTGATTCTAGTTGGATTGAAAATATGTATATAAATATATATATATATATATATATATATGCAAATGGGACCGGCTCTCCACTCAAAAACAAACACACTGTGCACAAGATACCTGGGTGCTTCTCCAAAGAAAGCAATATTTGTAGCCACTAGGATATAACTGGAAAAGGAGGCACTCCCCGGATTTGAAAATAGACACAACAGTCCACAAATGGAGCCTTCTGGTGGCTGAAGTTGTGCTTGCTTAGGTTAGAAGAAATCCTAGTTACAGTGGGACTTTTCAACATAATAACTATATCAGTCTTGCTATTATCCTTCTTTATTGACTGAAATGCCTTATGCAATGATGTCTATATACAAATGAAGCAGCATCCGTTGGAGCTGCTCCTGGCAATCAAATTGCCTTCTGCCATCCACCACCATCCACTGGAAGAGGGCACATGTGCACGAGACACTTGTGCGCCCAGTCTGACGAAGCCAGCCGCCCTCTGCCGCCTGCTGACCCTCTGGCTGCCCCCAGCCCCCTCGATCCCTCCCCATCTCCCTTAAGTGGAGAAGGGAAAGGAAAGCACTCCCCACCACCATGTTGATGGGGGCATGCGTGCGTATGAGATGCTCGGGCATCCCTGTCAGATGGAGCGCTATTTCTTTGTTAGTGTCAAAATGTATCCAAAAGGCATTTCTTGATTGGATCTGAAAGTTAGGACACATAGGTTTTTTATATATATAAATTTGTTTGCTGAAAGTTACTTCCTAAATATATGAGGATCAAAAAAGTACAGTTTTTTTGCACCCTCAAAAGTTAAAGTTCTGTTGCTAAATCCAAAAAAATGTAGGTGTTCCAGTTCCAGTTCTTTTTTTTTTTTTTTTTTCAAACTTTGAAGTTTAGTGTCTTGCAAATTGATTAGTTCATCTTACAGGTATCTTGCTTCACTACCATTAAAATTAACAAAAATCTAGTACAGTATCTCTTTTCACAGGATTAAAATTGCTGACTGAAACAACTTAAATATACTTATACTTACTTATATTCTTTTAAAAGTTCATTAAAACATGGAAATCAGAATCAGAATCACTTTATTGGCCATGTATACGAGAGTATACTAGGATTTTTTTGTGGATACAGTGCAGCTTCAAGCATGGTACAAGAGGGATAACAGGACATACATACATTACATCAGTTGCGCATACAAATGACAATTCACATGTTAGGATTTGCAAGGTTAGATAGAGCAGTTAGGTGTTTAGATTAGCAGTATCTTAGAGTACATTGATCAATAGCTGAATAGCTATCAGGAAGAAGCTTTTTGCGGTTCTTAATGACTTGGCAGAAATGGTCCTGAAGCGTCTACCTGATGGGAGAATATCAATCAAGTTATGGCCAGGGTGGAGTTTGTCCGCCATGATCTTCCCAGCTCACTTCTTGGCAGTACTTATGTATTGTTCCCTTACAGGGGGAGGTCTGTCCCAATAATCTTCTCTGCTGTAGTCACCACTCTTTGCAGGCTTCACTTGGCCCCTCCACACCAGATTGTAATAGAGGGGCATAGAATGGACTCCACGATAGCAGTGTAAAAGAGTTGCAGCAGCTCTTGCAGAATGTTGAATTTTTCTCAGTTGCCTCAGAAAGAACAGCCGCTGTTAGGCCTTTTTGACAATGGAAGTTATGTTGGACTCCCATCTGAGGTTGCAAGAGATTTTTGTCCCAAGGAATTTGAAGGTCTCTACCCATGACACCACTCTGTTGGAAATTACCAGTGGGACTTTGACATTTGGTTTTCTCCTGAAGTCTACTATCATCTCAACTGATTTGATGGGGTGTAGGTCCAGGTTGTTTCTGCCGCACCACTGTGAAAGTCTGTCCACTTCCCGTCTGTATGCAGACTCATCTGCCTGCTTGATTAGGCCGATGATGATGGTGTCGTCAGCAAATGTTATGATTTTTACTGACTGGTCACTCGAGATGCAGTCATTAGTGTAGAGAGAGAAGAGCAGGGGGAAAAGGAGACATCCCTGGGGAGCACCAGTGCTGATCGTACGAATGGTGGTTGTGAAGGCTCCAGCTTTCACCACCTGTTTCCATGCCATCAGGAAGTCCACAATCCAGGAGCAGGTAGATTACGGCACTCCTAGGGAGAGAAGTTTGGGCTTTAGGATAGCGGGGGCAAGTGTGTTAAACACAGAGCTGAAGTCAATGAATAGGACACTCGCGTAGGTGCTTGGATGATCCAGGTGTTCCAGGATATAATGCAGCCCTAAGTTAATTGCATCCTCAACGCTTCTGTTTGCTCGGTAGGCGAACTGCAGTGGGTCGAGATGGGTGTTTGTCACCTCCCTCAGATGGTTCATTACCAGTCTTTCTAATGCCTTCATGACCACTGATGTTAGCACGACTGGCCTGTAGTCATTTAGATCCTTCTCAGCCAACTTCTTGGGAACCAGAATAATAATTTAGCGTGAAGCAGGCGGGGACCCTACTCATTTCCAGTGAGGTGTTAAAGATGACAGTGAAGATGAGTGCAAGCTGCATTGCACAGATCCTAAGGGTAGATGGCGACACTCCATCAGGACCTGCAGCCTTCCTAAGTTTGACCCTTTTGTACAAAGCTTCTAACTCCCCCTGGTCCACCTGCAAGACCTCGGAGTGTCGGTCAAGGTAATGTGGCAGTGGAGCCGCCTTACTATGGTCGAGAGGAGGGGGGTATGATGCACTGGGCTCTTTTTTTGAATCTGCCGTAAAACTTATTCAGCTCCTCAGCCAGTTCCTGGAGCATTGGAGTTGGGCTTGGGGCTTTCCTGTAGCTGGTAATAGCTTGCATACTTTTCCAGACTGCAGCAGGGTCATTGGCTGAGAGGTTGTTTGTCTGCTTGCTGGTGTAGTGCTTTTTTGCCAGCCTGATTTCCCATGTCAGGGTTTTCCTAGCCTCTTTGTACTGTGCTATATCCCCCACCACTGTAGGCCTCCTCCTTTGCCCGGCTTCCTTAGCTGTCCTATTGTTATTAAAGGATCGAACTGTTTTGGATGGTACACACAGATCCTCGCAGAAACTGACGTAGGATGGTTTTTGCGTTCCAATAACCTCCCGGATACAGCAGAGGGAGTTAAAAGAAGGTTACACAATAGAGATCCTGTGAGCGGTCTTTCACCCACATCATCAAGAGTGGATACACCGCCGGAAGTCGTGTGTTCCACCGTTTTAGCGTGGACGCGACTTCAGGAAGGAGTCCGTCTGTGACAGGCTGTGATGTGACGTACCGCCGGAAGGAACTTGCGTTCCACGTGCGGGTCACAGTAAACAGACCAGGAAGACTCTTTGGACAGGCGATAGAAAGTGACGGACCGCAGGAAGCGCTGTGCGCTCCACATGCGGGTCACTAGGAACCTGCATAAGGCAGTTTTAACATAACCATTACGGGGGCATTCTATTAAAGGATACAGCTCCCGGGGTGGTCTCCAGGACTTCCTGAGGACTACCTAACCACCAGCAACATTTAAAAGGTTCATAATACATTTTTACCTGTTTTTAATGGATTTTAATTTATTGAATCTGTGGATGTCTTTCTTATAATGTATGATATGCATGTATATATTTGGTTTTGATGAAATTGACCATCAGCCAATCATGAGGGAGAGGAAGGGGAGGATCTTTCTTGTAGATGTGTATAAAAAGGCCTAATGGAGGTTGGAGGTACCACCTTGAAAAAGACCAACGGGTCGAAACGCGTTGGTGCGGTACCTCCTGGCCATTTGCTGTACAACTTTGTTTGCCTTCCTGGACACCCCAACTTTGATCTGGTGAGTCACCCCGGGTTTTTTCCATCTTACTCCCAGTAACAAAGTGAGGAGAAAAGGAGGCTTTTTTAAAAGACCAGTTTTTAGAGACTTTTACATATATATTTGTTCGTGTACTATTTGGAAAATAAAAGGATTTGTTTTTGAATATCACTTTGGATGGACATCCCCTCTATTTGAGATATGAAAGATACCTTGATGAGAGGATCCACATCTGTACTAAAGTGAGCATACACGTAAGCACGCTTTCTGGAGGTGGATGGGAATGAATGTGATCTCATAAAAAGATACCGTGATAAGTGTTTCCTTTGTTTGCATATGTAAGCATACATGTAAGCTAAGAAACGTACTACCAGCACGAGGTGACCCCTAATTCAAATAAGGACAACACCTTGGGTTTTAGAAAGGACCCCATGTGTTTACTTCCCCCGGTTTAATACTAGAATATGTATATGGGCATGAACGCCTACTAAAACCATCTTAAAAAATCATTTCTTTTTCATAATTGTGATAAACCACACCCCCGACTGAGTTGTGTGAGCCAGAGTGTCCAATACACACAGGAGAACCGGTGGTGTTTTCAAGAAAAGATACCTTGATAGGTTTACCACACAAGATGCATATGTAAGCATACATGTGAGCATTTCCTCCTTTTGACTACACAAGGTGTTCCCTAAACCATTAAAGAAGACACCCGGGCATATAGAAGGACCCCATATATCTCCCAACATCTTTATTGAAAACGTGTGACATTCCAGAGACTGAGACTGTTTTTTTGTATATCTTCTCTTTTCATGGTCCGGTTTTCAACTGAACTTTTGTGAACTTCATATACCACTTCTTTTTCGCCTTTAACGGACACGATCTCATCACGAGGAGACGGTATGGTCCCTCTCTTTTTTGAATAATACAACCATCATTCCCATGTGAGGGTCGCCGCACTAAAAAAAACCCCGTTTGTCACAACGTCTGCTAGTTCGTTCAGGTCAGTCGCAGAGGCTTCAAAAACTCTCCAGTCAGTGTAATCAAAACAAGTCTGAAGCTTTAGTTTTGTCTCACTTGACCAGCTTTTAACTGACCTGACTTTAGCTTCTGACTATACGTTGGGAGGAGGTGGACCAAGCAGTGGTCAGAAAGTCCCAGGGCTGCTCGTGGGATGGATAGTTAGGTAGACATTATAGCGGTGCAGCAGTGGTCCAGCATCCATCCCTCCCTGGTGTGACATTTGACCTGCTGCTTGTACTTTGGTAACTCCTGGGACAGCTTGGCCCTGTTGAAATCACCTAATATTATGAACAGGGAGTCCGGGTGCTTGAGTTCGGTGTTTGTTATCAGGAAAGCTAGTTGTTGTTGGTGTGGTACCAGGATAATTGAGGCAAATTCATGGGGGGAGTAGAATGGGTTGCATTTGATGGTGAGAATCTCCAATTGAAGGCTGCATGATTTACCCAGAGTCTTTACATCGTTGCACCACCTTTCATTTATGTAGAAGCAGATTCCTCCACCTTTGGATTAGCCAGAGAGCCAAAGCCTGGCAGAGACACAGAGGAGTCTGTTATGAGGTCGTCTAGCCATGTTTCAGTGAAGCATAAGACAGAGGACCCTGCTGTGCCTGATCTAGTGGCGTTTATTAGCAGAGATAGCTCAAAACAATTTTGATTGAATTTCTTTCTTAAAAGGTTCTTAATCTATCTTCCAAAGGAAATGTTATACTAGCCATCTTTGTTTTATTTGTGATGTTTTCATTTAGTCAGGTCTGAATTCTGTAAATAATTGGAAAAATATCAGTGAAAAAAACATAGTTTTAACCATCATTAAAAATCGTCCTTCAAAGAGTATTGTCTTGCATTTTCATTAAAGATAGTTTGATTTCGAGATGAAGATGAATAATCTTTATAATACTTTTCCTTTGATGAGCCATTTAACTTTACTGTTATAAATTACATGGAAAATTCTTGAAACGTGATGATTAGTTTCTCATGAATTTATAAAATTAACAGTACTTACTTATTTTATTATTATTAGTTTAAATTAAGCCCCAACTCGGCAGAAAGAAATGAAAGCTGTAAACTACAATGAAAAGTTATTACATTCTCCGGTACTTATGTATTATCTGGGCGCCCGATTTTTTGATTGTATGCCTTAACTTAAGGCATACAATCAGATGCGATGCGATGCGATGACCCGATTTTTCCATAGGATTCAATGTTAAAATGGACTCCATTTTAACATGGAATTCAATGGGAAAAAGGGGTCCTTTTCATACCCCTACTATCCAAGTGGGCATGGAGTTGGATATAAACCTGTGGCGAGCGTAGCGAGCCACCGAGCCCGAAGCGTGGCGAGTGAAGCGAGCCCCGCGAGGGGACGGTATTCTGTGTCCCCTCGCAGGGCTTGCTACGCTCGCCACGCTTCGGGCTCGGTGGCTCGCTACGCTCGCCACAGGTTTATATCCAACTCCATGCCCACTTGGATAGTGGGGCAAGGAACAGGACCCCTTTTTCCCATTGAATTCTATGTTAAAATGGACTCAGACCATTTTAACATTGAATCCTATGGAAAAATCGGGTCCATCGCATCGCATCCGATTTGGTCGCATGCGATGCGATGTGCCCGATCCGACCCGATTTCTAAATCGGGCGCCCAGATACTACATAAGTACCCATTCTCCTTATTTATATATTTATTCTGTAAACAGATAAATCCAACTAACTCTTTGTACAAAGGACGCTTTTGGTCACTGAGAAACTTTATGAACTATAACTTATCTATGCACTGGCTATTCCCAAGTGTGGGGTGCAATTTGACATGTGACTTAAATCATACGGCTCAGCACTCACCATAATAAACTCACTCACCAAAATAAACAGTGGGATTCTAGTACTGTACATTAATTGATTAATGCATTCAAGCTTACAGCACACAACAAGGGACCCCATTTCACTGCATATCCTACTCTATCACTCATAATTATAAAACTGGGAAATGCTATTGCATGAGAATTAGACTTTATAATTCAATTTTTATTTATATAATTCAGTATAACAACATACATTAAAATTTACATGTTACCAAGTTGTATATTAGCCATCCATATATATCATGATCTTTGCGTATCTTTTTTCCATGCTACGGCGCTGCACAACGCACTCCCCCAGTCTTTTTATTTTTTATTTAGTGTTATACTTCTTTTGTGATTTATTAAGGGGTTCATATCTACAGAAACAAAAAAGGATACCCCGTTCTTTTAATCTTTTTTTACTTCTTTATGTTCATACATTCCTTCTAGCGTGCCTTTCGGTGTCCAAATCTTATGTGAAGTTCATCCCTATCTTAATATTACTCACTCCTCTTTCTAATTTCCCTATCGAGGAGAGAGACGGGTGTGAAAGTGAATAAATAACTTTGTGAGTAATTAACTTAATATGATTTCCAAGTATTTTCTTAACCTTATCCCCCTAGTTTAATGCAGCCGGGGGGTCGCTATGCAGCACCGAGCCTTGGATATAGCTATTTTACAACAGTTACATGGTTCCCAATACATATTTCATTTCCTCCCCGCCCCCCCCCCCCCACATACCCTCCCACAGGCCCTCCCACCTACCCCTAGGTTAACACTTATTCTTTCAATTTACAATCTACATATTCCAGCGTGTCTGATTTGTCTAATTGCCCCATTTGTTCCATATTAGATGGAATTTATTTACTGTTCCCCTGGTCACGTGTACATATCTTTCATGGGAAATAGTCTCCTGCACCAATGCCGTCCACATGGCCACCTCTGGCCCTTCTTTTGCCATCCATTTTCGAGCAATGCATATTTTGCCCAGGGTACACAAGTTAATAAAAAATTGTCTCACATGCTTATCCAATAGTCCCTCCTCTACTATCGCCAATATACATGCTTTAGGTGTACAGATGTTACAAGGGATACCCTTTATTGCCAATATGTTTATGACCCCTGTCCAAAATCTCATCACCCGCAGACACGTCCACAGCGTTCCGTTAGGATTTTGACACTTAGGACATTTAGCATCAACTCTGCCCCCGAAGTTGTACATACGTTCCGGGGTCATATAAGTCCTGTGAAGCAGGTATAATTGGGTTTGTTGGAACCTTACTTGGTTAGTGGTCGTTTTTACATTCACCAGGGCTTTTTCCCACTCTTCCTCTGTTATAAAACCCACATCCCTTTCCCATTTAGCTTTTGTTTTTTCTAGCCCATCCCTCTGTTTGATTTGAGTTAGTGCTTTGTAACAAAATGAGATTTCATGTCTCATGGGGATTTTTTTTTAATAATTTTTTTGTTAGGGAGTCACATATATCTGGTTTCCCCCCATTGAACTGTTTCTCAAGGCCATTTCGCAATTGGATATATCTAAACAGATACTTATTAATTTTAGTGATTGGAATGATCGTAACCCATCATCTCTATACAGTTGTCCGATTTCCTTTATGCCCTTTACCCCCCAGAATTTCTCCATTTGTAGTTCTTTTAACTCTTTCAGGGAATGGGCATTGTGTAGTGGCATTTCTGGGTCTATCCCTTGACCATCCAATAGCACTTCCACCCACCTCCATATCATAATTCCCTGTCTGATTATTGGGGGCCATTTATGTTTCAAATTGCCGCTCAGCAGCAATTGCAAAGGAGTAAGGCCTGGGGACACAAGTCCCACTAACTCATATATTAAATCATGCTCGCCCCCTTTCTGGACCCAGTTTCCCACGTGGGTTAAGTGGGTAGAGAGATAGTATAACCAGAAGTCTGGCAAAGCCAACCCTCCCTCCCCTTTAAGTTTAGTAAGGATGTCTTTTCTAAGTCTGGCTCTTTTACCGCCCCAGAGTAACGAGGATATTAGGCCATCTATTAACTTAAATATACTTCGAGGGAGATAAAGTGGTGAGTGTCTAAGTATATACACTATTTTTGGTTGGATAATCATTTTAACCAAGTTGACCCATCCTGTCATTGTCAATGGCAACTTACCCCATGGCCTTATCCTAGATTTTACATATTTGATTTGGGGTGTTATATTAAGTGACTTAAACCTATTTATCTCCCTCGAGACCCATATCCCCAAGTATTGGAATTCGTTTACCCATTTTAAAGGGTTATGTATTGTCCGTCCTGAGGGGAGATTATCACTTAAGGGGAGGATACATGATTTGGGCCAATTAATCTTAAGACCTGAATGACCTCCAAAGTTATCGATTATATCCAGAACTTCTGGTATCACTTTATGGTAACTATGAATAAATAACAAGATGCCGCCTGCATATAGTGCAATATGATCTTCCCTTGCTCCTATTTTTAAACCCTTGATTACTGGGCTACCCCTTATCAGGCAGGCTAATGGTTCTATCGCTATCGCAAATAGCCCCGGTGACAATGGGCAACCCTGTCTTGTGCCCCTCCCTATCCCAAATTTGGGTGAGATATAGCCATTGACAGAGACCCTTGCCACCGGGGCCTTGTATAGCATCTTGATCCAGTTAATAAACACGGGGCCTATCCCTACCCATTCCAGTACTTCCCATAGGAACCCCCATTCAATGGAATCAAAAGCCTTAGCTGCATCTAAGGAAATAACCACTGAGTCTTCCCTGTTGTCTTGTGGGGACTGAAGATGACAATAAAGCTTTCTCAAATTAGTCGTGGTTGATCTCCCCGGCATAAAGCCGGTTTGATCCGGGTGGATTATCTCACTTATAACCTTGCTAAGTCTTTTTGCTAGTATCTTAGCCATGATCTTTATGTTGTTTGTTAATAACGAAATCGGCCGGTAAGATTAAACTAACCTAGGGTCCTTATCCTTTTTTGGGAGCACTACAATTAGTGCCTCCGACATGGAGGCGGGTATACTCTTACTATCGAATAGTTCAGTAAATAATTCCAGAAACTTTTGCGAGAAGAACTTCTTATGCCTCTTATACAGTTCCTGCGGAATACCGTCCATTCCAGGGGCTTTGCCTCCCGGGATGTCTGTTATTGCTTCTTCTACTTCTGCTAAGGTTATGGGGCTAAGGTTATGGGGCTATCTAACAGGTTCCTAGATTCATTTGTAAACATGGGGTGTTCTATTTCCCTGAGGTAAGCCCGAATTTCATCCGGGGTTTGGCCCTGCTGGGACGTATAAAGCTCTCTATAGAATTGCCTGAATCTTTCGGCTATTTCAGGTGTCTGTCTGGTTGTTTCTCCTCCCGCTTTCCTGATCTCTATTACAATATTCGTGGAACGGTCTGCTTTTGCCAGCCCAGCTAAAAAACTCCCGGGCCTGTACCCTTCAGCGTATCTCATGTGCCCTGCAAATAACTCTCTATACATTGCCTTGTCCAAGAGGCATTTACGCCACTCCTCTTGGGCTTTTACCCAAGCCTCCTTCTCCACTTGCATTTTCCCTTGAAGGTATTGTTGTTCTAATGTAAGACAAGTCAACTCTAGTTGTTGTTCTTCTTTTTTGTGGCTTGCTTTTAACCTTGCTACCTCCTTTATAAGCAGGCCCCTAAGGTTAGCTTTAAATGTGTCCCAAATGACCTCTGCTGATGCTGAACCATGGTTGATTTCGAAGAAATCCTGCCACTGGGGTTCTAAATCATCCCCCACCTTAAAATGAGTCAGCCATTTAGCATTCATTTTCCACCAGGAAAATCCCTTCTCTTCTCCTAAATCCAGAGAATTAGACTTAAGATATGCAAACCGATTTAAAACTCATGTGCCAAAAGATTCATGGATTTTAAATGTGAGACAGTCACCAAGCATAGCTGCTGCAAAACTTATATAAACAGCTAACATTGGTTAAAATAAATGATGGGGTGCATGAGCGGGTGTGCTCACAAAAAGGATAATTAAAAAATAATGAACTAAAATAAATTAAAAGCTTACTCCACTGCAATCTCCATTCCCAGGTTTGGGGTACAAATAAATAATGGGGTTGTATTTTATGAACTGATCAATGCATTTAAAATACATTAAATGCCTCTTTATATGGGTTGCAAACTAAAGTGCATTGATTAACTCAAGAATTAAAATGTGTGTGTGTCAAAAGGTCAACAGGGTTTAGGTCAACAGTTAATAGATCGAACCGAAAATGTTGACAGGCACAAGGTCGACATGAACAAAAGGTCAACATGGAAAAGGTTGGCATTGACAAAAAGTTGACAAGGTGGTCAGTAGGAAAAATGGCAGACATATGAAAGACATTATTAATATAGCATGTTCCCTTGCATGTCTTTCATCACTCCCTATGATTTTAGCATTGTGCTTTGGTCTGCTACTGCTATTCTTGGCACACTTTACCATTCTCAATTATAGTCCATGTGGATTAAAAAGGATCAAAAAGTACAAGGCTGCATTTAACTTGCTCAACCCGGATGGTATTCTTCTCCTAGGATCAAGTCTCCTCCTTTTTTCAAGTCTTCAATAAAGACCTCACCTCTTTTCAAGCAAGTAGGCTGAACTCTTTCAAGTCTTCAAGAGGGCTCACCTTTTTCCAAGTCTTCAAGAAAGGTCTCACCTCTGTTCAAGTCTTCAGGAAAGGCCTTACCTCGTTTTAAGTATTTAATAGATTTCCCACCTTCCAGTGTTTGTCCATTCCTTCCTTTGTGTGACTGTATGAGGAGGCATATATTCACCCAGCTATATTCAAACCTACTTCCACATACCAATCAGCGAATATCAGCACCACCAGCCAGTTCCACAAAAGCCACAAGAAAATAAAAGGGGAAAAGAAGAGATGTCAAAGAAAGAGAGCAGAGAAAATAGTGCAGGGCTGGGCAATTGCGGCCCTCCAGATGTTGATGAACTACACATCCCAGGATGCTTTGCATTCGTTTTGTAATGTGGCCATGCTGAAACTGATGCAAGGCATGCTGGTATGTGTAGCTTATCAACATCTGGAGGACCGCAATTGCCCAGCCCTGGTATAGAGTGTCCAAGGGGGCTGTTGTTGTTTTACTACTGCACTTTTTACGTAAGCTGTTTATTTTATCTTTTCACCTTATGCACTTTATTAAACTCCACTTTAAAATTTTAATTGGAGTTTTCCTTCCATATCATTGCGTGGCACTGACTGTTTGGACCTTGCTTGAACCTGTGGGAAACTTACCCCGAGAGGCCAAATCGGTATATCCAGGCAGCACCCTGGTAATCCACAAGGACAAGCTATCCAAACATAACTTAATATGATGAGCACAAAAGTACTTTAAAACGCCACGCATATTACTTACACCTTTTAACTGTGGAAACCACATACTACACTATAGAGCACTGTTTTCTCATCCCCTTTTCCATATATATATAGGTGTGTGTGTGAATGTGACATACTGTATGCAGAAGTTTGGGCAGCAATATTTTTTCTTAACTTCTTTGCTCAAGATTTGAGAAGGTTTGAAGGAAAATAAATAAAAATCATTAGCAGGTTAAACAGTAGCATCCTCACGGATGTGTTTGGCTGTGTATCTGGACTAAGCGCCTTATTCTAGTTCACTCTTTCTGACAAAATTCTTCTTAGATAGACAAAAACTGCAGACGGGGCAGATGTTACTTGTGAAGAGAAAATTAGATTTGGGTGGGGTTTTAATTCAAAGTGAGATCTATATTGCAGTGTAAAAATAAAGCAGCCAGTATTTACCCTGCACAGAAACTAAATAACTCACCCAAATCTAATTATCTCTGCACATTTTACATCTGCGCTCCTGCAGTGCACATGGTTTTGTCCATCTAAGAAGGATTTTGTCAGAAAGAGTGAACTAGAATAAGGCCCTAAGTGTGTAGCTGGAATAGGGCATGCAAGGCTTAGGTGGAAGTTCAGTTCTCTGATGTAACTTTTCTTCATGCAGTAGAAAGAGTAGATGAAGACAGCAGAGTAGCACTGACTATACACCAGAGTTTTTCAACCACAGTGTTGTGGCACAATAGTGTGCTTTGAGCTGTTCTCAATTGTGCCCCCAGATCTAGTGACGTCCACACCAGTTTACAGCCACTGCCACCACCAGTTCAAGTGTTATTCACTGGACTCTTGTTTTCATGTGAGGGCCAATGTATTTTATTTTTGTTACCCGTGGGGACCAGCGGTATTGTTTATTCATATGGCCAATAGTTTTTTTTTAGTGGGGGACAATGTGTTTTTCCCTGTGGGGATCTATTGGTGTGCCTTGGCAATTTTTAAATCTTGTTTGGTGTGCTGCGAAAATCACTGCTATACAGAAATGGGACAGTATGATACATATAAGCTCAGAAAAGCAACACTTGGATTTAGTGAACTATTCAGGAAATGGCTTTTAAGCAGACACTGGTATTAAGCCATCTATTACGGAACATGCAGTTAAGCAGACATTGGGATTGCACCAGCAATTCAGCACCCATGTTTCACAGACACTGACAAAAAGGAGAAAATGAAATTTGATGTTGCTATGCAAGGACATTTATTTATCTCCACATTATTTACATTTATTTAACTTTTTGAATGTTGTCTATATTTTGGTATACAGAGTAGGGTCTAGTCAGTGCTGCAAATTACCATCATATACAACAAATACCATAAACACCTACTGTCTGTGCTATGAGCTGTTTTGTGCTTGAGAAATATGGGTTTATTAATGAAGTGTTGCTTATGATTATGTGTACACAACTGGTTATGCTATTTTTTTTTTACAAAGGATATATTTCAGTGCATGAATTTGTAAATGTGTAGGCTTAAATACTAAGCTTTATTTGTGTTTTTGTCATCTACTGTGCTTTGTTATTTCTAGTTGGCTGTAAATTCACAATATTTAATAAGATGTTCAATTGCAAAACTTCTAAATAATATTGTGGGTATAACAGACCTGATTATCGATACACTGTGCATGCATATGGGCCACAGTCCCATGCACCAGGCCCGCTAGCAACGGAATCCTGCTACTTTTCTTCTTTTGCTAGCCATTCGCAAGGTGATTAACAGGAAGTAGGCTCCTGAGGGTTGGTAACCAACTATTTTGTGGAAGTGTTAAGAAAAATACCTGGCGTGACAGAAAAAAAAACACTAGGAGTGCCCAGGAAAACACAGGTGTGCCCAAGCATTTTAGGGGATGGTGTGTGAAGTCAGCTCCAGGCTGGATATGCTTGTTTTTATTGCAGCCACCGAGTAAGGAGAGGGCTATGCGGCACTTGCAGTGAGTGATGGCCAGTACCCCACTGTGTATACGTTACTGTGACTGCTTGGCCCTACTCAACTGTTTGCTATCAGTACCGTGACTGCTATCTTTCCCCACCATTTGTTAACACACATTTATTTTTGAATTTATAATGACAAAAAATTATGAAAGTTTAATAAAAAGAAAAGAAAATTGTTTCTTTATTTTACTGCACTCCACTGTGTATACATTACTGTGACTGCTGTATGTACCAACTTTGTATATGGAACTGTGACTGCTGGCCATTACACCACTGTATATATGGTAATGTGACTGCTGGCTATTACCCCACTCTGTATATGGTACTGTGAGTGCTGGATATACCCCACTGTTAGTCAACATTAAAAAATATATATATTATTGCATCTTTTTTTCACAAGCATCTTTTTTCGTGACATGCATCTGTACACCCTGTGATACTGTATGTGCAAATATATATTTCCTCTTTGTACTGCCTATGGTACATGCAAATATATATTTAATCTTTGTACTGTGGCCGTGAGAAACATCCGTGGATTGTCGAGATCCAGCTGTGAGTTCGACAATCCACATCCGTTCTCGGCAAAACAAGCCCGAGTGCACATGTGAGGTGTATATGGGTGTACATCTGACCCCCTTACGCCTACAGACAAGCCTTTTTGTTAAAATCCCAGACACGGTACTAGGCTTTCTATTTTTACTTATTTGTCTTTTTTGTTGTATGAATAAATTTTTTGTATTTTACACTTTCATGTTGCCAGCGATGCTGTCTGTCATGCAGTATAACAGGCAGTGGCAGCCAGCAGTAGCAGGTTGCAGAGCAGGGTACCTCCCTGCTTTGCATCCCTCGCTGAGCGGGGGTGCCGTCATTAGGAGGTGCCTGTGGACCCCTGGCAACCCCCCCCCCCCCGTGCACATGCCTATGGCAGGAATTTGTACTCGGACCAGTGTTTTTTTTATATCTTTATTGGTGACATTGCAAGTGGTATTGAAAGGGAAATTATGCCTTTGTGTAGATAACACAAATGTATGCAACAGGGTAAACACACCAGGTGGGGTAAAACAAATGATTGATGTTTTACTGTAGGTAGATTAGAGAAATGGTCAAGAGCATGGCAATTATAGTTTAATGCTCAAAAAAGCTAAATCATGCACTTGGGTCACAAAATTCAAAGGTTTAATATAGTATTCATGGCTCTATATTGCATATTACTGAGGATGAAAGAGATCTAGGAGTCACTATTTCGGGTGACTGAAATAGTGACTCGGTACGGCAGGTAAGCAATGTAACAAAGCAATGAGGAAGGCAAGTCAGATGCTTGGTTGCATAGGGAGAGCAATTAGCAGCAGAAAGAAATAAGTAATAATGACACTGTATAGGGCATTAGGACAACCTCATGTTAAATACTGTGTTCAGTTCTGGATGCCATATGTTCAGAAGGATATATACACATTAAAGATGGTACAAAGGGCAAAAAGGGCAACTAAAACAGTACATGGCCCACATCACAAACTTACAGAGAAAGAATAAAAATCTCAAGACGTACAGATTTGTCCCTTCAAATGAAGAGAAGTATTAGAACATGCACTAAAACTGGAGTGAGGTAGATTAAGGGGAATTTTGAAAAAAAATTACTTCACATAATTGGTAGTGGACAAGTTGAATAGCTTCCCATCAAAGGTGGTAGAGGCTAAGACAGTAGAGCATACTAAACATGTATGGGATAGACTTAAGGATATGCTTATAAAGAAATAAGAATCAAATAGGGTTTGAGGTATCCATATGGCTAAAAAGGGGGCAGACTAGGGGCAGGCCAAATGGTTCTTATCTGCCATCACATAATATGTTTCTATGTTTTTATGTTAAATTGCCTGCTTCTGCTTAGTGACAGGAGCAGGATGCTGCACTCTAACGTTATGGGCAGTCTCTGGCACCTGTCACAGTATAGGAGTTAGGGCTGTAGCGACAGCAGTCTCTAGGGGGTAGTGCACATCTTCTAGACCCCATAGTGATGGAAATGGGGGTTTATACTATAACAATGCCCCATCACATGAAGCCATAACCACTTTTGTAGTTCACACTTAAAGTGCGTACATTCACCCTCCTCTTCCGCCCAGGCAACAGAGGTAGGCAAGGGGGACAGTCATCCTGGGCCCCAATGTCCTAAGGGGCCCCAAGGCCTGCCAGCCCCCCTCTCAGCTGTTTCTCCTGCTCAGTCATTCAGGTCCCCCACCCTCTCCCATTTCCCTCCCCTCGCTCAGATGTCCAGCGGCCAGTCTCAGAACAGAAGCTTGGCCCAGGACCTGACTGGCCACTCAGCCACTACCCAGGGATCACAAATTCTCATTTTTTAAATCTGAGCAGGTTCCCTGGGACACATTCTCCTATGGCTCTCCTGTGATGCCAAGCATCAGGGAAAGAGGAGAACATGCCTCTGGGAGCTGTAGTTACAGTGGAGATGAAGAGCAACGGGCCCAGCTGGGAAGAGAGGCAGTAGCGGCACCTGGCCTGGAGGAGAAGGAGCAGCAGCACCAAGCTGGGGAGACAGTGAGCAGCAGCTCCCAGAAGGGAAGACGGTGGCATTGGCACCCGACCTGGGAGAGAGGTAAACATAACAAGGACAATATAGGGGAAATTTATCAGCCAAAAGGATTATTTAGGGCAGTGGTTCCCAACCTGGTGTACATGTACCCCTGGAGGTACAGTATGCCGCAGACCAATTGGGGGTTCTTGAAAATAATATTGGTAATGGCTGAAGAAAAGGAAAAATTCTCCCAATAGTAGAAGTCTCCTGTTGCCTTGGAGATGAACCACATTGCGTCACTTCCGGTTCCATCTGCAGAGTCATCAGATTTTCCTTTGCCCAACCATCAATCCACTGGAAGCTATCCAAGCTTCCCTCAGACATCAGTGTTCATCTGCCCCGGCCTGGGTGGAGGAAGTAGTGGCATTAATGCTACAGGCATTAACTGGAACCTCCACAGACAGTAAACAGCCAGCAGCCAAACACAGAGGGAATCGATTCTTGACCACACACTAGTCCACTTGTAAGTACTGTGGATATTAAAAATTAGAAGAGAGGGCACTCATAAATGAAACCCTAATTAAGGGGTACAGGAGAGAAAAAAGTTATCTGGTGCCAAACATAATATAATTTCAATAATCTGCTTTACAATAACATAGATCTACCATACTTAATAAATCAGACGCACATGTTGTGGATAATTACATTGTATAAACAGTACACATTGAATGAGAATCTATGGCAGGCAATGAGTTCCAATGATTCCCTCTTACCCTGCTCAGAGACTGATCCCATGTGCTGTAGGCAGCACCCCCTTAAGCCTCTGAGTTCTGGTGTCTAGTTGTTTTCTGCATCCGATACAGAGGCAGCACAGAACATAGCTTTAACAGACCCCACAAAATCATGACATTTGTGCACCCCAAAAACTGTTTTGGGGAACTCATGCTGGGCTACCATCAGTGTGAGTGGAGGTGGGGGGGGGGACTGCTGGGACTCCAGACACAAAGGGGGGTCCAGGACTGGAGTATGAAGTATAATTTGTCATAAACAAAGTTAACATTTTCCTTGAGGCAATGTAGAGTTTTTCAGCCAGTGTTGTAGAAATCGGTGGTATGACTAGACACACGAAGGGTTCGAGAAGGGGAAGGGGGGCTCTGCTATTTTGTCAGTCCTGGGCTCTACAATTTCTGATGACAGCTCTGCACTTGGTAATAGACCACAATTCCAGTATGATCCTGCCAAATCCATGATGTACTAACCCTAGCCTGTCCTGTATTTAAAAAATAGTTATCTCCTTATCTATCTATGGTCACCACAGGAGAAAGATGCACTCATTTCATAAAAGCACCCATTTTGTATAAATGAAAGTCCTGTAAATCAAATGTCAATTCATATCTGATGTATGTTAGTAATATAAAATAATTAAATTCATAACAACTTCCATTTGTTGTACATGTGAAGATATTATTTTGGTTACATTGGAATCCTAAATACAATATTGTTTGTAAAAAAAAAAAAATTCAATATATTTAGCCACATTCCAGTACTGTTGTTAATGTTTAAGGGATGAATACAGTTTAACTGTAAATAAAAA